>NC_030684.2:112503928-112836428 GCF_000004195.4 Xenopus tropicalis
GTTCTCTCCTTGGTACTATGTGCGCTGTTGCTAGGGAGCGCCCAGCGCTGGTTACGGGTGTAGCGTCTATCTATGGATGACGGATCTGATCTCAGTCGATCCTCCCTGGCGTCCCGGGCATTATTTATGTGGCATGATCGATCTATACACGGGGACCTACGGGCGCTCCAATAACATCAGACACAAGGTTGGGATTTCTTTTTATGTTCCTGTCTTTTTTCTCCCTTTATTTCTCTTTCGGGTTTTGTTTACTAGTTGGTTGCTTGGCAACACATGTTTTGGCGCCAAGCCAGGTATTTAACTTCTGTTCCACACACACTCTTGCTTCCCTGACGAAGGTGCCAGTACGGTACCGAAACGTAGGATTAATAAACCTCACCGTTTGCATCTATCCATGAGTCCCTTCGTGAATATTATTGTGAAATCCTGTGAGTGCCGACACTGCTTATTTCTATGTCGCTATCCTGCTCTGGCACCCAGGTATTGAAAAGAACATTTTGGTGTGCTCTCCCCTCTGTACTCTATATATATATATATATATACAGGTATGGGATCCCTTATCCGGAAACCCATTATCCAGAAAGCTCCGAATTACGGAAAGCCCCTGTCTCCCATAGACTCCATTTTAATAAAATAATATAGAATTTTAAAACTGATTTCCTTTTTCTCTGTAATAATAAAACAGTACCTTGTAACTGATCCCAACTAAGATATAATTAATCCTTATTGGATGCAAAACAATCCTATGAGGTTTAATTAATGTTTTATTGATTTTTTAGTAGACTTAAGGTATGGAGATCCAAATTACGGAAAGACCCCTTATCCAGAATACCCTTGGTCCCGAGCATTCTGGATAATGGGTCCTAAACCTGTATTAGTTAATTTTGGATTTTTCTTTCTATCTATCTATCTATCTATCTATCTATCTATCTATCATCTATCTATCTATCTATCAATCTATCATCTATCTATCTTTCTATCTATCTATCTATCTATCTTTCTATCTATCTATCTATCTATCTATCTATCTATCTATCTATCTATTATCTATCTATCTATTAGTTAATCGTAATCATCTATCTATCTATCTATCATCTATCTATCTATCTATCTATCTATCTATCTATCTATCTATCTATCTATTAGTTAATCATAATCATCTATCTATCTATCTATCATCAATCTATCTATCTTTCGATCTATCTAATTGTATATATGTATATATATAGTAGTTTTGCAGAAAGCACTCACAGCATGGATAAAGTAGAAAGTTTTCTTTGTATTTATTCAGAACATCGCATCTACGCGTTTCGATCCTCGTGGGATCGTCATCAGGATGTATATATATATATATAGTTAATATTATTAATTCATTTATCTATCTAATTATATATATATATATATATTAGTTAATTTTAGATTTTTCTATCTATCTATCAATCTATCATCTATCTGCTGGACAATGCTTGATGTTTGGCAGAAAGATACTGGGTACATTATTATTGCAATGCCTGAGGCCTCATTCACTAAGGAGGCGAAGCCCTAGGTACAGATAACTGGTGCAGTCTGGCAGTTTTTACCCACAGTTTCTTTATTAGAATTGCGTGGCCGACACACAAGTGGTAACATGTAGCTCACAAGTTGCACTCATACAAACTCATTCACAATCATGGATGCAAGTGCAATGAACACAAAATTGAGAATGCGAATGCGCCCGCTCATGGGCACAAGGGAACCTTAGAATTACCACCAGCCTGGAAGTGGTAGTAATTTCAGGGCTTAACTAGCAGTTTGTGTCAATAGCTGCTACTGACTTGTACCAAGCATATCACATGCAAATGTCATTAGTAATGCCACATGCATTAGTGCTCCAGAATTGATGCTATACCCCCCTCTAAAATAATGTGTGCCTGCAATTGTACTGGAATTCCGGAGAGAAAATTATATATTGATGGTAAAAAACATGGCAATTTGTGTCCAAAAATTGCAATTTGCTCCATGTGCTGCTCTAGTAAATAAAAATATTCTGTCTGTCCCAGGGATGTGTCAGGTGCATACACTTTGATTGTAGGGTTGCAAAAGGGAACCCTATGCTCCTGGGAAAGGAAGGTGTAAGTACAGGGCACCCTCATTCACATTAAGAGGCAAAATGGTCCAAATCTGATTATTAATAACAGTGCTGCACACACTCAGAATACTTGTACTGCTGCACCCATGGCCTTGAATACAACCCCTGTGGCAGTGTCTGCAGCCCTGGTATTCGCCTTCACCTAGACAATAATCTGGTCAGCCATGTTCTGATTAGTGGTGACTGACACTCTTGCTTAAGGTTCCAACGCTCCTTGCCTGGATCTGCCTGTCATAGCTACTTTAACTACTTAACATAATGTACAATTTGCTATGGCACCTTTTCATGCTGCTAACTTCCCACACATCCCAATATACTCCTCCTGACAGTAACCACTCCTCCTGGAGTATACATGAATCCCTCATTCAGCTAGAACCCCCAAGCCCCCATCACCACCAACATGGTTCTTGCTCTTAATCCCCCACTTCATTTCTTAAATAACTTAACAAGACGGAATCTTCATAATGCAGCGGATGACGCTCGCTCAAGATGCCTTAGCTGGTGTCAGTTTTACATCAATATGACATTTGCCAGCTTTATCCAAAGCTGTTCTATGGCTACTTAGCTAAGAAATAAATCTGTAACAATCCATGGTAATCCCTTCAGCCACCTATTTATATTCACTGACACACTTAGTAATTTGACGAATCCCTTCTCGCGAAGATGTGCTGGGTATCATTTACTGTACAAACAGCAGCCAGCAAACAGCTGTTTCATGCATTGCTCACTCTTATTCATCCTGCAAAGCTGTGCTGAAATGGCTTGGATTGCAAAATAAACAGGTACTGGAGAAGGGATTCTTGGGTAGAAAAAATAGAAAGAAAATAGATATTTTCTTACCTAGTGGCCTGTGGCCATTAGTGAATAAGCAAAAAATACCAAGGACTATGGAGAAGTCTGTGATTTTCTTATGAAGCTATTAAACAATCATTTTTACCTTTAGTGCAAAGCATTAAACTGCCCAAACAAGTAATTAGCTGGCTACTATGCAATTACACAGTCTTCTTGGCATCTTACATAGCACTTTCTGTATAGTCTTATTAATAACTTAAGTAATTGTCCCTACAGGAGCCATGTCTGATGCATTCATCTGACCATGAACCAGAGTATGTAGGTATTATAACACTACAGAAGGCCTATAGGAGGTCATAAGAAAGGCTATGGCTAGATAGCGTTAAACAGTGGCAATATAGACCTGTAGAATATGGCATAGAAGCTGGCATAGAAGCTATGGGAAATAAACATTAAAAACGTGATAATTAAATAATGGTTTATTTTACTATTAGGGAACCTCCTAATTAATATTTCTCATCTGAAATATGATTGTAAGAAATGTAGCTTTATTAAAATACTATAAAGTCTGTAAGTAAATAAGACATGACACAGAATTGCTCATCTGCTTTGTTTTTCTCCATTTAGTATAACTAACAAAACCCCATGGACCAGTTACTGTGCAGTTTGATGCCCTGGCCCATCACACAAAATCAGATCATGTAGGATTTAGCCGTACATCTGGATAGCCAAACTGCACAGATCCAATGGGATTACACAGGGATTTTGATTGTGGTGCAGACACTACTGCTTCCTGTTAGTTGATGACCTCTCACACATGTCACTTGGGGTCACTGACAGGCAGGATTTTTTTAGTCTAGAGTGACTGATTGTGATTGCATGGACTGTATGCGGGTAGCTCACTATTTCACCCAACAGCAACAAACAAAGAATGATGGTCAGTTAATTCAGACAGAAACTGGCTGACAATCTCACACTAAACATGGCTGTGTATAGGGCTGCTGAGATTAGTGGACATTAGTGAATCCAGGAAGCTGGACCTTACACAGTAGTTATGTCCTATGCTGTTTTCTAGTTAAACAATTATCTTGCCAATCTTCCCTGAATGCTTAGCAAGTACACAGTCCATCTCAGTAGCCTTCACCAGTAAAAAAAAATAGTCCAAATATCAGTAATACCCTCTGTACTAATATAAAAATTTGAATATTTTTATGTGTGAGTGTAAGTATAGATCTTAATTCCCCTAAACATAATCTGAGAGGTACCAAGTGCTAATAAACATAACAACAACGTCACAGGCGAGGTTAGCTTTGCAGGCTAATAACATGCAACTTAAACACAACTTAGATATCATTTACTTTCAAAGGTTTTGTAAGTGTGCAATAATCAGGCAAGGAATCCCTTGGCTTCTTGGAGTCAGCACTATGGAAACCTTCTTCAGCCTATACATCAATGTGCAAGCTATATCAGCTACTTTAGGCCACAATGAAGGTCATACAGGGTGATCACATATTTCCTGACCTAGATGGACTTGGAATGACTGATACAGTATAGATTTTATTCTGGGTTTGTAACCCTATTATAAACTAAGGGAGGTCATGACCATATTCCCAAACTCAAACGAGGGCTAGGACTGAAAAAGTCTAATAACTGATAACTGCTCTATAGGATACCTACACTAAGCTCCTGGGTTTTACCATTTGTCATGTAATAGCTAGATATTCTATATAAATGATACCATAGAACAGGATTTAAATATACCAGCCCAGTGCTTTTAGCTGGAGATAAGTAACTGGTTTCAATCCATAGGCTGCTTGTGTACTGCTTTTACACTTCTCCATAGCAAAGTATGTGTGAAGTTACCATATATACTGTATATACAATTCTACAACATATTACACTGCCTATTACACTTACTCTCTCTCCTGCTGGGAGTAGCAGAACTAAACATTTACATATATGACAGGGCAGATCTTTATAGCAGATAATCTCCACAACTCCAAGTGAAATAATAGTCTCTAAAATAAAGGTCACATAGCACAGACACATCATATAAATTGCAAAAATTCCATGGAGTTTATCACTTCATAAGATCCTGTTGACAATGTTGATGCAGATGACGGAAAAAGCAAACCAACTACATAATAATTACTACATAATAACTACACACATATATATATATATATATACATATATATATATTTTCCACCACTTACGTGTTGTCTCCTATTGGCTTCAGCTGTTATCCCTTCATACTGCAGGTTCTTATTATTGTTTCCATTTTATCTGTTGTGACCAAATGTTGTGATCCAGTCCAACTACAGTCACCTGATCCTCTGCAACCTCACTCTGGGTAGAAGTTATCTGGCATTTTCTCTGTATTATACATAGTTGTACATTGCTGGCATAATCACCTGGCCCAGTGGAATACAAAAGGAAAGCCATGCAAACAAACAGCCAAGCATAATATTTAAAAAAAGTATGTATTAACAGTACAAATTAAATAAATGGATTCCACCTCAGTCTTTAATACTGGGCATATATTAGATTCACATTCATCATAACTGTCACATATATATATGGCTGCTCGGGTACCAATGCATAAGTTGATTGCTAATTAGCGATTCTGGATGTTGCTTTCATAATAATTAATCCTTTCTAAAATAATTTGCTCTTGAATAAATTCAGCATTTCTCTAAGCAATTTATCATTTTAACTGTTAATTCCTTCACACTACAACTCAGTGTGAAACAGTTCTACTAATAAATGATAAAAACTAATAAAAAAGTTATTTTCCTACCAAACTAGGCGCATATTCCTTCAATATTTACTCTTTCCTAATAACCATATTTTACCCTTAATTACCAAAGATTGAACATTTAACAGGAAGAACAACGTGTTTGCTTATTAAGTTTGCACAAAATAAATATTTCACGGATAGAACATACAACTCATATGAAAAAGGAAGCTGTTTGCCTGATTTTAGTTCCACTATAAACTCAGCCTAGAAAAGTAAAGGCTGGGTACTTAGGCAGATTTGGTCCCACTCATGATTATTTTTTTATATCTTCCACTTTAAAACAATAATACATCTAAAACTATAAGTATTCTTTACTACTTGCAGATAGTGACCTGGCTGGAATTGAGCCTAGAAGCAGGGTCGGATTGGGCCAGTGAGACATTGGGAAAAAATCCGGTGGGCCCAAGTGTTTGTGGACCCCACCAACCCAGGACTGCTCCCTGCTCCAGAATTACACTGAACTGAAAAGTACCACATATAACCATAGTTATGGGACACGAGAATTGTTAAAAACCTCCCCCATTCACTACTATGGCAATTGCCTACAGTAGCTGGTGCAATCGCTGTTGTTTGGAAATGATGCAGAGACAATCACAAGGGATTTGGGCATTTATGCCACGGAACACAAAACACTTGAAATCACTCCATGTGCCATAGCCATAACCGTAACAGGTTATAAAGGAAAATAAAGGCAATCAATCATACCTCAAAAGGGTTAACAAGCAATTATAAAATAGATATTGTTTATGGGCAGGTAACACAGAGCTGTATGAACAACATCTACATTATAATCTACTATTAGCTTCATATAAAGCAAATATCCCACTGACGCCAAATGACATTTATTTTCTGTTATGAATCAAGGACAATAAAAGATAAAATCTGAGCAAAGGAGAAAGTGTTGGTTCTTAAGTATCACAGTGTGTGGAGCCGAGTGTGGAAGATTAGGACTAAATTTAAAAATAAAATAAAAACATGCTGGAAAAGCTCTATTTACTGTCATACCCTAGGCAAAACATTTAGACTCCCACGCACTTATTTTTCTCATAAGCTGATCAGGAGTGAATCATTTTAATTACCTTATTTTAGGAAAATAAGATGAGAACTGGCGAATAAACAATGTGGTGTTGCTAAGAACTTGTGTATGTACTCAGCGTCTATATGAAGGTATATTTACATGTATATAAACAGATAATTACAAAGACATCCTCAGGGAGACAAAAACACTTTTGGCATTAGTTTTACATGGATTGCCTTAATTTGAATCTGTGTATATATTATTGTGAACAGAATGTACATATGAGATATATCTATATATATATATACAGGAAGCAATTATCTCCCAAAGATCTGAGATTGTCAGTATAGTAATACAGTAATGCTCTTTATTAGGGCCATCTAGTTTCCAGATGTTAATGAATTTTATTTATTGTGTGTGTGTCTATGTGTAATATATATATATATGTATATATTTATGTTCTATTTAAAGAATCCTCCAGCTCATTCTCTTTCTATATATGTATATTACACATATGCCAATGTTTTCCCGTCTCCATCTTGTCCGTTCTAATGTTTCCCATGCAGCCCACCGGCCCTGCTTTTAGATTGATGGGGTGTTAGAGGTAAGGCTCAATTATTTGTGGGTGATTTGCTGTTCTCTGTCAGGCTGGCAGGTGAGAGAGAGATACCATCAGGAATCTGGCAATTCACACACTGTGCCTTCATACATATGAGCCTTCAACACTCCTAGGATTTAACCCATTTTGTGTCTTCTCTCTCTCAGTTGGGATCATTGTAATGAGTCCCGCTTTCAGCTAGTGGATGTAAACCATAAGACATTAGGTTTCAATGTATCTGGTTAAACAAAATACGATAATCTAAAAGTAGAGTGTTATTAGTTATAAATAACAAACAAACCACACATATTGTTTTGTAGTTAGTTCCTTCATTGCGAGTGACATTCTGATGCTCTTTTGGTGCTGCTTTCCCATTCTACCATCGCAAACAATTTTTTTCAAATTCCACTTACTTGTTCATCAGTCCTTCAATACCGTTACATAGGCAGCTGCCTCAGGCCGACTACCAGAGGACCCTTAGGGAGAGCATATGGTGCATGTCTTGTCGTTTGAGTATGTGTTGTGTATTACTATATACATATATAAAATACATGTGGTGGATGTATACATTTTCAGTGTCTGTGTTTTATGTAAATATAGATTTATGACATACACTAAAGGCCTGCAGAGTTAAATAGATGCAAAAACGTTTTCAAACAGTTTGCTTGTCTGCATATAAATTTTCCAGGTCTGAACACAGAATGTAAGATAATACTCGGTGGGGTACAAAGTATGGGTATCTACTAGATAAACACAATACAAGCTGTAAATGAAGTGGTATAAGAAGATATATTCATCTACTAGAGAAAAATAATGTTTTCTCTCTAGTAGATGAATACATGTTACTCAAAGGCTGACTCAAGTTTAAAAAGGGTTGTCCGCGTGGGGCTTCTGTATAAATTCATCTCCTGAAGGGATTCGCTAGGTGCATCATAGACACTCAGGGCCGGATTTCTAAACCGGCCGCCCCTAGGCCGCCCCCAGTCGCACGCCCCCTCCCCCTGAGTGCGCATACGCGAATAGGAGGGTTGCATGCGCAATGTGTGAAGAGCATGCGCGGTCGGCCAAAGTTGCATACGGAGCAGTGGGGAGAAGTCCCCATTGCTCCGTGTGTGAACAAAAATTTTAAAAGATTTTAGTGCAGCGGCATGCCGCCCCCAGGTTTCTGCCGCCCTAGGCCCGGGCCTTTGTGGCCTCTCCACAAATCCGGGCCTGTAGACACTGCCTTTCAACACAATGAGGGCTTTTGGTCTGTCCATAGGAAGTACTTATGATCCTCTTATGACATGGAGCAGCTCTTTAAGAAGATAGCCTTTACAAAGTGCCCATCCAATACTGTTCCACATTTGTAGTTGCAAGGAAAAGTTGCATGAATAAAAGTCATTCAGTAGCAGTTTGGTAGATGCAGAACTAGAAGAATAATTTATTAAGAGATCTCAGGAAGACTTGGAAGCTATGGTTCCTGTTCTCAACTAAATTAGAAGAGATATCACCCATTTACCTCTGCGCGAAAATGTGTTCCCATTAGGCAAACACCACTGGAAAATAAAAAGGTATGTTGGCTCTTTAATATTTGGACTCAACTTCCATTAATTCAAAGTCAATACATTATTAGCATTATTTCTGTTTTATATGCACTCTTATTTGCCCATCAAATTCAAGAGAGGCCCATGAGTAGGTTATACTGAACCAAGCACTTGACCTAAATCCCTTCAGGGAACAGAAACCTGGGGTTATAGGGCTACATAGGTGTTTTGTAAAAGGAAGGTTGCTTGTAGATATATGTCCTTGTGCATTTTGTCTTACCCTTAGTACAAGGTGCAGATACTTTATCTTTATGTCAGGGGAAGCTTACAATATTTATTTGGCATACTTAATAATTGTTTAAGTAATAATTGTAAACTGAACCAAGTTAACCTTGGCAGATCAGATTTCAGCGATACTTTGGCTTGCCAATATCTTCACCCCCTCCTGCATCTGTTATTTTGCTATACTGTTATCCAGAATGTTTATCCAGAATGTTTGGGACCTGGGGTTTTTCAGTAATTTGGATCTCCAAATATTATGTTTAGTAAAAATGATTTAAAGGAGACATATCCTATAAAAATTATGAATGTACCAGGGAATTATACTCCTCTAGATATAGAAGGAATGTGCTTAAAAAGTTGTGTTTCTGAACCCCACTAGCCCCGCCCATCTGTTCCACTTCCTGCTGGCTGAATTCTCTGGATGAGCTGGGGAGCCGGCGGCCCTCCGTACCCTGCACTGTAGGATAGGAACCAATCAGCAGCTAGGCTGACCTGATAGGAAACTGAAGCCTGTTTGTGCTTGTGTGAGTGCAGGGCTGTGATTGGCTCTCCCCCTCCTACTGTGCTTCTGGCAGGGACCGTTAGGACACACCCACTCTCCATGTGAAACCCAGACAGGGACCTGAGAGGATCTATAGGGAGCTCCAATAAAGGGGCCATTGTTACAGATAGGGTTACTGTTTAGCCCAAAGGGAAACCAGCACCATATATTATTCATAATTGCCTACAGGGTTAGGGGTTTCCCATTTATCCAATATGTCTCCTTTAAACATTAAACAAACCATATAGGATTGTTTTGCCTTCAGTAATGATTAATTATATCCTGGTTGGGATAAAGTACAGGTAGGGGATCCATTATCCAGAAACCTGTTATCCAAAATCCAAATTACAGGAAGTTTATCTTCCATAGACTCTATTTTAATCACTTCACATTTTTAAAATGATTTCCTTTTTCTACTTACTTGATGGTAACTAAGTTGCTTGAATCCATATAAGTGGCAAAACAATCCTATTGTTTTTTTTCATGTTTAAATGATATTTTTGTAGACTGGAAGTTTGGTAGTCCAAAAACAGGTCCCATACCCCTTCAACGGGCCATTATATTATTTTTCTAAAGTAAGAATTATTTAAATAAATGGAGTCTATGGAAGATGGCCTTCCTGGAATTTGTAGCTTTATGCAAACAGGGTTGTCAGATAACAGATCTCATATTTATAATTATTGGATGAACACCAAAGTAATAGCCAGACACTATTAAGGTGTCTTAGTTTCAACAAAATACAATAAGTAGAAGTACTGTATCTATCTAAAGCTATCTTCCAGATTTTTTCATTACCTTACATTGATTTTGGGGTTATACAAAATATCATAATTACTTATAAATATCATAATACTTTCGGAGGCTGTTGGAGCTTAATTGGAGTTTAACTCTGCTTGGAAGCTACCATTAGATATCTGGAAGCCAAAAACAAACCTAACTGTTTGCATTTTGTTTTTATTATATATTCTTCAACTGCTGTGTTCAAAAAGTGAAAGACATAAATAAACACCAATTAAATTCTATCAAAATGCTTCCTGAAAATAAAAAAATATTTGGCAAACATATACTTTAGACAATTACTGTGTAGATGATTAAAGGTTTCCATGATCTTCAGCATCTCAAGCAAAGGGTTTGGGGTTTAACACTGCTAAGAAGAATAAAGCAGCCAAATAATATAAGTAAACAATACCTGTATATATATGTTAAGGAATTGGTGTCACGTTTGTCTTCATGATATCTTCAAACTACTGTGGTATAATTGTTTAGATATGTTTTATACACCTTGGTCTCAATGAGAAATAGCATGGAAAGATCACTTAAATCATCAGAATGACATAAATTATAAGGCACAGAATTCAGTTGTCTTCTCCAAATATCACCTCACCTTTCATGAAACCATTATACTTTCTTCCACTGCTTTTTGACACATAGTTATATTTCTTTCTTCATTGACCTTTGTTATCAGGTATTTCTCGACTACAATTCTACTGTTTTTATTAAACATCTTTATAATCAATACGGTTTTTAATGTGACTGGGTCAAACAGGAGTAAATGTGGTAGTTTCTGATTCTTACGCAACTGCAATTTCTGATCTCACTGTGCATCATAAAATATGCTGGTAATTAAAATACAATAATATATGAATGGAACTCTGGGTTGTAAGCTAAAAGAAATTCAGAGAAGGTATACAAGATGCTATATACTTTATACTGACCATAAATATATCAGAATCAGAACCAGTGGCTCGGGGGCAACATGTTGTTCACCAACACAATGGATGTTGCTCTCAGTGCCCCCAAACCAGGTAGTTATTTTTGAATTTCTGACTTGGGGGTCAAGTTTTGGTTGAATAAAAACAAGATTTACTACCAAATAAAGCCCCCTGTAAGCTGATAGTGTGCATAGAGGCTGCCTAATAGCCAATCTTAGCCCTTATTTGGCACCTCCATGAACTTTTATGGTGCTTGTGTTGCTCTCCAAGTCTTTTGACTGTGGCTCACAAGTAAGAAAGTTTGGGGACCCCTGATCTAAGGAGTAGGCAAGCATCAGATAAAAATGCCCCACTTGGTTCAGGCTTTGTGAACATCAGGTGATATGCTTTGGCTTACGAAATGCCCAAACTAAATCATACAAAGCAGCAACTGCATATACTTTATTGTATCAGAGGTTTGTGAAAAACACTGCAAGAAAACACAGGCAAAATCTTAATAACATTTTTACCAGTTACAAAACTCATGGCAATTGACAGCAGAGAACCAGAAAAGCATAAAATGTATTGGGTGTCACTTGAGTCACTTAAAGACTGGATGCTCAATGATACTGAAAAGATAGGCAATGACTGAGCACATAGACAATAGCTAACTAATGCTTTGGTTTTGAAAAAACTCAACAAAAAATGTAAGTAAATAAAAAGGTTGCTGGAGAACAGTGTCTAATTTATAGTGAAAACCTGAAGCAACTACTTTTATTTTATTAACAATAACTGGAAAATGCACAGATGAATAGAGAAATGCACCTATTGTCAACAATGACAAGTATAGATAGATTTTAACAGCTAACAGCTAAAATAAATGGTTTGATTATGCTCTACAACTGTATAAATACATGAAATAGTGCATATTTGTTAAAGGAGAATCATTTTCAAATATGACAAGAAAGTTTCACACATATGATTTCTGACAAAGCAAAGCAAAAGGAGATGCATTTTCGCTAGCTAAATTATACAGGTTGCTCTCAGTACAAAACAGAGGTTCCTCGCCTCTATTCTAATCAAGGTCTTTCCCAGTTTCCCCTTGCCCACAGGGCCCTGCGCAGATGAACAGGTTGAACAAATGATACATCTGCCCGAATGACTTAGATTGCAAGCTCTACAGGGAAGGGGCCTCCTTCCTACTGTGTCTCATACCACATGGCACTTATTCCCTGTGCATTTATATATATATTTATTGTATTTATTTATTATAACACTTGTCCTCCCTGTGTGTAATTTTGTATTTTGATTATACAGCGCTGCGTACCCTTGTGGCACTTTATAAATAAAGTTATACATACATACATACATACATACATGACTGACTCATTTCCAGGCCTCTTGGAAGCCTGGGGAATTTCAAAGAGAAGGAGCTATGGGTTCTTGGGTAGCCGAGAGTCTGCACCAAAGCCAAAGTTGGCTGCTGCAGGCAGCAGAACCCACCAAGACCTGGTTCAGCTCTTAGGCTTGATAAAGGGCCCAGGGGGCAGAAATGTTGCCTTTTAGACATATGTATAAGGGCTAAATAAACACCTTCATACATTATCACTATTTGGTGTGCTACTGGATTGTCTTTATTGTATTGCTGACTACTCCACAGGTGTTAGTAGTGCTCTGGCTAAGCACCCAACACTTCAAGCAGTGAATGATTGAGCAGGTTGAGCTCTCCTTCATCATCTATCTAGTTCAGCTCTTGAATCAACAGACATGGAATCCTTTTTTATTAAGACTGAATTTTTTGTAGTTAATCATACATTAAGTCTTCCCCCAATATGCCAAATTCTTTATTTCCTCCTAATAAAATTTGGGTGACACACTACAGTTTAGTCATTAGTCGGATTTTTACTATAGGAGGAGGGACCTAGTTGCAAATGATTTTTTTTTTCCTTTCTATGAGTGCATGCATGGGAAAAATGACAGATATCAACCAGTTATAAAAGCAAATATATTTTAAGACACTCCTTTTCCATGCTTGCAAAATATTAAGACATAGAAGTAACGCCCAGTGAGCTTACAATCCAAGCCTGGTTAAGTAACAGCTGGAAGTAGATTTCATGATAAGACTTACTACTCATAACTGCATTTTCATGGGTCTTAGACAGGTAATTAAATACAAAATACTTGGAGTGTTGCTAGGTAACTTATTACATTCTTCCCAAGGTCTACACTGAAGTTAATATATTTGTTTAAAGTCTCAGTTTTCTTATTACATTATATAAACCTAAATGGAACTGAGAGAAATGTCAGAAAATAATTGCTGTACCTTTTGATCCCTGTTATTAAAATACATTTTCATTTTATATTGCAGAATCCCTCTCCTGTCTCAGCTGCCTGAAACCAAATTGGAATTCCGTGTATACTATTCCGTTATTTAGGCTTTATAAAGCAATGTATTTGTTCATTTATGCCATACAATTAAAATATAATATTTAAACACTATGAGCTAGAGATCTCTATGATTGTAAATGGTCCACTACTAGTTCTCAGTTTCCCCAGACTGTTAGTGCTTATCATGCCCAACATTCATGCCTCACCCATTAGAGACATCATTGCCAAACAATGTTACAGGTGCAAATATTCCCGGTATGATATACATATATTTATATTGACTTAAATGGGGTAGTTCACCATTTGAAAAAAAATCCCCATGCTGTCCATATTGCCAAAAATAACCAATTTGCAATAGAAACTACAAAAAGTACAGAGCTTACCCAAGGATTTAAATTTTCTAATATTTTTAATATAGTTTTTGAATTACTTGCCTCCCTCTTCTGAATCTTTCCAGCTTTCAAATGGGGTCACTGACCCCAACACCCAAAAATGATTTCTCTGTGAGGCTACAATTGTATTGTTATTGTTACTTTTTATTACTTATCTTTCTATTCAGGCCCTCTGCTATTCATAATTCAGTGTCTTATTTAAACCACTCTTTGGTTTCTATGGTAATGTGGACCCTAGCAACCAGATAGTTACTAAAATTCCAAGCTGAGTTGCTGAACAGAAAGTAAAATAATAAAAAAAAACCCACAAATAATGAGAAATGAGGACCAATTGTCAATTATTACGATCTACATGAGGGGTCCCCAACCTATTTTACCTGTGAGCAACATTTAACTATAAAGAAAAGTTGGGGAGCAACACAAACATGAACATTTGGTAGCCTAATGTGGACTTGCAGACTACAGGAGGCTCTATTTGGCACTACACATGGTCTTTATGCAACCAAAACTTCCTTTCAATTCAGAAATTAAAAAAAATAAGCACCTGCTTTGAGGCCACTGGGAGCAGCATAAAGGGTTGGGGAGCAACATGTTTCCACAAGCCATTGGTTGGGGAACACTGCACTACATTATAATAAAAGTTAACAACCCCTTTAAGCTGCGTAAAAAGGCTATGATGAGTAGATGATAGATCTAATGTTTATCACTAATTTATTTAGAGCAGAAAATACAGGGTCCCATTTATATATATTGGGCAAATTTGCACCTGGGCAGTAAAGTAAACATTTTATTGGTAACTTAACATATTTTGCAATAATTGGGATCCAAAAGACATTATTTTGTATTTCTACCAAAAATACTTGGATTCTAGTTAATAATAATAGTTAATAATAATAATTGTGATTATTTCCCCTAAAATGTATAGCTGAGACCTTGGTGTGGACTGAGATAAAACTTAAAGATAAAGCCCTTATTGGAAAAAGGTTAAAAATGCGGTTACTGCTGTTTATACTGTATAGGTGGCTCAGTCTCTGTTTTATACAAAATACTTGGCTAAATACATATACTGTAACTAAATGCTCATGTCATTTTAGAGAAATAATTGCTTGACTTTCTCTGAAAATAGAATCTCCATTATGTACATACTCTTCCAATTATGGGAGATGTCAAAGATAAAAAAAAACGTGTTTGTTAGTCATGGATACAAGACATTCATGCAATCAAAATGATAATTTTATCACGTATTTTGTATGATAATATTTTAGTATACATAAAATGAGATGCTTACAGAAAAATGCATAAGTCCTTAGAGTTCATCGTCGTTTGCAAGCTTATAGTGGGAAACGAGTGGCAAAATGTGCACTAGATATAAAACAGACAATTATCCCCGAGGAGAAAATAATACTGACCACTAAATTGTCTGGATAACTGCCTTGATTTTATAATTATTTGGACTGACATAAAGAAACTAACCTCCACTAAGTTCAACAAGTTTCACTCCTACAGTTTCTATTTAGTTCTAGTTATTAGACGTTAGCATAGCTTCATGGAATGACAAAAAAAGCTGAGGCTTACTCTTACATGTCTCATAACAGGAAGAAAATCTTCTCCAATATTACAGTCAGACCTGACCCTGAATGAGTATAAGTATGGGATACGCTATCCAGAAACCAGTTATCCAGAAAGTTCTGAATTACAGGAAGGTCATCTCCCATAGACTTATTTTTAATCTAGTAATTCAGAATTTTAAAAACAATGTCCTTTTTCTCTGTAATAATAATACAGTACCTTGTACTTGATCCTTACTAAGATATAATTAATCCTTATTGTGGCAAAACAATCCTACTGGGGTTATTTAATGTTTAAATAATGTTTTAGTAGACTTAAGGTATGGGGATCCAAATTAGAGAGACCCCCTTACCTGGAAAACTCAAAACAAATCCCGAGCATTCTGGATGATAGGTCCCATACCCGTGCCTTTGCTAAAAATGAAACCAAAACTTTCTTAAACTTTTTGGGGCAGATTTATCAAAATGTTAGCTTAATACATAAAAACTCACCCATGTTCTACTCATTCCTGTGGGATTTTAAGAAGCATATGTAGCAAATGGTGAGTTCTAATGTTTTGGCAACAAAAAGCAAATGGCACTCAGGGCTACAAGGGAACAAACCCTTTAAAAATTTTATTGCGGAGGTGCAATGTTTCAGAGCAAAAATAGCCCCTTTATCAAGCTTGATAAAGGGGCTATTTTTGCTCCGAAACGTTGCAGCTCCACAATAACATTTTTAAAGGGTTTGTTCCCTTGTAGCCCTGAGTGCCATTTGCTTTTTGTTGCCTTTGTAGTTTTGGGAGGGTGCCGATCCCTCTAGCAGTGTGCACCGGGCGTTCAAGTTTGGAGAGCCAGGGTGTGCGGAAACGGTTTCTGTTGTGAGTTCTAATGTTTTCCCATTAATAAATAAGCTTATAAAAATCCAATAGTAATAAATATAACGTGGTTTTTTATGTATTAAGCTCTAAACTCACATTTTGATAAATCCGCACCCCTAAGTCTCCTTTTCAACATAAGTTTAAATGAATAGATTTATGTTCTTGGTTATTGGTGTATTTTCTTTTTTGTTGGTGCTTGTATGCTTCTTCTGGTTAACATACAGGCACCTGTAAAGTGTTGTCGGGAGTTGTCTTGGTCATCTTGTCTTTTCTTTTTGTTTAATCATACCAGTTGAGGTTAATAATCATTAAATGCTAATTGGTAGGTTCGTTGGTGTACATATTGCAATATCTACATGGCAAAAGGGAATTAGGAATTTGGATTTGGTTACAAAGCTAATATAAAGTCAATACAATTTTGGCAGTAATATATCAGCATTTCAGAATTAGTCTCCATTTGTTTCTGTAGGGGCAGATGTTTTATTCAGTAACAGTAATGTTCAAATGACAAAATAGAGAACTATTTTTGTTGCATGACATTTGTAATCAGACACAAAATCATGAATTATGTCTATAATGGTTTTGTGGCACTGAAACTGTAAGCTTTTTTTGTGGTGAAAATTGTTTTCTAGCACAGCGACAACAAAGCATTTGTTTTTCTTAATGTGTAGAGGCCAATTTATTCATTTGCTCATATAAGTTTTTTCTAAATTCAGTAGCAGTAAAAATGCAATTAAAGTTATTGTCAAAGTTTTAATAAATCTGGTCCCTGATGTGTTTATTCCACAAAAATGAAAGGTAATATATCGTTTTTTTGCCTCAAATTGGTTTTGTATGACAAAATTATTTTGTTCTCTACCACAAACATTTTTTTTTCTTCTTATCAGGCAAATAAATGATTGTTTTCTTCATACTTAATTCCCCTGACTACTTTAAAGGTGTTACAAACTCATCATTGAGGTTTGACCTTGATTTATTTGCTAACATTCTGGCCACGGCCATTTTCTAACATACAACCATCACCCTGTGACACTATCATTATCCACCAAAAAGACATTAGAATTAAGTGTGACATAACTGGTGGCCTGACCAGTCAAATGCCTTGTGCAGCTATGGAATTCCTAACCCGAAACCCATATTCCAGATTAATTGTGGAATGGCCATCTCCAATACATCAGATTACATAGTTACATATTCAGGTTGAAAAAAAAAGTTCCACGCTCCAAATAAACTCCAGTGCGCATATATACACACACTTATACAGACCTTTCTATACACTGTGGGACTTCACTCAAATGGCAGCCTTGGCAGTAACTTCTCAAATTAAAAGACAGCAATATCCAGGGTAACATGGGTAAACAGAAATCCATCTGTTTTATTCACAAGTAAGGTTTTTAAGATAGAAATATATTGTAACAGTGCATAACAAAGGTAACTGCAACTCACTGTTTTTTGTTACACTCTCACTCTCTGCAGCAAATCCCAAGCCCCACTTAGGGAAGTTAGTCCATAAAACAAAGTTGGCTCAGGAGTATTTAAAGAAATCTCACTCCCACATCCACTCCTTCACACTCCACTTCCTGCTTCCTTGGCAGAGAGCTGTCCCCGGGTTTTGGCTCATCACTCGCCGCACCTGTACTAGTTACTTCAGGCTGATTCACACAGCCTCTCTTATTTTCCTTAAATGTTGGATGTCATGGAGCATTCTGGGAGATATGTACCTTTCCTGTAGAGTTTTCCTAGACACTGTGCCACAACACTCACATACTTAAACTATACATACCAATACCTATTCTAACTGTAAATCTTAAGATTACAATAGGCTTGGATATTGTACTTGTACAAAATAATCATCCAAATGACTCTTAAAGGAGAAATAAAGTAAAACTCACTTGGGGGTGCCAAAATGTTAGGCACCCCCAAGTGATTTTAACAGCCTACCTTTTACCCGGGCTGGTGCCCCTGTTCGCAGAAAACAGCACCATCCCGGGGTAGCAGCGATCGCTTCCTCCTTTGTTATTCGCTGCGTGCGCATGCGCAGTAGAGTGAAAAGCCGAACGTAAACATTAAAGTCGCCTTTTCACTCTACCGCACATGCGCCGACCACTGGCATTTCAGCCAATGGAAGCAGGAAGGAGAAAGCGATCCGCTCCAGGTACCCCAGGCTGGTGCTGTTTTCTGCGAACAGGGGCACCAGCCCGGGGTACAAGGTAAGCGGTTAAAGTCATTTGGGGGTGCCTAACATTTTGGCACCCCCAAGTGACTTTGCCTTTCCTTCTCCTTTAAGGCATATATAGATAGAATCTGCCATCGCAACATCACCCAGCAGGGCATTTCACAACCTCACTGCCCTTACTGTGAAGAACCACCTATGCTGCATTTAAGTAAAAGTTCTGTTCCTCCACCTAAAGGGGTGGCCTCTGGTGCCCTTGATCTTTTCAATGGAAAAAAAGACTTCCCGCTATCTGTCTATAATTTCATCTAATAAGGAGCAATAATTTCCCTTTAGGCACCTTTTCGTTAAAGAAAACAACTGCAACCATGACAGTCTACCCTCTCTGCACTCTCTCCAGCTCATTATTATCCTTCTTAAGGACTGGAGCCCAAAACTTCACTGCATACTCAAGGTGAGGCCTTACCAGGGACCTATAAAGGGGCAAAATTATTTTCCAACCCCTTGATTAAATGAACTTTTATTTGCAAGACAGCAATTTATTTGCTTTAACAGCTCCTGATGACTCTGCCTAGATTTACACAGCTTGTTATCAACAAAAACACACAGATACAGTACATTCTCTTTCATCATGCAAAATATTATTGGGTGAAGGACAGCTGAAAAAAGTCAGGTAGTAATGGCAATAAGACCAAAAATATATGTGAAATGCACCTCAATACTAAGCCGACTGTAGCACGGTGGATTTACTTCACCCAGCTTGGTGTTTTAAATAAACAAAATGTTTGTAGTAGAAATCTTTAGAGCCGCGCATAACTCTGTGTTTTATAAATATTTCTCTCCAAGATGATGCCTTCTTTATTTATTCTTTTAGATATTTTAGTGGATATATATTAATTCCTGCAGTCATTTAGCACATTAAGAGATAGTGCCACAATAGTGGAAAGCTTTTAAGTTAGATTATTATATATGGAGATGTTCCTTAATGTTCTGCTTTAGTATTCATTTTATGTAGGATTTCAATACCAGGCTGTACATTTGAAATCTAAATTTGTCCAGCTGGAACTAAATAGGAAATATAATGATATTCTTTTCTATAAATCTACATGTAAATTGCTAATTTAAAAAAAAAATAAAGTGAAAATACATTAAGTAGTACAAGTCTGTGTTGCATCAGTTAAGTATTAAATGGTCCCTTGTGGGTAGAGTTATTGCAAAGACCTAAACATAATAGTTATAGAGGAATAGCAGGGTGTTTTATCTGATACCTACAGTATATGAAACGTAAAGATGCTTTTATTATTATTATATTTTATTTATACATAGGATCTATTATCTGGAATACCTGGGGTTTACACTAAGGGGTGTAAGACTGTGTACTTTAGTGCTCATTTATGAATCACTTGCACCCAGGGGTGTGCTACTTTTTGCATGGAGCACCAGAGGAAAAATTGGGCACTCTATGCAAAAAGCAGCACCGAGAGTCACCCCCCAAACCTAAGGTTAGGGCTCCCACGTGGGCTGCGCTTCTTGTCACTCCGTACCTTGCACATCTAAATGGGGGAAGACACCTACGTAAAGCATTGTAAATAAACCCTTTAAATTGTTTGCCTAAAATGGGCTCAGTGGGAGATGCCCTTAATTCAGAGCTTTCTCAATATCAGATACCTTGACGTGAGCAACGTCGGATCTTGACCCGCCATTCTCCCAACCTTAACCCCTTTGCCTGTTTTTACTTACCAACCCCAATAAACACACGGACACCAATTCTTGGGATAAAATGGCCGCAGAACATTTATTAATAACAATTAGAGTTTTAATTTCAAACATATCATAAGAACAAATAAGATAGAAAACAACTCATGAACACAATACAAATGTTTGTATAACAAACAACCAACTTTGAATAAACATAAACCATAACATACACCATAACAAGCCAATAACTGCGCAGCGCAACTGGCGCTGCCAGCTGCCCTTCCAGCCCGGAACCCCCTACCCAACAAAACTCACCTCCTAATCCACTTACTTACCCCTGAGGTTCCAGGCGTGCCATCCCCAAACAATTAACAAACTCCCTTCCTAAACCAACAATTGTTTTCCCCCAACTGAATCACCCCGCCAACACCACTCGTTGCCTCCACCTCTATAGGGAGGGAGGGTGGGCGTTTTCCTATGCTGCCTAAAATGGATGAGGAGCGGGAACGTTTTCCAGCTATTTATACCCCAATACGAAACAACCAATCAGATAAAAAACTGAGAGTGGCTATGTCTGTCCTACTGCTACGTCATGCCCCTGCTTCCCTACGTTTCCCTACGGGTCATTGGGCTACTTTCTGGATATCCGATACTTGTATAGCATCAACATATTCAATAGTGCTTTAGAAAGATTATGCGACATCCGCATTTCCAATCTAAGGTCCCTATCCTATTCACATACACTAGTGTTAATGTCAGAAGTCACTTAATCTGCCTGTATGTTTTTAAGTAGGGTATAATCATGGTAATTACTTTATTGCACTACATTTTTTGGCAAATTTCTCAAGTAAAGGTAATGACAATTTGGTCGCAATGGGTTTTCCACAGCAAAAGTTTAAAAAGCCTGAAAATCCATTATTTTTGCCTAACGAAATTTCTTGGTATTGCTGGCACTGGTGATTTTCATGTGATTGCCCTGAGACATTTAAAAAGTGCTGTGCAGAGATAATACATCATTCACTGCCTTGGTGGTGTTTACAATGAAAGACTCCAGTGTGGCAGGGACTGACATTTATTCTATGGAAAGGAAAACTATACCCAGAACCATGTTCTGTTGCATAAAACATTTCATATGTAAAACCCTGCTTTATCTAAATCAACCATCTTTATAAGAATATACTTTTATAGTAGTACATACTATTGTGTAATCCTAAATAGAATATTGCCATTTTAAGTACTAAGGGCTGCCCCCTGGGATCATACGATTCACGGTGCACACAAACAAACCAAGGGCACAGGTATGGACAAAGTTCCATCTTTTACTCCCACACTTCTCACCTTGCTACATGGCAGGAGTAGCCCTGTAAAGGAGCTGTTGGTTAAGTATTCACTATGGGGGTATAGTTTTCCTTTAAAGTGCTGTGAAATATGTGTAGGTGCTAGATAAATAAGGGATAATAATATATGCAGTGCAGATGGGACAAAAACAGCAATACATCATAAAGGCATAGATTGCGGGCTGGAGAAGGATGACCGGTAGAGGAACTGAAATGAGAATTTAGACAACATTGTGGGATTAGCCTTTTTATTTGCATTGCTCAGTGCAGTAATCTTTATTTCTCACCTTACACTGCTAATGTGGTTGATAGCTAACATCACATGCAGGAGAACACAATTGTTTGCAGATAGTGGAAGGCAATGTCTGAAAAAAATCTGTCATACAGAATGTATTCGGTGCATTTGAAACCACACGTATCAAAAGATTTTTATCAGACACTAATTATACTCTTGTGGAAAGAATTTCCCCTTAACACCCTTCAGTGCTTGTACACCCTTTAATCAGATCTTATTACATCCACATAATCCTATGCTTTTCCAACTTGCCAGACCTCGTTAATAGTTTTCAAAGCTGGTTCTGTAGAATATGAGAGATAGAAATATTGGCACTACTCTATTATCCTTTACAGAAAGTGGCAAATACTCAGAGACTTTTTACAAAATCTTATCTTTGAGGTCACTAACTGTCTCTTTTAGTGCAGAAAGGTCAGCCCATGGCTATGCCTGGTGTAGTCAGTTTATCATTGCATTGGTTAAGTTCTCAACAAGGATCACCCCTCTCTTGACATGAAAAGCAGAGATTATGGGATGAAGCAATAATATCCCTATTTAAAAGGATAGTTAGGCTTATACTCTGCCTTTTTTATTGGGCACATGACCAAAGTGCTTATGTCAGAACAGCATCTCACAGACAAAAATTTTCTTTCTGATTATTTGCCGAGGTGCCATGTTTGCTGACACGAGTCAGAATGACTTGCATTGCAAGGTGCTGAATGTCTGTTTTTACGGTGCCTCTCACATTTATTTGAATGCAAGATTTACAAAATGTGATGAAAAAGCAGCTTGTGTGTAATGTGAACTTAAATCAACCGTTTCAGTAGGTGTTGCTTAGATGGTCCAGGATATTTGTACTATGTTTTGGCTTCTCTTAGATAATAATTGCATTTGTGTACAATAAATATGTTCTTGGTGTCAAATAAATATATATTCTTGCATATTTTATTTAGCAAGTACTGAATTGTTGAATATGCTTAAATGTTTTTTTCAGTGTCATTCTGAGGTTGAGATTTGCACACTGATAATAATTCTAGTAGTAGGGAAGTAGTAATAATACTAGTAGTAAGGCAGTTGTAATTGGATTTAATGGGGTATACCATTTCACCTGTCCAGGTTCAGACTATTGTCTATTGCATTATCAGCAAGTGAATTCCTGAACTCACTAGTGTTGTCTGCAATCAATACCTTTGGCTTCTTCTTTTTATTACAGGTATGGGATCCCTTATCCGGAAACCCGATATCCACAAAGCTCCGAATTACGGAAAGCCTGTCTCCCATAGACCCCATTTTAATCAAATAATTCAGATATTTAACATTGATTTCCTTTTTCTCTGTAAAAATAATACAGTATTTGTATTTGATCCCAACTAAGATATAATGAATCCTTACTGGATGTAAAATAATCCTATTGGGTTTAATTAATGTTTTATTGATTTCTTAGTAGAGTCCAAATTATGGAAAGACCCCTTATCAAGAATACCCTTGGTCCCAAGCATTCTGGATAACAGGTCCTATACCTGTATTATTTTTTAAAAAGCATTTTTTTTCAGCAAGTGGAAGCTAGATTAACTACCCCTAAGGTCATTTTTATCTGGAGTCAGTTAATCTGTCTTGCAGAGTTAACACTGGTTGGAATCAAATCTAAAACCAAATTGCTGTAAGTAAGCAAGGGTGTCCACTGCACCCCCATACTCACATGCGATAAAAAGGAATTCTATATATATATATATATATACATATATTATTTGCTAATACAAACGTATATTATTTGTTATACTCAATAGGGACTTAATTGCCTTTCTATTGATCAATATCTAGAATTTATTTGGGCTTGGACTTCATGGGCTTTTTATTGTATTCATCTTGCAACCTTTTCTTGTATCATTCATTTTAAAATTACCCACAACACTAATAAAGGTTGTTTTGAACTAAAATCATAATTATCAGACCTGGGCCTACTGAGTGTTGTGGTGCCATCTTATATTTTGTTCAGTAGGGATGTAGCGAACCTCAAAAAAAAAGTTCGCGGACCTGTTCGCGAACTTCCGCCGAAAATTGCGAATATTCGCGAACTTTGCGAACCCCATAGACTTCAATGGGAAGGCGAACTTTAAAAAATAGAAAAGCCATTTCTGCCCAGAAAACTGATTTTAAAGTTGTTTAAAGGGTGCCACGACCTGGACAGTGGCATGCAGGAGGGGGATCAAGGGCAAAAACCTCTGAAAAATTGACACACGCCGTTTTTCGAAATGATCGGTAATTTTGCGACTTTTTCGTATTTTCCGGCGCTTTCGTAAAGTTATCGTAAGTTTTGCGACTTTTTCGGAGCTTTCGTAACGTTATCGTAAGTTTTGCGACTTTTTCGGAGCTTTCGTAACGTTATCGTAAGTTTTGCGACTTTTTCGGAGCTTTCGTAACGTTATCGTAAGTTTTGCGACTTTTTCGGATCATTCGTACCATTATCGTAAGTTTTGCGACTTTTTCGGATCATTCGTACCGTTATCGTAAGTTTTGCGACTTTTTCGGATCATTCGTAACGTTATCGTAAGTTTTGCGACTTTTTCGGATCATTCGTACCGTTATCGTAAGTTTTGCGACTTTTTCGGATCATTCATAACGTTATCGTAAGTTTTGCGACTTTTTCGTACCGTTATCGTAAGTTTTGCGATTTTTTCGGAGAATTCGTACCGTTATCGTAAGTTTTGCGATTTTTTCGGTGCCGGCGAACCCAAATTGCGAACATCACCCGATGTTCGCGCGAATTAGTTCGCCGGCGAACAGTTCGCTACATCTCTATTGTTCAGTGATCCCTTGTGGCCGGCCTGAGCAGTGTGCATATACAGTACAGTAAAAGGGTCATCTGCTGCCTATATCAATGTATTTAAGTTAGTATACCTTGTTATATCAACTTTGCAAACAGGAATTCTAATTTGGAGAAAAGCCATTGAAAGCAGCATTCCTACAGTGCAGTGAATTACTATCTCCACTCAAGATTTTAGTTTCAAGATTTGATGCCCAAAATAGTCTGTCTTTCTAAGTGGAGAGTAAATGTATGATTGCCAGGCATCTATAGGTGTGCTCTGTCCCAGTTAGAGTAAGAATCTTCACATGAGGGGGCAACTGGTACCTTTGACAGAACTACATATAATATAACATTAATCACTGGGTTTTGGTTCTATAATATAGTCATACCTAGCCATAATACAGCCATACCTAGCCATAATACAGCCCTATCATCCTTAAGGCCCTTTCCCCAATGTAGGGAATCCATTTCAAACTATTGGACCTGCTGTACATGCAAATCACATGCTGTTCCCCTCCTGAATGAATCACTCCACTTAGTAAAATAAATTGGGAAAAGATCAAAAGCTTTAGGGTAAATGAGCCCCAAGGTTTCTGACTTTTTATTCATATTTTATTGATTTTTCTCTACGTAAACATTTGTAAAGGAGAATATAGCTAAGGGTCAGCAAAAATGTAATGGAAGGAAGGAGATTTAGTGGAATAGTAGATAACGAAGGATCAGTTGCCTGCCTCAGTTAACAAGGTACTGAGAAAGTATAGGAATAAGAAAACAAAAGCCACTCCTGTTATATATACAGTATATATAGACGATCCTGTGGGGATCGAAACGCGTAGATGTGGTGATTAAATAAACAGATTTTTTTCTATACTTGGATGCCGTGAGTGCTCTCTATTAATGTGCTTTATATATATATATATATATATATATATATATATATATATATATATATATATATATATATATATATATATATATATATATACAGGTATATATTTATTTAATGCTATTATAAACACATTGCATTTCAGTAACCCATAAGTTTCCTTCACATTGTGTATTCTTCCTTGCACTATTGCAAACTGCTATTTGTACAGGCCAATCATTGCAATTTCAAAGTTGATTTTTTTTTACATTCCTGGAACTTCACACATTTTCCATCTCCGTGCGAGTGATCTGCTAAATACTATTTAAATATGAACTATGATGTGTGACACACAGGGTGGGGTGATTTATGGTTAGATTCTTAGGATCACTAGGTTCAATGGCATAACTAAGATGCCTAGGATAACTAGATTCAATGGCATAAGTATAGAGGGAGCAGACCCCAGGGTTGCGGGGTGGGCAACAGTACAAGGGACCCATCATTTTGTTACGGAGAGGGCCCAGAAATTTTATTTGGGTGGGAAGGTGGACAGTTGCAATCAGTTATAAGACCTTTTGCCAATGTTTCTTTAGATTGGGCATAGACTGCTTGGGGAAAGCTCACGTGGGGTTTCCCTTATGATTGCTAAAGCTGAAAGGTTCATGCAATCATAAATAGTCCCCTATATCTGTTTTAACATCAAAAAGTATCTAGAACAGTCTTGGACTAGCTGTAATGGTTGGTATTTTTACAGTGTATATTAAAAGTGCAAAGAATATTGAAATGCTCTGGTTATGAATTATTTTATGAAGCCAATAATAGTAAGAGGGATTTATGCCCAACATGGCTTTGCCCTACCGCTACTTTCTCAAATGCAGTGTTCTGGGCCATGCCAGGCATATAAACTGCTTGTGTAGTAGTATTGACCTGGGCTTTCCTGCAAACAGACAGCATTTAGGGTTAATGGCACACATGTTATTTTTATGGATTTATTTGTTCCTTACAGAAGTATGGTTTTAAACATGGCTGGCCCAATTTCCATCTTAATGACTACAGTTATGGGGATTTAGCCAATGGAATCTGACAAGCCAGTGCTCCAATGGGGTAATGCTTCATGATTTGCATAAGGTCTAGTAACCCATGGTAACCAATCAGATGTTTGCTTTGAAACAGGTGACAAGTAAATGCTACTGGTTTATTGGTTGTTGTTATGAGTTACTAGATCTGGGGCAACTTTTTAAACATTTATTCCATTACCTCATAATTGACTTCCTACTCAGAACTGTTGTTGTTTGCTATGACCCATAGAATTCACTCACTGTGCACGTGGTCTGTAAGTTAATATAAGTCTAGGACTGTTTATAGAAGCACCCTATTTTTTGCACTTTGCACCCTACTTCCACCTTTGTAAATGAGCCAACATGTCCTTATGCTCTACATATTTACATGCTTTCAAATATCCCTAAATTTTATTAATACTCTTCAAAAATGGAAATGGTTACTTGATATCACCCCTTACTCTTCTCTCCTCTGAAATTAATCAAATTATTTTCTGTTTTGGTAGTTTTAGTTATTAAATATTAGTGCAAACCAACACTTGCCAAGCTGATTTGCTGTTTTACATAAACTCTTATCTATTTATTGCTTTCCTGGTATTTATATTGGGCCAGTTAAAAGAACCCACAGGCACATTCAACCTCTCCTTATAGTTATATGCTCAGAGTGCCATTGGCACCCACCTGAAAAACTCATTAGTGATGAGCCAATCTGTCTCATTTTGCTTTGCCAAAAAATTTGCAAAATGGCAAAAACTTTGCAAAATGTGGCTACTGACTGACTTTTTTGACAAAGCCATGATTTTTCTGACATGGCTGCGACTTCTCTTCTGTGACTGTGACTCTTCTGACATGATTGTGACTTTTTCTCCCTCTGCAAAGTTTTTGGCACGGTGAATTTTCCCAGCATTCCCAGAACTGGCACATGGAACTGTTCTTCCACAGCATGATGCCCTGTGTTTATTGTGTCAAACAGGCTGCACACAATATTTGGGCCCCAAATAGTGTTTTCTATTTATATAAAGCCGATACATTTCTGCACTTAAAGATAGGCTACATTATCTAGTACAAATTTAAAATCTCTTGTCCAGAAACTCATTATCCAGAATGTTCTGAAACCATTAGTGCCATTCCTAACAATGTATTGTTTAAATAAACCTGCCTTCAGTCTTGCCCACATTTCTGTGCTCTACCATAATAAGACTGCAGACAATGCTTGTGATTAAAGAAATCTACACCAGCACCAATGCACAATGATGGCAAAACGTTTTAGTGCTCCAGATTAATTATTAAACCCCGGCCCCAAGCATCCCTAATAACAGACCCTGCTTCTTTTTTATAAAAGGGTTATTACCAAAATGTGTAGCTTTTCTGCTGAAAATCAAACCTTTCATTTTTATTGTTATTTTTAAAAAGGTTTTTTTTAAAAAAAATTATTGTTTCTAAAGTGTTAGAATAAATCTTGACCAAGTTGTTTGCATAAAGATATTTGGTTATCTCAAAGTGAGCATATTTTAACTGCTTCGTATAACCTAATGCCACTGAAGAACTAATACACCACAATCTCCTTGATGTTCATATTCATTTTCAGTAGGAGAGTTATGAAGCACTATACATTTAATGCCCCTATTAGATTTTGATGGCTAAAGAAGTTATCTGGAGTCTTCAGATAATAGTTCCCAGGAAGGGGAGAAAGGCCACTTGTATCGCTTCAAACTGGAGAAAATTACCCTTGGTTGAAGACAACATACTGATTGTAATCAGACAACATTAAAGACAGATCTTTTGTGAGTAGGACAGGATTAGTGCTAATCTAAAATTAATACAGCTCATTCTTCTCTCAAAAACACCCCAGAGACACAGAAAATAAAAGACATTCTATCAACAGGATGCTTCTTTTTCTACTATTGTGAAAGCAATTGAACAGGAAAAATCAAAGTGCTATTTCCTTGCCCATTTTGTCTAGTTGGGCTAAAAATATTAAAATACTGTTATTTATGTTACCACTGGATATTTGCACACCCATCAGTTGCAGTTTGCATAAAATCATTTTATTTTCTTACAACTACAAATGCAGAGTAGAACAGACTTGTGGGGCGGTGGAATATTTATAGAGTGGGATTTCTCCATATATTTCCCATTATAATATCTTTCCACCAAAATGAAATGTATTCATTTTTAAGTAATGATTCTGCAGTTATTTGCACAAAATGAGGCAAAATCTAGTTTAAAAAAAACATAAAACAGTCTTGCCAGGTTTTAGGAGGAAAATTGGAAAAAAAAAAAAAACTATGACCGTGAATAAGAAAATGTGATAGTCAATTAAAAATGTGATCTTTTCTGGTTTTTGGTAATAAAATTTTTATATATATTTTTTTTCACTGTGAATAAAAAACCATGATTGTAAATTTTAATGGGATATGCACAAATCTCACAAAAATCCATATTCGAATAATACATATGCCCCTTGGTATTTGAAAATCTGGGCAATAACTAATATGCACCTTACATATCTAAATCAATATCTATATATACATCTACAAACCAATGTTTATTTATTTTTGATGTTATATACTTCATTCTTTGCCATATGCAGTGGAGGAATCCCTTCTCTTGTACTGACCCCTTTGTTAAAGCTTGGGGTATTTGTATTGATTTGTATTGAATTAATGCAATAGTATATCAAGAATACTTGGTGACAGCAATAGACTAGAGGGTCCAGGGCCCATGGAGGCTGCCACCTTAGGGTCCCCCACACTTGCAAGGTCCTCCATCCCCAGTCGTGAGGTCTATCTGATACCGCAACCCCCTTCCCTCATGCATAGCTTGTATTCTTCTTGCAGCCAGGATTGGGGGGAGGGCGGGCCCCATGATGGCCAGTGCCCACTGGATTTTTTCCCTATGTCCCACCAGCCCAGTCCAACCCTACTTGATGAAGTTGGTAGTATCTGAATACTAAAATAATTCAGTATCTGAATGCGGATATACAGGCATGGGACCTGTTATCCAGAATTCTTGGGTACTGGGGTTTCCCGTATATGGGATCTTTCCATAATTCAGATCTCTATAACTTAAGTCTGCTAAAAATAATTTAAATATTGAATAAACCCAAAAGGATTGTTTTGACTCCAATAAGGATTAATTATATCTTAGTTGGGATCCAGTACAAGGTAATGTTTTATTATTACAGAGAAAAAGGAAATCATTTTAAAAAATTAGAATTATTTTCTTATAATGGGGTCTGTTGAAGATGGCGTTTCCGTAATTCGGAACTTTCTGAATAACAGGTTTCCGGATAAGCGATCCCATACCTGTAATTGAGTCATTTGCCTTTATAGAGAATAGGTGAAGCATGCCACTGAAATAAAAGTCCCACTCCAGACTCATTTCTCTTCTGGATTGGTGGTCTCTTTGAAAGGGTAGTTCATCTTTAAATCTGAATGCTATTCTATAATAAAATCGCCATGTTATTCCACCCCTCTTGTTTCCCCAGTAAATGCTCAGTAAACCAGATGGTCTTTCTAAAATGTTACCATTAGATACATTAGTTGCCGAACCAATTATTTCTGGTATACTATTGAAAAATAATACCTTTTGAAACAGTGAACTACCCCCTTAAACAATGCAAGGGATTTGTCTTAAGTTTAAGCTGTCAGTTATTTGACCTTTAAGTTCAAAGCAAACTTTGAGATCAACTTGTGCGGTGGCCATCATATCTGGGAAAGTTTATGCCATAAGATCATGTAAAATGGGCAGTTGTTTTGGATACCTGTCCCATAGCATACACATTAAACAATAATCAGGCTACATCTTACCTTTTATTAAATGATCCTTTAATATATTTTATGCTATCAGAAGAACCTCATCACCAGTTCCACTTAATGTAGGGGTGCTGCAAGACTCTGTACTTGTTATTGTTCTCCCTATATACTCTGTCTTTGAGCTCTGATGGTTTGTAAATGGCCCCCTTAATGTAAGATGAAAAAAAGCAAAACACTGTAAAACAAACTGAAATATGTTTGGCATCACAAAGTGCTGCCATATATTCTAACCAGATGAACATGATCAACATGACATTTCTATTATTATTCACATGCTATTCATATTAGGTTTTCTGTAGGTTGGTTTCCACGGATTGCCATTAGAAACAGTTGTTAGCGGGGTTTAGTTCCCCTCTACATAGTAAGATTTGTGCTTTTGATTTTGACATGTTTTCTCAACGAGTGACATCTCATGAAAACACTGAGATATTTTGGGGGGAGCAATGTGATAAAAGCAGAAAGAGAACTTGAAAAGCAGAGCTGAGTTCTGCCAGATAAGTAAGTGACAGAATTGAAATGTCACATCTGGATTAAAGAAAAAAATAGAAGAACAAAAAAAAGCGTTTTCATCTCCATACCTACATAAACAAATCTAAACACAGATAATTAGGTACATAACAGAAAGCTCGTTCAGATCACAGCTTACTGCATCTTTTTCATGGGATCATCTGTGCTGCTTCTTCTGGTATTTACCGATGTGCTTGCCTTATTATGGAAAAATGTGTTGCTCTTGGTGATGCTTGCAGATATCTGTTCTGTTGTGTGAGAAAGATAGCACTGCAGCTAGTGTCATTTCAGCTGTATGATTGTCTAGGAATAGAAAATGTAAGTGTATGTGTATATATAGTTATCTATAGATATTATATACATATATTAGATATACAGTGTGTATATATATATATATATATATATATATATATATATATATATATATATATACAGTATATATATATATACATATATATATATATATACAGTATATAGAGTGCAGAGTGAAGAGCACACCAAAGTTCAAGATGCAATACCTGGGTGCCAGAGCAGCAAAATTTAAATAGAGAATACAGAATGTCGGCACTCACAGGATTTCCATGAAGATAATCACTGGCAGTCAGTCATATTTCAAGGTGCAATCAAAAAAGGAGTTTATTAATCCAACGTTTCAGTTCCCTACGTTTCAGTTCGTTTTCCCTGACGAAAGTTCCAGTAGGGAACTGAAACGTTGGATTAATAAACTCCTTTTTTGATTGCACCTTGAAATATGACTGACTGCCAGTGATTATCTTCATGGAAATCCTGTGAGTGCCGACATTCTGTATTCTCTATATACAGTATATATATATATATATATATAATCCAACAATGGACTGCCCTTGAGGGAGGGGAGTCTCAGTTGAATTGTAGGTATCAAAATGGGTAAAGGAGAGTCATTTAAAAAGTACAGAACGCGTTGAGCTTGAAGAATAAATATTATATATTTGCATGCACATTGCATTTTAAACTGTTCTGCAGGCTCCTGCTGCTACCCACAATGCAAAATGTTGCATTGTGGGTAACAACCATTGTGTGAGCCATTATTTGTTTTAATACCAAAAAATGGAAGACCTGTTAATCTGGAAGAGCCTCCTCTAGAGACTTTCTAATAATAGAAAATGTTACCCCATTTACCCATGGGGCAGATTTACCAAATTATGAGTTTAGAGCTTCATACATAAAAATTCACCCATGTTCTATTCATTCCTATGGGATTTCTAGAAGCATATTTGTCATTGGGCAAAAGTTAGAACGCCCCATTTGATAAATATGGCTCTAAAAATCCCATAGGAATGAATAAAACGTGGGTGAGTTTTTATGTATTAAGCATTAAACTCACATTTTGATAAATCTGCCCCCATGTCTTCACAGCAAACTAGCAGAATTAAGGACTCAGTTAGGGATAGTTTTATTTAAACATAACCTGAATGCTCTGTTTTCATATTTATGCTGCATGTGTTCTTGCGGAAGAACCAGGGCAGAAAACACTGCTACACAGCTTTGAGTTTATATTATGATCTTTAAGGAAATGATGCAAAAGTGGCACAAAAATATCACTGCAATGAATAAACTCAACATCTAACATTTATAGCTAATAGTTATTTGCTCAAGTTTGTAACCTGATGTTCTCATGCTTAACTGATTTATTCCATCTACAGAGATTAAAAGTTTTATTGAAACAAAGAACAAAATCTTGTATATAAACCACTATGTTCCTTTTATATCATTATTATCATAGCTTAAAGGAACAGTTGAGTATAAAAATAAAACTGGGTAAAACAGATAGACTGTGTAAAATAAAAAATAGTTCTTATATATTAGTTAGGCAAAAATGTAATGTATAAAGGGTGGAGTGACCAGGTGTCTAACATAATAGCCAGAACACTACTTCCTGCTTTCAGCTTTCTAATCTTTTAGTTAGTCAGTGACTTTAGGGGGGGCACATAGAACAGAGCAGGTCAGATTCAAATGCAAACTAACTAAACAGTTATGCCCCTAATGGCCCCTCCTAAAGGCGCTTATTGGTTACTGACTGCTAACAGCTTGGAGAGCCATAAAGGAGGAAGTAGTGTTCTGGCCATTATGTTACATATTTGACCATTCCAGCCTTTATTACTTTATTACATTTTTTCCTAACTAACTATATTGAAAACATTTCTTTATTTTGCGCAGTTTGTCTATTTTACTCAGTTTCATTTTTACACTGAACTGTTCCTTTAAATGGAAACTCTCGCTTCTGAACCAAAATTTGTTTAAGAGTCCCACACAACACAGAAACCCCTAATATACCTATATCTGTAATCTGTTTCTTCAAAAAGTATAAATAAATAGCAATTTTACATGCTGAAATCCAGCTGCAAAACAGTTCTTCTCTTTCTGCATCATTTGAAATCCTTGCAGGGGAGGAGGGACAAAAACATTGATGTTACAAATTGTAATAATTCTCCACAGCTTACAGACAGCATGCAGGAACTACATTACCCACAATGCATTGCACTGTGATGTTCATTTCCTTGTTGACATCTTTTGTGCAGGGCATTGTAGGATTTTGAGGATGCAGGCTAAAGGCATACTGAGGGCAGTCGACTACTGTTACATTTTTTTTATTCTCAAAGTAGTCAGCCAGATCAGCAGGAGAACAGGGGGCCAGACTTAGGCAACTGTTCTAAACCATATTATTACAATAAACATCATAAAAAATGCACCCCAGTATCACCAAGGTACTTCTTTTAGGCTTCTCTTTTTATACTTTCTAAACGTGTTATAAACGTAGAGCAATATTTTCCTTAAGGAAACTTGATGTCAGCGCTGGCACAACAACATTGCCAGCACTATTACTTGTGCAGTGCAGGAAATTCAGAATAAGTCTCCAACTAATGTGGGGGAGAAGCCTGAGCTGGATGTGCCTTATTCTAATTAGCAAATTATGTACCATTATAAAAAGAAAATTTCATCTGGCCTGTAAAGTGCTTTTCTATTGCATTTTGTTCCTACAAGAATTTACAAAATATGTCCAAACACTAGCTCCGTGTTCTGGGAAAATATAGTCCCCTGACAAAGGAAAATAAAAATCATTTTCAAAGTAAAAGTTCTTATCTGGGGATTTGTTTAATGTCCCCATGTGATGTATAACTAGTTAAATACATAGCAGATTGTCTGTGCCATACAATTACAAGTTTTAGTTTAGGCAGTTTACTGTCTCCAAAAAACTTGATTCAAGGGCTGTTTCTATTTTTTAGACTGTTTTTCCTAAAAGTCTATGTTTAGCTACTGGTTGAATTGCTAGGAAATGGCTTGCCATGGCTAGTGCTTACAGTATAGGTCAGCCCTGCACCTGGAAATACCTGTACCATTGGTTTCTGCTGGTTTCACAAACTTTTTAAAAATAATTTCTATTTAATGTCTGGGGAGGCAGCATGTTGTGAGTTATCTGCCTGGTACACTTTTGGCCTGTTCTGGAAGCTAGTGTTTAGTAAAAGGCTCCCTGTATCTATCTGTCTAAATACATTAATTATACATTATTGAGGATTTAATGGGCCTGGACTTGGAAAATAAAAATTACATTTATGAAAATTGCCTCTTTTAACATGTGTTGCCAGTCTGTAGGCTTATAGAGTTGCCACGAGGCACATACAGAGGGATTGGCTGTAGACAAAACACTTTTCCAACATTTGCTACTTGAACTGGTGGATAGTCAAGTGGGTCCTGAAAGCAACAACTGACCTTTAAAGTGGCACAGGACTGTTACTAACAAGAGGGTCAAATTGCATGTAGAGAGTATAGATTTCACGTGCCATTGTTGATGCTGAAACAGGGCTATCTGGCCTATCTAGGCCACGGACCTCAAAATGCTGATTCACTGCTTCATTAATCCAGACCTTAGCCCTTTCTTAAAACCTAACCTATCTATATAACTATAGGTTAGTAACAGCTTCTGCATCTGAGTTATAGTCCTTCAAGCATGCAGGTTGTTCTTGCAATAAATGATCATATGTTTGAGGACCTCATAGTACCTCATAAACACCACAAGGTTTTCAGATCTAACACCAGTTAAATAACTAGACCAACTTGGCTACCAGGGAAACTTCTTTAATGGTGTTAGTGCAGTTGTAGCCCCCAGTTGCATGTAAAACCAGGTACTTAAAGATACTTGCATCAAAATGTGCTCTTTCCTGCCATCAATTGCTAATTGGCTGCTGCTGTGCCTATTGACATAGAGGAGCTACCACCCCCTCCTTACCAGGCAGTAGTTCCAGGGTTCCCTTTGCGTCTAGTGCCAATAGGCACAGAACACTTCCGCCTAAAGAATAAGGTGCAAACTGCAGAATCCTGAAAGTGATGCCATCTGATGTGTGATGAAATGCATGTGCATTTGCGTTTATTTTGGTAAATCAGGCGCAATTGTTGTTCAGAGCAATTGCACCAAGTGTTTTTCCCCCCTGCAACACAATGGTGCTAGAATTGTAGAAAAAAGCTACACTGTACGTTGAAAAAAACATGCCAATTGCACTCCAAATTGCACTTTGCTCACAGCACTTGTAGATGTAAATGAGCCCTATTGTTTTAAAGGCAGATGACAAGGTTTGAAAAGATTTGTGAGAGGAGTCTTTCAACCGTAATTATTTGTATTTCCATTGCATTTCAAACTGCAGGATGCTCAGCATTGGTGGAACATATATAACAAAATATATTCATGGTATAAACTTCATCACTTACACCAATATATGTGGCAGCAAAAAACAAAAAAATCATTATTTAGAATCTTCCTATTCAGCCCACACTACACTATTTTCTGTTGCTGAACTGGTTAACAGAGAAAGCCATAAAACTGTTTTCCTGCACTTAGGAAAAGTTCTGTACATATATACATGATTATGTATTTGGATAATTCAGATCATGTCGTTTATGTAAATTGTATGTAATTGCAGCTATAAACTAGCATCATTTTCTTCTGCACCTCAGCACAATGTGCCGTCTCTGAAGGCAGGATAAAAGTGTTTCACCTAATATATTAATTGGCAATATGGTGATATCAAATATAGTTAACCCCTTCCTTTCAAATTTAACTGAATAGCTTATTCTGTTCTATAATAATTAAAGTTCATATATAATGCTATCAGACCTTTATTATTTTGCAAGGACTGAACCTATACATCTTGTATATACAGCTGTATAATCACTTACATTACATTTTGCCCCAGTGGAGCTTACAATTGGATTTCCCTTCCAAAGCCCCAAAGTTGATTTTGTCAGGAGATTGTTAGCATGCCTATATGCTTGTGCATTGTGGTAGCAAACCAGGCCACACAGAAAAATTCAGAAACTCTATGCAGATAATGCCCTGGTTGGGATTGTACCCTGGACCCCAGAGCTGTGGCACAACCATGATAGTTACTGAGCTGCCCCTTGCTGTTGTATATTAATTTAAGGCAATCATATGTGTATTACACTGATCCCCAACCAGTTGCTCGAGGGCAACATGCTGCTCCCAAGCCCCTTGGATGTTGCTCTCAGTGCCCCCAAACCAGGGAGTTATTTTTGAATTCCTGACTTGGTGGCAAGTTTTGGTTGAATAAAAACAAAATTTACTACCAAATAAAGCCCCTGTAAGTTGATAGTGTGCATAGAGGCCCCTAATAGCCAATCTTAGCCCTTATTTGGCACCTTCATGAACTTTTATGATACTTGTGTTGCTCCCCAAGTCTTTTTACATTTGACTGTGAGTGTAAGAGAATTTTCTTATATAATGAACAACATTATGGTAGGAATGCACTACAAACCGGGCAAGGTAAAATAAAGAAGCTTGCAAGCCTCAGTCTTATAATGTATTTTCTACAATCAAATTAACAGAATGAGGCTATTTCTGTGTCTGTGAATCATATGAGAAAATATACAGGTACCAATATCAGAAAAATGGGGGAACTTCTGTATCTTTTTTCCAAGATGTAGAATATGGAATATTTACAAAGCTCCCTTCAGTGGAACCAGGGAAGGCCCACACCATTATTCCTTCTCCACTACTCTTTACAGTCACAATTATGCATTCAGGCAGGTAGCATTTGACTGCCATCTGCTAAACCCAGACTTTAGCAATGAAAGTTCCAGATATGAGTTTTTGCACACTATGGGGCATATTTTATTATTATATTTATTATAGTGTGTAAGCCAACATCACCGGTGATGTTGCCCATAACAATCAGCAAATAGAACAGTCACCTACAAGTTAGAAAACAAAAGCAAAGATCTGATTAGTTGCTATGGGCAACATCCCCGTTGATACTGGCTTACACACTATAATAAATATACAATGTAATCTGTACTGACAATATTTCTTGCTGGAGATGATTGTTTGAATAATTATGTGGGTGTGACCTAAATAGCCAGTTTCAATTAGATGGGGGATCTGGATTCTTTTGCCCATATAGTGTGTATAAACATCAGGAATTACTAAAATGTGTGCCCCCACACCAGGAAAGAATATAAAATATGGAGTAAAAGTTGCTTTACATTTGTTGTAATATAAGCAAAAAAAAAAAAAAACCTCCAGGCTCTGAGGGTTTGACAGTTAGAAAACTAGTTTGTTGTCTTAATTGTCTTCCCAGCCTCAGACTTTTCAGGATCTCTGGTGGTCTGTCAGACTCCACATTACACAAGTGTTTAAGAATGACAGTTTTGTTTTTATCATTAGGTTGCAGTGTTTGTTATAATAATGAAATGATGACATACTTCTAGGACTGCATCAGGCTGAGAGGATCACCCCCAGGGTAAGATTAATACAGAGAATGCTACAAAGTCTGATTGTATCTGTCATTCTCTGAGCCAACATGGAGTCAGGTTTGTTAGCTTTGGAATAATATTTACACCCTGTCCAGTTAATAGTCAGTTCAGTTATATGTACAAGAAATAGATTAAGCACTTGTTTAATATTTTTTTAACTGTCCATTGTAAACCAGTGAAGGTCTGTTTCTGTTTGTTCATTTATTCCGAATATTTAAGAAATATTTTCTTTTCATCCCCTCTCCTTTAGCTCTGTGAAGCTTTCCCATTTATGAAGTGCTTTAGGGGCTTGTTATAACAAGGACGGAGAGCTTTAGCCTGTATCAGTTTCCCTAAAGTTTCTTCCATAGAAAAGGTAACTGTCCAATGAAAATGAATGGGGAGGGGGTTGGGGGGAAATGGCAACTCGGATCATGATTTATAGGGATTTTATCTGTCATAACGGAGAGTAAGTACTAGATTTGTGGCAACTTATGGGCATGTGTTCAGTTTATCTACTGTGGATATTATAGTAATAATATATACAGCATGTGGATTTATATTTGAGCTTAAAAATAGTAGAATGCTGTGTGTGTGTGTGTGTGTATAAATAAATAAACAAGCATAAACATATATTTAGTATGTGGTTTATGCAGTGGACACAGTTGTATGAAACTGTTATAGCAAAATAACTATATTACTTTTAACGCCCCCTGAAACAAGTTAAATGACATTATTAAACAAAGAAAGTTACATTATTATAAGATTTAAAAGACCAAACCATTCATTAGTACACAAAGGGTACTTAACGTGTATAATTTCATGACATCTACATCTGATCACCTTCATAATCAAAATGGATTTAGTCATAAAGCAGATAATATTACCTGACAACCATGAAATCTTAAAAGGACACCCTCAATGACAAAAAAAAACACAAGTGCAGTTGCATCAAGGTGCATAGTAATGTAGAGTGTAATGCCTTCCATAAAGTAGTACAGGTATGGGAACTTGTATCCTGAATGCTTGGGACCTGAAGTCTTCTGTCTTTTCATAATTTGGAAAAATCTCCATACTTTGGGGGAGATTTACTAATCCATGAATCCGAAAATGTTGTGACTTTTTCGTCGCCGTCGCGACTTTATCGTATTTTGCGCGACTATTTCGTCACCGTCGCGATTTTTTTGTATTGAGTGATTGTCAATGGCAGAAAAACCAATACAATTTTTTCGCGACGGCGATGAAAAAGTCACGGAAAATATATACGAAAACGTTGCGACGGTGACAAAAAAGTCACGACAAATACGAAAAATTGCGACGGCGACGAAAAAGTCGCAAAAATAGCGATCATCAGGAAAAAAACGCATTCGGACACCTTCAGACCGTTCGTGGATTAGTAAATCTCCCCCTTTGTCTACTGAAAAGCAATTTAAACATTCTTTAAGCCGAAGGATTCATCATACACCCATACTGACCTGTAATGGCAGCACCAGATTTCTACCCTAAAAACCTAAACACACCCCAGGTCTCCTCTATGCAGAGTGTGCTTTCTATGTAATGCATCTGGGGAAGGACTTGCTCAGCCTGTGCTCAGCTCTGACTGGGAGGTGCAAACTCCTACAATATATGGCAAAGCTCATATTCTGTGCAGTAAGGTAAGTGCTGACTCCCCTGACACCCAGTGGAACAGAAACCATACTTTGCATGGGGTAATGTTGGATAGAAAATAACAGCTTAGAGCTTAGACTTAAGAAAATAACATCACAAAGGCTGGTATTTTTCAGCTTTTCTTTTGTAATAAGAATACCAACATATGAAATAACACACAAAGAATGCTTTGAAACACAAAATGTTCCGTGTTGTTTATATCCAACAATGCAATTTGTTGAGTAATTTGAAGGTATTATGAAATAATATTTATGTCTGAGAACTCTAAGTAATACATGTTGGCAAGATCTAAATCTCCCCATCCAAAAATTGTTTTCTGCATCACAGTAACAATCGTGCCTCTTACAGGTCATTCATTTGTTGGGTAAGGTAATAACTTACAAAGTTGGCACCAGAGCTGGTATCCTGTAAAATGTAATCCAGTGGGTTATCAGAATTTTGGAGATTTAGTAATCAGAAGAAAATCTGAAAGCTATTTCAGTCAAATGACAGCAAAATCAAAGGAACAATGCCATTCTTATTGCAATCAAGTTGTTTTCCTGCAGCTTAAAGAAATGGAAAGACTGAAATCATTGGGGAGTACCAAAAGTCAGGCACCCACCCCCCCAGCAATTGTATTTACTAACCTGATACCCGGTGCTCCTGTTAGCAGAAGACTGCCCCAAGCCAGGGTTCTTCTCAGTGAGCACCACAGAGTGATCTTCTTTCTGCTTCTTCTTTCTTCACAGTGGTGCACACACCAGAGCTGAACGTTAACCAAAGAAATCAGCTTTTCAGCGGAAAAAGAGGATCTCTCCTTGGTGCTCCCTGAGAAGAACCACAGGCTGGTGCAGTTTTCTGCTTAATAAAGTAGCACCAGCCTAGTGTATCTGGTAAGTAAATACAAGCACTGGGGGGGGGGCGCCTAACTTTTGGTAATTTCACTTTTCCTTCTCCTTTAATGCAACTGAGTTTTTAGGAGTTTTTTTTGTAGATATGTATGATTCAAGTTCAAGAGTGAGTTATTAGACATGGTGCAAACTTTGTGATTCTTAATACATCGCCCCACCATTGTTTGAGAAGGAAACTGCTCCTATAATAGAACTAAGATTGAGGTCAGTCGAGGTAGAACTGATCATTGGGGTATTTATCCCTTATTGTATATTTTATTTTATATTTATTTCAACTCAGCACTTGTCAAGTATTAAAAAAGAGCACCATACAAGGCAAGGCAGGTCCCCCACTCTAATCTATAAAGAGGTCACATACATGGCCCGATGAATACTGGAACTCTGAGGAATGAGAACAAGTGCTCATTTCCGCCACACAAACACTCAGCTTAAGCATATTCTGTAACCCGTCTCTTTCTGTCTCACCACTACTACAAGAATGTAATTTAGCTGTCAGATTGAAACTTTTGATATCAATCTTGATCTGCTTTCTCAGACAAGTATTCCTGAAACATTATATCATAAACAAGCAGCATGTTTAATTAAACAACTGCTGAAGTGCGACAAAGAATGTAAGTCTTAATTGAACAGCAAGCACGAGTCCAGGAAAATATATATATATACTGTATATATATATATATATACAGGTATATATATATATATATAAAGCAAAAGAATGAGAAAACAGCTCCATTCTTATTTTGCACAGAGTATTAGACCGATGAAAGAGCTCTCCATATATTCACTTAATATTAGAGGAGAAGCAGTCATATAAATATTGATATGTAAAATCACCGAGGCCTGACGATGCATGTCATAGCAGCAGTGTTTAAAAAAAAAAGGTATCACATCTACAAATCAGTGCTTTAAATGGGTCCTTGGTTACTCTGGAAGAAAAATCCTTGATTAGAATATACATTTCATGAGAGATTCAATAGTTTTGAGAACTTTGCATTTTGTTTCAATACCTGCTGTTTTTTTTTTTTTATTTCTTTTTTTAAAACAAATATCAAACTGGGGCTTTCAAGATCCAAGTAGGAACTTTTATTTCGACTACGACACACGGGACCGACCGAGAAGGTACAAAAAGGAATTGTCCTTGGTCGTCATGATTTTGCCTTTCTGAGTGTGTAAAAGGATTTTCCCCGTGTATTACCCGCTGAATGCATTTTTGAAACATGTTCGGAGAAATTGGCCTTTGTGTTTAACAGCTTGTGATTAATATATTGTGAAATAAGAATGCCGCTTCCTGTGCCCAACAGAGAGATAAAAGAAAAGTGCAGTTCTGTAGTTATGACAAAATGGAGGCAATCTTACCACAATACAGGGAGATGTGATACAGACGTGTGGTGAAGGATTTAATTTCATTTTATGTTGGAAACACGAGTGCTTCTTGGGAGACTGGCTCAGTTTAACCTTGTGCAGTGGTGCATTGAAGGTAATGAACAACATTCCTTAATGGTTTTCAATATCCAGGAATATCTACTGAAATGCACAGGCTAAAATGGACCAGTGTAGCCTTTCTTTTTCTTAAAAGGGGCTGCTACAAGGATTGCGCTTAAACACTGTAAACATTTTTAAAGACAATTTTGGATATTTCCTATTATATAGCAGCTTTAATTATAAATCATAGTTCAGCCCAATGGGAACTATTACAGTAACATGTGTTTTAACTAAAATATATTAGGTGTATATTTGTAAACAATTGTGTTCATTAGCATTACAGTTACATTGTATGGACCTTTTCTATGTGCATATGCCTTTGTCTTGTAACTTAGCTCTGGTATGCACTGCCAGCATTAATCCCAGTTGATCCCATGAGGTACGAGCTGTACCTGTCCTATATTTTGCCCCCAAATCTTGCATTACATCTGACTATATTCCATTAAAAGATAAAAATCCCCTACATGATCAAGTTGTGCTTAAGCTCATAGATGCCTGGACAAATGTATATTGCTGCAGGTCTCTACTTCTCAACACCCTATTTCTGCCACTAGCAAGAGAACTAAGCCTACAGAGGACAAATGATTCTGCTTAATAAATTTTGTCAAACTCTGAGCATATGTGTGCTTGTGACTAGATATTAGCCGGGGTCTGAACTAAAACCAATGAGCTGCTATAAATGAAACCACAGTTTTGAAGCTAGCAGGTGTCATTAAAAAGATGTGGGCACCCATCAGGAATAAACAGAATTCCCATTACCTTCATGGGGAACAATGCTAAAATGGTTGGTTGCTGTACTTCCTGGTTGATCTTACTGAGCCTTCATGTTTTATATGTATATTTAGTTATGTTACAGCAGGGGTCCCCAACCTTTCCTACTCTTGAGCCACAGTCAAATGTAAAAAGTCTTGGAGAGCAACACAAGCACCATAAAAGTTCATGGAGGTGCCAAATAAGGGCTAAGATTGGCTATTAGGCAGCCTCTATGCACACTATCAGCTTACAGGGGTCTTTATTTGGTAGTAAATCTTGTTTTAATTCAACCAAAACTCGCCACCAAGTCAGGAATTCAAAAATAACTCCCCGGTTTAGGGGGACTGAGAGCAATATACAAGTTGCTCACAAGCCACTGGTTGGGGATCACTGTGTTACAGTCTAAAATCAGTAAATTTCCTTTAAAAATATGCTCTAACTGGTCATTATGCCTTTTGACCTTTAAAATCCATCTACAATATATTCTGCTTTTTTATTCTAACCTGCCTAAACCCTCAAGTGGGTTAAGTACCAGAAAGACTGTAGCAGAATAGTCTCTGTATCAGATATGGGAAGGGCACCTTTGAAGTTCAGATGGTGCTATTTCTACTCTAACCAATAGGACTACAGCCCCTTCAGCATTTTTTTTTTAAATTTAGACAGTTAATTTCAAATGTTTATCATCATATTTATTAACCAGCTTACTCACCATTCTCAGTAGAATGTTTAGTGACCTCATGTGTTGTGCATCCAAGCCCCAACACAACATATACCTTATTCTTTAATCTGCTGACGTGTCCACACCATGGAACTCTGACTGTCATCTTGACTTCCTTCTAGTCCAGCTACCTCCATCACAGCATGCTTTTTGAGTCATAGGATACTGTGCAGCTTTATATCAAGAAATAGGCAAACCAGAAAAGGGTGTTTGAATTAACCAGAAGATAATGACATGATAATATTATAAATATTAATGCTTTACTATAGCACATTGCACCTTATTTACATTAAGTATATCTCAGAAGTAATATCAAATATTGTTAATGTGTAAGTTTAACAAGGGAACCATTTGGCTAAGCCTCCTGTCCATAGCAAATGAGTTGGGCAACAAATAACACAGTTATTTGTTAAAAGGCAGATGAGGCAATATACAATTTTAGTTAGAAGATGTGACAAGATAAAGGGAATTTGTTTACACTGGAAAATGCATGATGCTGATGGTAGATAATGATCACAAGCTCACACAGATATATAAATATATACACTGTAAATGACTTAAAAATCATGCCTTTATAATGCTAAAGTGCATCTACTTACGTATGTCACTCTCTGATGTCAGATAATAATAAATATAACCTGTCTGATCTCCTTAAACATCACACGCACCCCCCCAAACTGTCACAGTCACAGTTTCAGTAGAGACAGTGAAATAACTATTACATATTGGGGCTAATTTACAAACATTGTTGCTTAACTGCACCAGTGCAAATGCCAGTAGCAGCCAATTAGCAGTTTTAACATACTAAAAGCTAAACGAGCTCATTTAAGTACTATATATATATATATATATATACTGTATATAAAGCTTCCAAGACTTGTGCCTGGCTGCAGCTTTTTCACTTATGGTGGAACAAAGTGCATTATGGGCAAAGAGCATGGCCTACTCAGTAAGCCTTACTTACATGGAACACTGTATTCATATGGCACACTCTGGTGCAGGTCATGCTATTTTGGAGTGCCAGTCTGAATCAGAACCCTTAGGCTTATGGGCTAAAAAGCACCAGCTCCAGTGCTGCATGGGTTTCTCATACAGGTGAATGGGATATGGAAATAGTGTGATTAGGTTCTTCTCCCATGGCCAAAAAATTCTTTTAGAAAATAAAGCCATGTTTTATCATCATAATTCCAATGGTTTTCTTAATATCATGTGACTTTTTGTTGATAGATGACTTAAGGAGAGAAAGTTTTTTGAGGTTATGCACAAGTTACAAATGAAAGCATGTGTACATACAATTTGGTATTAGACTGAATCTTTTCAGATGAACAGCATCAAGTGCAACTATACTGAAGTACAAGCAGCATAAAGGTACAATGACTGTGGTTATCTTTGCTTGACTTGCAACTGCACTTAGAAGTTGTAAAATGAGTCCTCCACCTCCATTCACATGAATGACCCTCAGTGCCACATCTGTTTGGTCTTCCATCTTACAAACTTTTGTAAGGACGCTTACACAAATTGACGATGCACGTAATGTTGCACAAAGACTGGGTCACTCTTTTTTCTATGGTTCTTTTTGGTGCTATGAGCTAAAATTGAGCATTTCAGACACTCCTATGAAATATGTATTGTGTCTAGGCACAAGTATCATTATCCAATGAGCAGTGTCACAACTAGATCTAGACTGGACGCCACAGCCAAACAACATTCCAAAAACAAGCAATATTTTGAAATTGAGCATAAGTCAGGGCCACTAAACCTCCTCTGTCCAATTTCCAGAGGGTACGGGGTCTGTAATAATAAAGAGCACTATGGAGTCATTGAAGACAACAGGGGCTAGCAGACCTGATGCCATACCTGTTTGTGGAACTTGCACTGGCATATTTGCTCTTGTTTGATATTATTGCCAGTGTGGCTTTATACTAATATTTTCTGATGTATACAATACATGTTTGCAAAAGAGGAGGGGCCAGTTTGTTGATTAATCACGGGATGTGGTGATTATGCTTTCTCTAATGACTTCTCCAGGCAAATAAATCTTGATGAACAGATAGGAAGCTGCACTGAACAACTGATTATATTAATTTACATCAAGTGGTGAATAACCTTTTACTCCTGCAGCACAGAAATTGTGCTAGCCAATATCTGTTGTCTTTGTGACAGCCATATGCTTGGGTAAACAGGGCCATAACATTTCAATCACTGGTATATAAATTGTTCCATTTTCCACTGCAGCGATCTTAATCAGTCTTCAACATAAAAGAGAACTCACTGAAGCCTTCCATTTGCTGTTGTTAGGATGCTGGGAGCTGTAGTTTATCTAGAGGGCTGCAGGTAGCCCATCTTCAGCTTATGTGTTGTGAAATGGAAAAAAAACACAACAAGCACAACACAACAAGAAATGCCATTTTGAATGAAAATTGGCAGATTCCTGTAATCAGATCTGTGCGTTCCATTGAGACATTAAAAGTGCACTTGAAGATGCACTTATACTTAACAGCACTGTAGAACATGATGCCTTATAAATAAATTATTACTATTATTACTATTCAATTGTAAATGGTATAGGACAAAGCAAGGTTGCTAGCTACTGATATTTATCATTAAGATGCATCCATTGTCATATTGCTGAGCTGACTAAGATCTACTGTACCATCCTAACACACAGTGTAGGGGAGAAGCCAAACGACTAGGGGACAATGCCCTTTCAGCCCCCACATTATACATTGGTGCCCCACACATTTAATGCCTCCTTTGCAATAAAGCATTTGAGAGAAAGTCCAGACATTCCTTCAAAATCCACCGCTGAACCACAAAGAATGAAGATGGGCCTTGCTTATTTATTATTTCGTTACTCCTCCTCTTCTCTTTCTGGGTGAAACAGGTTCCCTATCAGTTGGTTAGAGGCGACAGTCTGTCTGCTGGTGGTAAGACGATATGCATAGTGTTAGAGTGAAGCCGACAGGATTCCTGGCTTGAAAAGCACAGATATTGATCTGACTCAGGCACCTAAACAATACCTCACCTGTTTGCCTTGTCCATACCTTATTTTGCGCAGTTAAATGCTTGTTTTGTTTAACTTTTCTTTTATTTCTGTGGATCTGAGCTTTGATACACTTTGGGGAGTAGGTAAACAGAGAGAGTCATGTATGGACATACTCGCAGCGTGGAGATTTTTCGACCACCCCCTCCTCTCTGAGAGAGAACAGCGCTCTTATTGAAAATTATAAACGACACAGAGAATAAGAAACCATATACAAGGGCGTTTGATGTTTTACCCCAGTGTCCAATAACACCGAAAGTGAGAGGCAAGCTAATTACACCCCTTTATGCCTCAGTTAAAATTTCCTTAACTGGAGCATGTCAAAGGCTTTTTTTTAATGTTATTAATTCTTTTTTTTTTTCTTCCCCCCTTCGATCTGCCGATAAGCACGATAAGAAAATCCACTGTTTAAAATTCTGCTCGCTTGCTTGACGGAGGACAAATATGTTACTGTGGCAGCAAAAGAGACCGTGTGCATTCATTTTTCTCCAGCAAATTATTGTGTAAATATGTTTCTATTCTTTATTATTAGCAAGAGGTTCCTGCTGACAGCACATGCAAATCTCGCCAGCAGGCCCTGAGATTTATAATTGCGTTATGTTTGAAACTAATAACCATAAACAGAAATTCTTACAAAACAAATGAACATTTTTTTTTTTGCTACCACAACTCCACTGGATGCGAGGCAGGCTTGTGTATATAGTCTGACACTTGCTGTTGCATAATTTGCATACACGGTAGTGTGTTTCCACGTAGATGACAAGCAAAGAAAGTGAGATATTAGGTCCTTGCGGATGGGGAGAGATGCAACTGGTTGCTAGGCAACGCGTTGCTGGCCCCTCCATTTGCAAAGGAGACCTGGAGCTATTCTGCGTGGCTTTCGACTGTTACACTCCAGAACGCAGCAATCCTGTAACACAAACTCTCTGCTGTACTGCAGTGAATTAGCGACAGTGAGTGTAAAAAGGGAAAATACAAGGAGAAAACAAACTGGACTAAGCACAGCGCTGCATGTGGAATGTTTTAAGGTGAAATTTAGGATTCAGTTTATATTTACACTAAAATCTGTTTAGCCTTTTGAATAAATGACGGTATAGACAGACTGAACCTCTTTGCTTCAATTTGTCTCTATTAGAAAAAGGCCCTCAATTTTGCAACATGGATACTGGTCGAGGGGTTATATTCCCAGAAAATGGGGATCTCCCAATCAATGGGGTTGAGATATTGCAGAATCTGGAGGCCCTTTCCTTAAAGGAAGGACAGTAATTTATATCCTAATAAGTGATATAATAAAGATTCTTACTAAGTTGGAATACATATATCAAGAAATATTTCCCTTCTGCATCTTTACCTTGAGCCACCATTTTGTGATGCTCTGTATCACTCACTGTGATCACCTGACAAGAAATAATGCATTTTCCTATTGTGCCAGAAGGAAATGTGAGACACAACTCTATCCATTCATTGGCTGACATAACCTAGCAATATGTGCACCCTCTTTCTGATGGTGAGTGCTTTATATGAGCCAATGATTTTAGTACAGGTATGGGATCCATTATCCGGAAACCCGTTATCCAGAAAACTCCGAATTACGGAAAGGCCATCTCCCATAGACTCTATTTTAATCAAATAATTCAGAATTTTAAAACTGATTCCCTTTTTCTGTGTAATAATAAAACAGTATTGTACTTGATCCCAACTAAAACAATCCTAGTGGGTTTAATTAATGTTTTATTAATTTTTTAGTAGACTCAAGGTATGGAGATTCAAATTACGGAAAGACCCCTTATCCAGAATACCCTTGGTCCCGAGCATTCTGGATAACAAGTCCTATACCTGTACTTAAAATAGCAGTTTTATTATGGAATTATCCAATGGCTTATATTATAAGAGATATATTGCATAAAAAGGCTTTATTTATAAGAATATACATGATTATGTAGTATATTTTTGTAGTGACCTAGCGTGTTCCATGTATTGGCGCATGCTGCAAGTTCAAAGAACACAAGTTTTTGTGCAAAGTGTCAATGCACGTTCAGTTCCTTTTTAGCACATTGCACGTGCATTTGTAAATGAGCTTCACAGGACAGCTTGGCAGGCTCCTTGAATCATGACACTGTTATCATTTTGAGAAGTAGAATGGGTGCAACTGTGCTGAATAGGCCTTCACATTATCCCTATATTTTTAAAGATACATATCAATATCTTTATGTCTATCTATCTATCTATATCTATCTATCTATCTATCTATCTATCTATCTATAGATAGGCCTTTTGGCACAATTACATTTTTTTCACCAGCCTATTCAGCTGGTATAGAAACACCAGATACCTTTCAATGCCATCTGTTATTTAGATAAATGCAAACCCCTGATCACTGCTGGTGACAGGCAACTCCATTTATCTTAATGACATGTACCACAAAATGTATGGAGTGTTTCTCTGCCGGCTGATATACACTGGTGGAGAAATGCGCCAGTGGCCTTGCAGTGGCCCTGCAATTCAAACATTTTTTTCATCAAGTCCTATAAGTACAATTTTTAATGGGGGAAATTGTTTAAGGATTGTTGCTGTATTTAGCAACAGATCCAAAGGTGCTCATCCAAGGCTGTGTTTTGGGTGTAAGCTCAAGGCAACTCCTGGGGTATAGTAAAGTTCCATGGGTGGAACATTTGGCCTTTTGGCATTGTTGTTATGCTTAAATTGTAAAATTAGTCTAAACTTTCAAGCAAAGGGAATAAGTAAGTTGCCCAACATAAATACAACAGTACTTTATATAGTTTGTGGACAAATTATCAAGCAGAGGCTTTGTGACATACCTTACAAATGTGCTTTGCTGAAAGTGTTAAAAATGGCAATAGACTAAAATAACCAGATGAATTTAGCCCCTATATTCCCCTATACTAATGATCTTCTTTTCTAATCTTACTACATAATGTTTAATTTCTTTATCTATTTTTTACAGTCTGTAAAATTCTTGTGAAGATTTTCTCAAGTTTAAGCTCTCTCTACAAACATAGACCAATTTAGTTTTGTTCTACTTCTGAATCTAACAGCCTCTATCCAAATCCTCTTAATGTCCATTGAAACTTCCACTCCTCTGGCTAAGGCTGAAGTTTCACAGATTCTCATATCATTTTCATGAACTACTTGCTGGTTGACTCAGTGCCCTATCACTTACTCAAACATTTTTTTTTATCTTTACCTCTATTATTCATATCTAAAGTTCTTCCTTATCTTGCATGTGCATGTATTAATCTGATATTTATGGTGAAAGACATTAATAATATATGTTTTTAAATGGTTAACAAGAATTATTTGCTCTAGCTGTCATATTCCAGGCTTATTTGGCAGATCATCTTCCAGCATTCTGCCCTGTATGCACAGTGACAGGTGGATGCAATAGAAGCGAATGGCAGCAAATGGGGCAATATATTCACTTTTGGAGGCTCCATATCTGCCATTTACCTAAAGGAAGTCATACAAGGACTAACTGGGCATGCACTCCACCCAACTGGCCCACAAGTCAAACAGATGGAGAGTGTACAAGGGTCCACACGCAGTTTGGCTAACATTCTATTGTTCTGATTGTTCATGCAAAATGCACAAACAATTTGAAAAACAGGACGTAAATAGGAGCAATAGCATTTTTTTACATTCTCATCTGCCAGTGTTCCATGAACTGGCTAACATGGTACATGGGCAGATGAAATTTTATAACCTGCCCAAGTCCCAAATCAACCAATATCCAATATCATGCATGTAACAATAATGGTATATATTAAGTAATATCATACATTATATTGTGGTTGTTGACATCATGATGAAGATGCAGATTACACCAGGCTATGGACCACTTTTTTGCCTGACCCTACCTAAATTTTCCCCATCATACAGACTAAACTGTGCAAAGGAATGAGCATGGTGACACTCTCCACTAAAGTACCTTCATATTAGACTGGCTGGAGTTGATGAAAACTTAACTTACATTTCTTAGTGTGTGCAATGTGCCATTATATAATGTTAAATACATGGAAAACAAGTTGTTTATACATGGTTAGGGCATTAGCGGCTAGCTCATCAATTTCAAAAAATCAAGTCAGTAGCCTGTTGGCTTTTGTATGAACCCAAAACTTTCTTCTCCATGATTAATATCTTATTGGTGGCCTGTCAGTTATTGATTAGGTTAGGTGGAGAATCATATCAGTAGTGGACAGCTCTGAGCAAAGATTGTTTCCTAATGGCAAGCCACGGTCAGATCAGCAAAGAGTGCTATATTTTATCCATTTGAGCCAATCTAATGGTTTCTCCTTAGCCACCAAATATATTGCTAGACCTCTGACTTAGTTCCTTAGCCTGAAGATCAGAATTCTGCCTGGAATATGTCTTGTTGCTCTGCAGTACTTCATGTACCATGCATATTTCTTTTTATGTAGGAATGCACCACATTCAACTTTTTTGAGGCAGCCTTCTTTGATCTTTCTTCTACACAGTCAGCTAAAACAGAAGGCAGCAAATTCTGGTGGCAGTCAGAAAGAAATAAAAAGTAAACAAGTTTCTGTTCACTTTTGAAACTAAATTAAATCAATTACAATTTCCACCTGTTCTGAATTATATTATTATTAATAATAATTACATGTTTAATACCACCTCAGTGGAAGAAATGAAGCCGTAATTAAAATGAGTGAATGAGTGAGCTCAATAAATGATTATGATTCCAGAATGGCATTCATCATGTACTACAAAAAAATAAATAAATGAAAAATCCACACGCAAAAAGCCTGCTGGAAACATTCCCTGACGTTGGGTTCATTGATTTTAAAAATGTGGGCCGACAATTCTAGATTCTCCATTCTCAAATATCCAAGATCATCAAAAACTAGTTGCTTTCACTCTGGTTTTCATTTACAGAAAGTCGCGTCTAAGTCAAAGAAAATCAATAGGATTAAGAGGCAAAGCAAATGCCTAAATTACCTGTTCAACATCCCAAAATAACCTATGCTCTTTAGCTCAAAGGGACAGATTGCCAACTGGACATCTTACTTCTGGTACTTAGAAAATAATAGCTATTTTAACATGAAATGATCTCAAATGATCAAGAATAATCATTAATTCATTCATAAATCAATAAAAGCCAGTATATTACACTATGGGGCACATTTACTAATCCATGAACGTCCGAAAATTCGTTTTTCTGTAATGATTGGTATTTTTGCGATTTTTTTCGTCGCTGTCGTGACTTTTCCGCGAATTGTCACAACTTTTTCTTTGCTGTCACAACTTTTTCGCCACCATCACGACTTTTTCGTGAATTGTCGCAACTTTTCCGGCGCCGTTGCGAAAAAATCGGATTGGTTTTTCCGCCGTTTACAATTGCTCAATACAAAAAAAATTGCGACGGCGACGAAAAAGTTTCGACAATTCGTGAAAAAGTTGTGACGGCAACGAAAAAATCGCGTCAATTCGCGGAAAAGTTTCGATGGCTACGAAAAAAAATCGCAAAATTTTCGTTTCCAATCCGATTTTTTCCCATTCGGGATTCGGATTCGTGGATTAGTAAATGTGCCCCTAAATGTTCCTTAGCTCTATATGTCTCTTCTATTTGATGCGTCAATTATTACTATTTTTTCATGTATAATTATTATTAAGGTGCTAGCAATCTGATTTTTTAATCTTAGAAATAGATAGAATAATCTATAGAATGGATTAGAATAGAATAGATAAAAATGCAGAAGTGCCAATGAGCTTCATCAAACTGAAGCATATGGCTATAATCTACCATCAGATTACAGTCCCTTATTTTACATGTATGCTACAGTTGGCTCCTAATAATCAGACAATTAAACAATTGCATTCCCAGATGAGGCATCTCAGGTGTTTAAGTGAAAACGTGTAATAAGTAAAACACTCACTTACTGAATCTTTGCAGTTTCTTCCAAGTTAGTGAACAATTTTGTAAACTTTAAGCAGTATAAAATGTTATACAATTTAATCACATAAAGTTAGTTGTAGGCAGTTTTGTATGTTATGCAATCATTAAAACGTTTAACAATTTATTTGTGAGAATTAGTTGTCAAGGGTACTTATTTATCATATTGTGTAAAATGACGCTGAAAAACCAATGTAAAAAGTAGTGCAAAATGGCTTATTTATAAAGTGTGCATAAGCCAATAATGTCAATAGGAACATTTCAGGAGGTAAGTAAATTCTTGGAGCAATCAAAATGGTGTGAAACAGTGACTATGGATGAATGTCATTTTTACACAGCATTTTACACCACTTTAGTCATTAATGCCAGTGGGAACAATTTAAGCAGCAAGTAAAAAAACAGCATAATAATGTTGAACAAAAAAGCTGGGATTAATGAACGCAATTCATACACTATGGGGCCCATTTATCAAAGTACGATCGCTTCCGAATACAAAAAAATTGTATTTTTTTCATTTTCATACTGTGTGTAGTTTTTGTGACGTTTTCGTTAATTTGCGCAATAATTTGTGCAACAAAATCATATTCTCGAGCCGAGTATGAAAGTTTCGGATTGATTTAAGCTTCGTTATTCTGACTTTCCTTGGGCCAGGTTGGTGCTGCAGAGTGCCATTGAGTCCTATGGGAGACTTTCCTTGGGCCAGGTTGGAGCTGCAGAGTGCCATTGAGCCCTATGGGAGACTTTCCTTGGGCCGGGTTGGAGCTGCAGAGTGCCATTGAGCCCTATGGGAGACTTTCCTTGGGCCGGGTTGGAGCTGCAGAGTGCCATTGAGCCCTATGGGAGACTTTCCTTGGGCCGGGTTGGAGCTGCAGAGTGCCATTGAGCCCTATGGGAGACTTTCCTTGGGCCGGGTTGGAGCTGCAGAGTGCCATTGAGCCCTATGGGAGACTTTCCTTGGGCCGGGTTGGAGCTGCAGAGTGCCATTGAGCCCTATGGGAGACTTTCCTTGGGCCAGGTTGGAGCTGCAGAGTGCCATTGAGCCCTATGGGAGACTTTCCTTGGGCCGGGTTGGAGCTGCAGAGTGCCATTGAGCCCTATGGGAGACTTTCCTTGGGCCGGGTTGGAGCTGCAGAGTGCCATTGAGCCCTATGGGAGACTTCCCTTGGGCCGGGTTGGAGCTGCAGAGTGCCATTGAGCCCTATGGGAGACTTTCCTTGGGCCAGGTTGGAGCTGCAGAGTGCCATTGAGCCCTATGGGAGACTTTCCTTGGGCCAGGTTGGAGCTGCAGGGTGCCATTGAGCCCTATGGGAGACTTTCCTTGGGCCGGGTTGGAGCTGCAGAGTGCCATTGAGCCCTATGGGAGACTTTCCTTGGGCCGGGTTGGAGCTGCAGAGTGCCATTGAGCCCTATGGGAGGCTTCCAAAAACATGCACAGAAGGATCAAAGTTGGAAAGGTTTTCCCGCCGTTTACAATTGTTCGATTACAAAAATTTTGTGACTTTCGGATCGCTAATACTTTTTTTCGTACGCATTTTCGTAGTATCATATCGTAGTAATCGGACTCGTACTTTGATGACTCAGCCCCTACATTTCAAGGGGGTCACTGCTTTTTATGCAATTGCCAGAAATTAATACACAGTTTGATATAAATGCATTTTTTGAATTGGCAAAACTTGGCAATCACATGGCAGTGTATTTAAATACCCTTTTTGTTACACAACATGAAAAATAGGCCCATTGGTTTCCAAAAACAGTGTCTCTGCATGCATGCTTGTGTGTGCATATCTGTGAGAATTAAAATACTGTCAAGAAGTCAAAACATGGTTCTGAGATCAATTATATTGATGAATATTAGGCTATTAACTAAAGGCACTAACTAAATGCAGAGGGTTCCAATCTGTAGTAGATTGAGATTTGTGTAGGTATGCTTATTTGCTACCTTGGGTGTTGAGAAAGCCGTGAAAGCTGGTGACTGTTAACAACATATTTATCTATATCTATAACCTTGCTTTAGGCTGCAGGCTGACCATATGTTAGTGGGCAGTGTAGGGTACAATGAACACAAAACATCTAAAATGCTCTCACTACAAATAACACAATTACTGAGTAAAAATTGGATATATGAAGTTCTTGTCACTTGAAAGGGTTTCAGGTAATGAATGAGAAGTTCTTAATTTTACAGAACTCAATATCACCAAATTTCCAAGAACTTTTTTTTTATAAAATTATTTGGGAGATGGTTGCATCATCACCAAATTTCCAATAAATGTTTTATACAATCATTTGGGAGATGGTTGCATCACCTTGTTGGCTGATGTGCAAGAAATATGTGCTATAACATCATTAGGTTGCAAAATAAAAAGAATGTACCTGTCAACAGGTAATAACCAGTGGCACCCCCCCTTTGAGATTCAGAATTTCTGAAAGGTACCATTAAGACATAATTTAGTAGATAATCTTACCATAATTTATAATAATATAATATGGTTTTAATGGTACCATAATGGTATTATTATGGTATACCATATATACGGTATACATACCAATGGTATTATACCATATAGCATAATGGCACCATTATGGTATAATGGTAATAATGAATATAATATATCAATATGGTAGTAATAATGATATCTTATGTCAAGATTATCTTACCATAATTAAAATTTAAAGAAGAATTCACCCCAGATATAATTTTACATACCTTAAAGAACTAACTAGTAGCACAAACAAACATTCTTCTAATTCTCACCCTAACTGACCTTCATTCTTCCCTCCAGCTACTTCTCAGGGTTCCTTTGCTGGGCCACAGTTTAGGAATCCCTAGTCCTGAGCCTTTGGTTTGGATAGAAGTGTTGGTATCATCTATGGAGTAGGTGTAAGAGGTATAATGGAGAGTAACCTCCTACAATAGCACGCCTTAATTCATTCCTAGATGTGGTACTGTTATTCACAATTATTTAAACTCCTTTATTGTTGATCCAACTAATACCTATTCAAGTTTAGAAAGAATATCTATTTTTTTATGTTTAAAATCAGAGCTAATATCCCCTTTCATTATGATAAAAAGTATAGTTGTGCAGACACATTTATAGTGTAGCTGTAAGATAAAGCTTGTGGCTGCTTTGACTACTTTTGCACATCACTGCCAGACCAATCAATTTGTGAGCGCAATATTACCAGAGCTGTGACAATAGAGAACACGAGTCTCAGCTTATGAGGCAATAGAAATTCAATTTCTGCAGGCTACGCATGAGCAAAAAAATAGGTCTGATAGTGGTGAGAGTTTGAAACCCGAGAGAAGGAAAGCAATTGATTGAAGTTTGCAAAGGGTGTTGACAGATCCCAACGTTAGAAAGAAACCTGGTGAAAGGCAGCAGGAGCCCTGAATTGAACAAGTATATTTTTTGCAGAGTGAAACTTACAGAAAAGAAAGGGACATGATTGCAGTGATGTTTGTAATTGTTTCGAGCAGGATCTGAAGGTGGAAGCAATGCATGTATGCCAAGAAGATGAAGAACTGGAAACTAGGATTCCTGTGCTACCCATCTGCACAAAAATACATGATAATTTCAAAGTAAATGCAGTCTTAAATAGAAAGAGCCTTGCATTCTATTGGCAGTCACTTTAGCACTCTCTATACAAATCACAGATTCTGAGAAATTGGTAAGAAGTGTTTTCTTCCTGCCTCCCCACTAACGGTGCTTGTGAAAATCTCACGATGATTGTTTTGTTATAGATGAGATGTTATATTTCAACATCGACTCCCTCCGAGAGAACTTTGTAATCAGTGAAATTCAGTGTGAAAACACATCCCCTATTTATTATTTCATTAGGCAATGCAAAAGAGTCCCATAGTCTAATTAATAGATGTATTGAATGCGCCCCCCTGCTGAAGCTGCAAATGCTAATGTCATTGCGGTGAGCTCTGTAAATGACCTTTGACTTACACAGACTACTTTGTGGGCTTGTATAGTGTCCTGCCTGGTTTACTTCAATAATTCTTTGACTCTGTATGGTATCATTAAGGTTATGTTAAACATATGCCATTTTTATTAAATAACAATATATTGATATAGGAATGGTCTTATTTTGGGGTGACTGCCCTGGGCCCTCACTTGTTAATATGTATAATATAGACTAGTACTTGCTGGGGCCTAAAGAGAACAACATATAATTATGGTCATTATGAGACAGGGATTCCAGATAGGGTTTTTTTATATTTAATTTTGAAATTTCCCATGCGGCTAGCCATATTCTTCATTTCCCAGGGTGCCACAACCATGTGACTTCAGTCACACTTTAGTGCTGAGCTGCAAGTTGGAGTGATATCACCCCCAGGAGAACAATGGGAAGGGAGCAAGATTGCAGCTTCCAGTAGATATCGGAATAGCACTCAATAGTAAGAAATCCAAGTCCGGCTTGGGACTCCTCCAGTTACATGGGAGTAGGAGAAACAATAGGTTACCTGAAAGCAGTTCTAATGTGTAGCGCTGGCTCCTTCTGAAAGCTCAAACTCAGGCACAATGCACTGAGATGGCGCCTACACACCAATATTATAGGTAAAAAAATACCTTTGTTGGTTCAAGAATAAAATGTTAAATAGTTGAGTTAATTTTTTGCTATGTAAACAGTTTAGAAATTTAGAAATAAAAACTATACTTTAAAAATCATGACAGAAGGTCATCAGGTAACATAGTCTTGTTTTGTGCTACTTTTACCAAGGCTATGAGTCCACACCTGTGACTAGGTTTCTTTTTCCTGATGCAGCTCCACTGTGTGCGGCATATACAGTCATGCTTTGGGACACTTCCTTTTGACATATTATATCATTTTTCCATTTCTGTAAGTGACGTACCAGCTGGTCAGGCACCAAATATTCAAAATCACTCATGTTGTTTTCAACACTCAAGTACTAAAGTGTTCCTATAAGCATGTGTTTTATAGCAGAAATGTTGGACATGAAAGATAAAGTATCCACTGAAATTGTGATTTCATTTGTTTAAGGTAGAATTCAAGCCCATCTTGCATCTCTCTTATTTTTTCCATGTTCTCCAAAGAGCAGACCACTTTCATTAAATTGACTTTCTATGCATTTGAAGCTTATTTTTCTTTCTTTAATCTGCATCATTGAGAATCCTTATTATGTAATAATGTATCTGAGACATGAAAAGATACTAGTACTGGGTGTTTCACTACTTTGGCACAAACCTTATCTTTGGTTGTATAACAAACTGCCTCATCTTCTAGACAAGGGGGCTAAGTGATTACATGTCATAGTGTGTAGCTTTTACATTGACACTTCCCAGATTCTGACATCTCTCTGGCAAAGAAATCACTTGTCTGTTAAAATTACTTTTAAAAAGCTGTCAAAATTGGAAGGCCTGCTGTCAGGAATAGCAGGAGAAAAACAGTAAAAAAAATATTATCTCCTGGTGCTGCCGTCCCAGGAGTACAAGCTGAGGTGCAGAATGAGAAGCTTGGAATTGTCACTGCTCTTTTTCAGGGAAAGAAGGAAATGGTTTCATCCTTTCTGTAACAAGAATACATACAGCTATGAGTATTAAACACCAAGAACATTTGTTTTACGCGTCAGCATTGGATAGAGGAACAACCTATACATGCAGATACAAAGCCATTCATTTGCTAAGCTTGGGGCCTTTCACTAGTCAGAGTAGTAATATGAACATATTCTCTGTTTAATTTCTCAAATCATCATTCTGTTGGAATAGGATGAAATGAGTTTTTTTCTTCCTGTAGATTTTTATACTGATTCCCTGTAGACAAATGAGTAGGGTAAGATTTACTAAAGTTCGAATATACATATGAATTGAAAATTGCACTACAATTTGCAAGGTTTTCTGGCAGATATTACAGCTCTAGAAATAACATGTTAAAAGCAGCATTTGCATGCATATTTCCGTTCTCAGGTAGAAATCATATCTTTGCTAAATGTCAATATAGGGACAACTTGTGAATTTTTTCCTGACTTGGAGAATGTTTCTTATGCAGTAGGTACTCTTGTCCAATGTACTGCACAGTAAAGCCAATATAATTATACCGTGCGTGTGTGTTTATACAGCATTTAGTTGGAACTAGAATGTTCTGAAAGCTTGCTGTAGTTATCATCTACAGTAGCTAGCCAAGGAAGATATCCCCTTTACAGCACTTTTAATTTTCATTTCAGAAGTGTCACAAATTACTGTATATTCATTTTCATTTCAAGTGTGTGAACTATTTGACTACAAGAAGTAGTACTAGTCCATGTAAAGAAATCTCATTACTCCTGTCTAGCAATTGAAGGCCTATGATAAATGGAATAGGTAAATGCCAGTGAGATTTCTGTTTCTCATGCAATTTGTTCTGTAAACTAAAAAGGTGACCCTCGTACACTAAATTTTGTATATGAAAAAAGGGTCAAGTAATGAGAACCTTGATGCCTTTTGTACCCAGTTTTCCTCTGCTTAACTCCTCCTGTGTTTTTTTATCCAGGTGGAGGAAATTGCACTCCTTCCTGTAATTCCATTGACAGGCATAGCATTGACCTGTGTGGAGTGAATATCGGAAAGGAAATGCTAAAGTATGCATTTTCCCATTAATATTCTCAAACTGTAGAGCTACAGGAATCAGCTACAAGGACTACATAAAGGCTACATAAAGGACTCCATAATATCAGACCTATTTCCTACCAGCTATCATACAATCCATATCTTTAATCCACAGTCTTACTCTAAGATGTCCTCTTGGGTCCAACGACAAGTCTTCTCTTTAAACCTAAAATTTATTCATGTCTGTGGCTGACATTTTGATTTCTGTGTAACCAAATACTACTTCTGCCATTACTCAACCTTTAGATCTGCTTTAGTTTAGGCCAGTGATCCCCAACCAGTGGCTCGTGAGCAACATGTTGCTCACTATTCCCTTTGATGTTGCTCCCAGTGGCTTCAAAGTAGGTGCCCATTTTTATATTTGTGGCTTTGAGGCAAGTTTTGGAAGCATAGAAACATAGTGTTACTACAAGCAAAGCCTCCAACAGGGTGGCAGTCCGTATTTGGCATCCACTAAGAACTTTTTTCATGCTTGTGTTGCTCACCAACACTTTTTACAACTAATTGTGGCTCACGGGTTAAAAAGGCGAATTTATGTGCAGTGAAATTTGTCGCCCGTTTTGCAAAACAATTCGCCAATGGCGAAACTCAGAAATTTGCCCAAATCCATGCCTGGGGAATAATTTCACCTATAACTAGTCACAACCTCTGCAGGTACACTGCATGGTTCTGTCACCTTGTATTTTCTTCATCTATACATGCCACCATGGTCAATTAAGTAGTTCAACAGGCTTAAAAAGCCTCTTGAGCTGATATGTAACTAGATGTGACCACTCTTCTTTTCTTCAGTTCAAATGCAAAAATCCTCCTGCTTCTCAGCAGTTTAGTATGGTGACAGAGAAACCTAGAAAAATAAACATCCTACTCATCCTACCATTCACTGCACCATTCTTTCACAATCAATAGAGTAATTCATCCTTTCCCATATACATGATGTCTAGGGGTTATAACAGATTTACTTCTTTCATCATCACCTTGCCAATGTGTTCTTGTTAAAACTTCTTAAAGCCAAGTTTGTGGTGGGCCTATTCTACCAAACTTTGCATTTAGGTGATTTTACTTTCCCAGCTTAATAATTTTAGCATACTTCTTGCTGGCTTCTTCAGCTGCCCACACTCCAGTATCCAGTCTTTAAAATAATCACAATAAATCACTCTAGGGGGTATATTTATCATGCTGTGTAAAAAGTGGAGTGAAGCATTACCAGTAATGTTGCCCAAGGCATCCAATCAGTAATTAGATTTCACCAGTTAGAAAACCAAAGCAAAGCATCTGATTGGCTAATATAAGCAACATCACCAGTGATGTTTTACTCCAATTTTTACACAGCATGATAAAAATTGCTGTGTAAAAATTCTAAAGATTTCTGTGCTTTCTCAGTATTCTCATACAAACATGGCTTCATCTTCAGAAACCTCCACCCAGTGTATTAGCCAAATAATATTATTATTTGTAAGTCTGAATTATGTAGTCAAGATGATATAAACTATATTGTAGTTATCTGTGGTTTCTACTTTTTCCCCCTATAAATTGTATTCTCCTGTGAACTCATTGGAAGCTGTAGATAGGTGTTCAATAGAAGGGTCATTTTGAGGTTGAGAGGGCATTTGACTTGGATTTTAATATCTGGGATCCCATTGAACATTACATATTCTTCTGTAGTTTTTAGTTGTATGTGATAGCCCTCTAGCAATAAACAAACTTGAGCACAAGAACAATAGCCTGACATTACTGGGGTGTGGTTAGACTGGAAAATCAAAAAAATAATAACAACATGCTAAAGGGTCAGACAAACCCCCTTAAGTTTGGTCATTAAAAATGATGTTTCATTAATTTATCAACCAGTAAAATAATGTTTTGACCCTTGTTTTTGTTTTCATGAAATGCTATACCTAGGAAAGAAACTAATTAAAGCAGCGTCTGATATAATGCTGCATCCTTACTAGTATATATCATGATAAACCAAGGACCAGATCACAAATACAGAGGTTATGGACTGGAAAGAGCAGTGAGTGAGTTTCCAGTTTATTGAAGTGGTTTGAGCCTGGATTATATTCATAGTCACAGCTGACCTGTTGTGCACTTTTTCCTGTGCTCTAATTGTCTGGGAGAAGGTGATAATAAGAAGACGGTTCAAAAGATCACCTAGTTCTTGCCTCTCTGTCTCTAAACTGATAAGAGTCACAGGACAAGGACATGTTGAGGCTAGCCAGGGCTTACAGTTTACTATCAACGGAACTCCAAATAGAACTGAAAGGTAAGAGACAAAACAACATTTTATTACTAATTATATTCTTACTTTCATTAAACTAGAGTTACTCAATGATCTCAATGCAATCTGTATTAGCCTTTAAAATATAAAAAATATTCTTAAAGATGAGGTGTTACTGGTAAATACTGGGTGCTTCCCTCTTCTTTCTATTACCTATTCAAAATTCAGTTACATTTAAAATATAAATTGAGGAACATATGCCCTGGAATTACACACCACACTTTAGATTTTGGTGCACTGCACTACAGAGGGCATCAGTATTATTTGCTTAGGAACATTTTGTGGATACTGCCATCCCTGCCCAAGATGCAGTTTTTTGCTACATACCCTCATTTTTGTGTGTGTCAAAAAGAGCATTGGTTATATGGATTCATTCCTGCCTTTGATAAATGCTGGACAATAAAATCGCCTTTATCTTACCCTGTTTGGAATAGCGACCAAAAAGAGCATTGGTTATATGGAGTCAATCCTGCCTATGATAAATGGAAGACATAAGAAGAGAGTGCCAGGAGCCTTGGTCAATGCACCAGACCTATTTATTCACACCCTAATGGGGAATGGCAGGTCCCGGAATGCCTCTATAGTAGACATTTGGTCTTCTAGCTAGAGATTCCTAATGGAATGCCTGCATGGCATGGTATAAAGTTCTGCCAGACTTCTGTGATACATGAAGAAGAAGAATATAGGTATCAAATCCATTATTAATCCATAATTAATAATTATATTAAACCCCTTATTCAGAAAGCTCCGAATCACAGGAAGGCCATCTCTCATAGACTCCATTTTAATCAAACAATTCACATTTTTTAGAATTGGTTTTCTTTTTCTCTGTAATAATAAAACAGTACTTTGTACTTGATCCCAACTAAGACGTAATTTATCCTTAGTGAAAGCAAATGAATCATATTGGGTTTATTTAATGTTTAAATGTTTATTTAAAGTATGAAGATCCAAATTACTGAAAGTTCACTTTTCCTGAAAACCCCAGGTCCCAAGCATTCTGGATAACAGGTCCCATAACTGTACCTGCCCCATCTTTATTTATGTACAGTATTACAGGTAAACATTTAACATATCCCGTATCACCTCCTTGGGTCTGAATTTACATCATAATAAATTATATATATATTTCTGTATTAACTGTGTCCATGTTGCAATATGTATGCAATACAGAAATGCTGCAGTTCTCAGTAGTCTTTATAGGCAAAAAAGTTGTTCAGTCACAATAAGAACTTTTGTCCATAAGCCAGACATTACATGAACTGTACTTATTAAAGGGGACACTATTGAAAGAGAGGGTCCTAATAACCTAATAAAGAGAATGTAGAATCTTTGGCTAGGTTTAGATTGTTCGCACTGAAGATTTGGGCATATGATCCCTACTTTAAATGCATAACAGACCGTATAGTAAGTGGTATATACATTGTACAAGGGCAGAAAGAGTTTTTATCCTAAAGAAACAAAGGCTTTGGTAGTATGCACTGAACAAAGAGCAGAATGCAAGTGCATGCCGTACCTATATTTCATTTAAAGGGTTCTTCACCCACCCTTATCGACTCTAATGAATTCATATATCTATCCACAATACAATATGAAAAAGAATATCATTCTATGGGTGTACCATAGAGCCATAAATTACATTTGTAGTCCTTTAGGACAAGTATGAAAGAATGTAGAAAACTACATTTGGGCAGCCCTGATCTCAAAGGTACTCTTTAGACCAGGGCTAGAAGTCTGCAGGCCAAATAGTGTAATTCTTAGGGGCTGATTTACTAACCCACGAATTCGAATCCGAATTGGAAAAATTCTGATTGGAAAACGAACATTTTGCGACTTTTTCGTATTTTTTGCGTTTTTTTCGGCGCCTTTACGACTTTTCGGAAAATTATCGCGACTTTTTCGTTACCAATACGATTTGCACGAAAAAACGCGAGTTTTTCGTAGCCATTCCGAAAGTTGCGATTTTTTCGTAGCGTTAAAACTTGCGCAAAAAGTTGCAATTTTTTCGTAGTGTTAAAACTTGCGCAAAACGTCGCGCCTTTTAAGTTTTAACGCTACGAAAAAAGCGCAACTTTTCGCGCAAGTTTTAATGCTACGAAAAAATCGCAACTTTCGGAATGGCTACGAAAAACTCGCGTTTTTCCGCAAAAATCGTATTGGTAACGAAAAAGTCGCGATAATTTTCCGAAAAAATCGCAAAATACCGATCATTACGAAAAAACGCAATCGGACGCATTCGGCCCGTTCGTGAGTAAGTAAATGGGCCCCTTAGTGTAATTTTTATGGCCCCAATTCTGCTTTATAGAGATAACATTATATTGATATAATACACAAGACCCATTAATAGCGTCTAAACTATATCCTTATAAACAGTGCTTAGTGACGTCATCAGTTATAATCTGTATTCAGCAAAGTCATTTCACAAAAGTGAAAAGTCACATGACGCACTGGAACTTGTGCATTATAATAAATAATGTACCCCTTGTTGTAAAATATAGAAGTATTAGTCCAAAAGAGTTCCATGACCTATATAAATATATATAGTTATAGAACTCCTCTGTGACTTACAATATCCTTATATCTTACTATAGGGGGTATGTGTTATGTAAAACTGGGTCACTACAGTTAACTTTAGAAGTTATTCTTTTAATCGCCAATACTGTATATCCCCCTCAGAGAGATTTAACTTGCAAACTCCATTTTGCTAATGACTCTATGCATATGCAGTCATGATTTTCTTATTGTTCCACTGCTAAATCTGTTGTGTTTTTAGAAATTAGTGTATTCAATGAGTGAATTTTTAGACAACTTTCATAGGAAAATAATATTGGCAATTAGCAATTTGAAATGTGTAGAATGCTTTTTTAATTGAGATTTCCCTACTTAATACAATAAATTAATTTCCTGCAAGCCACTACTGAAAATAATATCTCATTGTTTGCAGATTACAAAAATTGCACACAATAATAGGATGTGTAATATCATTTTCCACTCTAAAGATTACACAAAATTGGGAAAATAGGATGATCGAAAGAATTTTCTATGCTATGGAGTCATTTAGAAGAAATGGGAGATTTCTACCTGGTCTAGTAACCCATAGAAACCCATTATATTCAAACAATTAACCTTTAAACGTTACCTTCTTTTGGATTGATGTGGGTCAATATTCCCGTGGCAGACATTTATTACATTACCGCCTAAGTGACTACATGAATATACAGGTAAAACAATGATGAATGAAAAGTTGGACTTTTTTTTTTTTTTGAAGTATATTATAATAGTCAGTCCTAGCACTGGTGTAAAAACCATCTTAAAGGATAAGAAAACTAATGTCACTTTATCCATCATTATAGTAATTGTGCTGAATTGGCCCTTGCAGATAGTTAATAAAAGACTCCCAGTGTTTGAAAAGGTTAATATATGTATATTTTTACAATAGAAAAAAAAAGTCAAGAGAGCTTATATAATGGCTTGTTCCTGGGGTGCTGGCTTGCTGTGATTGTGATTTGCCAGAAGGCTGGTGTTCTGTTCATGATCCACAAGATGTGCCAGGGCACACCTTTAAACAGTCTCCACAGAACTGGGCTGGGCTATCTGGGCCCAGCAGAAACAGCCATCTCAAGGCCCCACCACCCAAGCCCCCCTGAATCCTGCTGCAAACATCTGGCCACCAAGAAACAACTGGTGTGGGTAGTGAGCCCGGTGCAAAGGGGCCCACTGACATGTCTCCAGTAGGAAGGGCCCTCAGAATGGAAAAGCCTTCTTGCTGTCACCTTTTTTAAAACATTTATTTACAGGTATTTATATAGCAATGACACATTTCTGCAGCTCTTTACAGATATTATGCATAATTCACATAAGTCCCTGCTCCATTGGAGCTTACAGTCTAAGGACCCTATCACATTCTCTTTCCTAAGGAGCTAGTTAAATTGATTGTATATTTTTGAAGTGTGGGAGAAAACCAGAGGAAACTCAGCCTGGCACGGGGAGAACATACAGACACTTTTGTAGATAATACCCAAGTCAGAACCAGAACCCAGCACCGAAAGACAAATGTTCGACCCACAGAGCCACCATGCTGCCACGCCACCTGAGAAAGTGAGTTGTTTGGTCTTCTAACATATGTTGCTTCACAAAATTAGTCACGTGTTTTAAATTATACCTGATTTATACAAGGAGTATTGGAGTGACATTATTTGCTTTGGGATATCAGTGTTTTGGCCAGTTAGATGTCTCAGAGAAAAGAAAGACATACATTTTTTAAAGCTTTTGTAAAGCCCCAACTCTAAGAATACACAAAAAAAGAAGTTTTTGACCCCCTTACAGCTTGTATAATAAAGCCAACAAATCACAACATCTCTCTAGAGCACCTATGCCTCTCACAGTCTCATTTAACAATGTCGGCTTCTGTTCTCTTCCCTGAAAGGCAGCAATTTGCTTGTTGTTTTTAATTGCATGCAGCTTCTCCTTTGGGCACCCAATTTGAGTTTTCACAAGGTTCCTCTCCAGAGGCTGATTATTAACAATATATATATATATATATTAATTTGGGAGCTAACAAGCTGGATGAGATTCAGGCCATTCTATCAATTTGATCCTTCCACAAGAGACCTGGAAATTAGATATGGGAACTTTGTAGTCTTTCATTGTAAAGACTTATTTCCACAATATGCTAGGCTGATCACTGCACACGCAGCAAATTATCTATGCACATAATTGCATGTTCCCACGGACAAAAATAAACATAGGAAACAGGATCCTTTCTCCAATGGAATAAATCTGTGGCTTCTAAAAGCAACAAATAAATATATAAACATTCATTATATCACCCTACGAGCAAATGAATGTCAGTGATGCACCTCTTTCTTATTGCAGAAATATCATTTATCTTTTGATCCCATGTTATTAAAATAATCCAGCCTTTTTCTCCAGCTTTATTGATGGCAGTCTGACTTTTTTTTTTTCTTTCCCAGTTACATGACTATTTCTATTTATGACTTACTAAAATATGTGTTTCACGTACTATTTATTGTTGCAAGGCTTTTGAATATTTTGACTTAATGCGAGGGGGAAAAGAAAAACGACTCAATGGGATGGCAAAATAATTATGCTGCGTTTTTCATGTGCCGTGAACCTAATGTTGAGACGTTTTATCCATTCTTCAGACATCTGTGCATCAGAGAGAGCCTGAGAATTGAATCTTTTCTAATTGAGCACTGGCTACACAATTAAAATCTCACCTTGTGCTAATAACACCCTGAAACCTATACTTAAAACCACCTGTCAAAGAAGAGAGACATCTGATAACACAGACTGCCTGATGTACCAAATATATGTGTGTTTTATCTAGCTTTTTTCTGACCTGTCACAGGAGAGTGCCTGTTATCTGTGGATTAAGAACTGCTCACCGAGGAACGGTACAGGTAGCACACACTAGAATTCTCCCATTAATTAATACCCTGGCATATAAATATAACAGCATGTCCACTAGCTAGCACATAACAGTTCTTTATATAGTTTAGTTGTGGTGCTACACTGGTAAAAAAATAATCTAGCTTGTCAAGTTTATATGGAATCTTTTAATATTTTCTTGAAACATAGAACAAGTGATACTTTATCCTTTTACACAAAGGAACATTGGAGGAATGCCACTGTTTGGGCAGTGCACCATGTCAAAATGCATGATTAGACTGCCATTTTCCTAAGCAGGTTCCCACAAGTAAATTTGGTGAGAGCTGCTGAGAAATAGCAGCAAATAACAAAGGTATTTGTAGCACTGAGCCCCCTGGGGGCAGAGACACAAACAAATGTTCTGTGCCCCAGAGGCTCAGTCATATGCATTTCACTGTGACTAGAAGCAGACTGAAATAGCTTGTGTGCATTGCTTTAAATGTTATAATTTCATGATCCCAGCCTCTACTAGTCTTAAGTAAGCATTTGAGGTTAAACACAAAAGTGGGACAAACTACCATATACAGTTTTACTGGGGTGAGTGTTTTGGGCTGAATAATATATCAGTCCTTTAGCAAAGCAAAATGAAAAGTAATGGGGACACAGAAATTTAGAAGTTGTTTGATTCTTACCAGGGCACTGTCTGCAAGGAGTGTTTTCTTGTGTCTAGATGTGTTTCCTCTAAGATCTCTCCCTCACACCAAACACATACCAGCAGGTCAATTTCACTCCAGATAAAACCTTAGCGCAGTGTTCCCCAACCATGTTGCTCACAAGCCCCTTGGATGTTGCTCCCAGTGGCCTCAAAGCAGGTGCTTATTTTAAGTTCTGGTTAGAAGGCAAGTTTTGGTTGTTTAAAAACCCAGTGTAATGCCAAATAGAGCCTTCTGTAGGCTGCCAGTCCACATAGAGGTTATTAAATAGCCAATTATAGCTCCCATTGACTCCCTCAGAAACTTTTTGTTCATGCTTGTGTTGCTCTCTAACACTTTTTCCATTTGAATGTGGCTCACAGGTATAAAAAGTTGGGGACCCCTGCCTTAGCGCATGAATGTGATAGTAAAATAGTAATTTTAATTAACTGCTGGTTAATCCAGAGGAAAGTAAAAAGACACAGTTTGAAGTCTCTTCAATTTGCATCAGAGGGGGGAAGTTCCTCCCTTATTCCAATAGAGCAAGTACACCTTAACTGAGTTAATGTCAGTAACCCCATGTTTTCTATCAAAGGCATTCAACCCTTTCTTGAAGCCATGTAATATATTTGTCAGTACAACCACTTTAGGGAGAGGAGACCACAACTTTCACAGCTGTCACTGTAAAAAAAAACTTGGATACCCATATGTCTGTTGAAATGATCTACTGGTGAACTGTTTATAAATAATTATTACTTTGTCTTTAAAAGCCTCTTATCCAGTGCAAACAATCCCAACTTGGCCAAACTTCATAATTAAAATCTTCCATATGATTTATCAATGTAACACTCTTTTTTAAAAGGAGACCAAAACAGAGACACGCATAATCCAGATGGGGCCTTACCATTACTCATAAAGGGGAAAAATTACCCTCTCCTCCTGCAAATCTATATCTCTTTTAATACAACTCAAAAACTTGCTGGTCCTTGCTGCTGTTGACTGGCATTGTTTTCTATAGTCAAGTCTTTTATTGCAAGTACCTCTATATCCTTCTCCGTCAATGATTTGCCTAAATCTGTCCCATTAAAGTGGAGGCATATTTTTAATTCACAAGTATATAGTCTTACATTTATCAAGACTGATTCTTATCTGCCACTTAGCCACCCTGCCAGTCTATCCAGATCCTGCTGCAAGGATGCCACATCTTGGATGGAATAAATTGGCCTGCATATTTTTTTGTCATCTGCAAACACTGATACAATGCTTACAATTTCCACACCCAAGTTATTAAGTAACAAATAACACAATAAAAAGTGAGCCCAATACCAAACCTATTTACACTTCACTAAGAACCCTAGGAAATCCTTCAGCTAGTTTTTTTATCCATGTACAAATAGCATTACCAAGACCAACATACCTTTAGTTTAGAAATCTATGTGCAGTACTATATCAAATGCTTTGGTTAATCCAAATAAATCCCATCTGCTGCATCCCCACTGTACAAATTCCTACTTACCTCATTATAAAAAGCAATTACATATGTCTGACATTATCTGTCCCTCATTAAGCCACGCTGATTATTACTCATAAAACCATTCTCCAGAACACAACCTTGAATGTGATTCCTTAACAAACACAACAAATAACTTGCCCCATTTAGATGTCATACTTACCAGCCTTAAATTATCAGTATGACATTATAAATTGTCCTGGCTAACTGAACCAAGCTCTCCCTGGTCCTTAAGTCCAGTCTTTAAGTCTCTGGGCCCTGTTTACATTAACTGTGGTTAAACGTTTGTATACCATATGTTGTACAACCACTGACATGACTGAGCTGCGCCATCTTTGCCTAAAACTCTGTATACATCAAAGAAAAGAACTAAGTCCTTGTAACCAATATATTTCCATTGTTTAGCAACATTCTCAACCTTCATCGTCTTACTATTGAAACTCAGTTACTTGGAATTAGTTTTTGCTTGTGAAGCAAATAGGGACCTTAGATTGTATGCTACACTGATCTGAATGCTTAACAGAGTCTTTAAAACCCTGCATAAAATGTGTTGACACTATTAAAATAAACATGTGTTGATAGCAATGCTCTCCCTCAGCTTAATTTAATACCATGGATGTTTAGCAGTGATGAGCGAATCTGTTCCATTTCGCTTCACTGAAAAATTTGATCCGCGAAATGGCGAAAAATTCGCAAAACGGCGAAAATGTCGTGCTGCTGCTATTCTTTTGTTGCATGGCTATTATTTTGTCGCACGGCTATTGTTTCGTCACCTGCAGCTATTGTGTTGTCCCACGGCTATTCTTTTGTCCCCCGCGGCTATTATTTCGTTGCGCGGCTATTCTTTTGACGAATTTTTGGACGTGCGACAAATTTTTCTGCTGCAAATTTTTTCATCCGTTATGCGAAACAATCCGCCAATGGTGAAACGCGGAAATTCACCGCGAATCCATGCCTGCCGAAACATTTCGCCCATCACTAATGTTTAGTACTAATACTTATTTATTATGTGGTTTAATATCAACATCTAATAAAAAGTATTTGAAAAAAAAAGATGTAATGACTAGGGGGGGCTGGGGATAGCAGTGGATATGAACCACTTTGATTGCTAAATGCATTTGAGACAGGCCAATATAGGAAAATTGGCCTGGAACATAATATTTTTACTTGGATAGAGAACTGACTGAAGGATAGATTACAAAGAGAAATGAAAAATATTCTAATTGGAACAATGCTTTTTGTAAAGAACCACAAGGGTCCTTTGTACTTTGCTTTTTTTAAGTAGTTTACCTTGAGTTTGGCATAGTAAGTACTAGCTCTATTTTTGGTGATGATACTTTGAGTTCCATATAGTATAATGCCACTTTGCAGAGAACTTATAGTTATACACTCAACTTTAGTGTGTTGGGAGTCTTAATTGAGAAGGATTTGAGGATTTTAGTGGATAACAATGTGTGTAACTCTAGGCAGTGTCACTCAATGGCTACAAACGCAAATAAATACAGTCTGTCATAAAAAGGGTATTAGCTTGAGGGGTGAAACCATCATTTTGCCTCTTTATAGATCCCTGGTAAGACCACACCTTGAGCATGCAGTGCAGTTACTTGTCACGGCTACTAAAATAGACAATGCTGATTATTTACTAATAATTGACTATGAATGTGTGTGTTTTAGCAGAGGCAACTCTCAGTATTGTCCATGGCAGGATATTTTCTGGCGTTTAGTAGCCATAAATAAGTAGCTGCTACTAGTAGCTCTGTGTGTCTTCACCCTTAGACTTAAGGAACTGAATTTTTATTTGGAGCAGCAAAGGTTGTTCTTCACAGTGAGGGTAGTGAGGTTGTGATGGCAGATTCTATTAATGCCTTTCAGAGATACTTGGACTATTGGGATCTATTTGAGACTATTGGGATCTTAATATCTACAGTTAATTTAGTATAGAAATCAGTATATAGCTTATATATGTGCTTTTATAGATAGTTCTGTGTATGTATATATATATATATATATGTGTGTGTGTATGTGTGTGTGTGCGCGAAACCAAAGAAAAAAAACTCTTTTTCCTACCTATCAGCAATGAACAATTTTACTTTCCATGTTAGTATATTATCCTAGCTTCTCTCTGGCACAGGTACTTTTACCCATCTTCCCCTGCCTTACCTCCACTGGTGGTTGGTCAAGATGACTGCGAGTACTTTATAAATAATACACTAACAAAATATTGCCTTGCGAGATAATTACAATCTGGCAAGCACTGAAGGATTAGGTATTTTTCTGAAATACATTAAAGTAATGCAATGTATTATTATAATGAATGTTTCTCTTTAAAGCTTTCTACATGAAAGATCTGTAACCTAAACCAGGCAATGCACACTGGGAGCAATTTAGAAAGGTGCAATAGAGCAGTTTTTTTCTCCATCACAAGGAAACTCCTGTTGATTTGTGTTGATGCTTTTGAACTTCTCTGTATAATCTCTGCTCACAAAAATAAGTAAAGGTAGCACTTGATGACCTGTAATGTGTACTTGCTAAATAACCACACTTGGAGGGTATGCAGAATGGTATGTCGTGTATAGGGAATTTTTCTTTGCAAATAACACCATTAACATAGTTCACAATCAAATAGTTTCAACCATTTCTGCTTTTACTGAGAAGAAAAATAATGTCTCTCAACCCAGGAACTGAGAGCAGTAATATTTAAATACAATTAACTTTTATATGAAAGTCTGTGTTATACAGTTTGGAAATACATTTCCATTATTATAAATTTTAGAGGTGCTGGCTTTCCTCTGAGGAAAAAAATGTCTTTTATCTGGAATTCAGCATATTGTATAGAGCGTTACACAGTGTCATTGTTAAATATGTTATTTTAGATGGCCTTGCATGGAGTGGCCACAGAGAGAGAGAAATTGCACTCCATCATGGATTTCCTGGTATGGTTAGCACCACAAACAGCAATAGTTCAGTGGATAGAAAGAAACATCACATAAGACATTCCGTGGGAGTTTTCTTTCTGCACATCAGAATACCATGGAAGGTACCAAGATGCATATTACCATTTATTTATAAAGCGTCAGCATATTTTCCAGGTCTATACAATAGGTGAGATTACATACATACAGAGATTGATACAAAGACTGATGGGCAATTTGGTCTCTGCTCAATAGAACTTACCATCTACAGGGGGTATGGTGTTACACTAAAGCACTTTAACATAAGGGCCCTGTGATTAAGAATAATCTAGTTCTTCACAAGAGGATCAAGTCATTTTTCCCCTTCAAGAAAAACTAGTAAGACACGAGTTAAGACATGCAGTCCAATTTTGCAGTTTGAACTCCAATGCTCAAAAGGGGTGTTTTTGAGACAGATATCTTGTGTACTTACAGATACATTAGATAGTTCAAGAATGTGTTGGATGCCTTTTTAGCAAGTGACATAATACAGGGATACTGAAATGGGGACTGGTCTGATTGCCCTCTTGGAGTCTGGTCTCAGGGTGAATTTTTTGTCACCTCTTTAGGTATTTTTTGTTTGGGTTTTTTTTGCCCTTTTCTAAATCAGCTAGAGGTTATACTTGTTTAACTTGGAGAAAAGGTTGCAGTGATATGTTTCTTGTTTCAACCTCCTCTACTTTGTATGTATGCACAGTGCACTAAATTATTGTATACAGTCTTTGTGTAGCATAGATAATCTGCCTCTTTAATACATTTGACTTATTAATGCCCTAACAAGAAATGTTATGAGCACATTTTAACATTCTGCATTCCCCTTCAGTCCTCTAGGCAACACATAGTATGATTCAGTGATTCCCAACCAGTGGCTCATGAGAAACATATTGGGGGGATCCTTAATTGAGAAGGATCTGGGGGATTTTGTAGATAACAAGTTGTCTAATTCCAGGCAGTGTCATTCTGTGGCTACTAAAGCAAATAAAGTGCTGTCTTGTATAAAAAGGGGCGTTGACTCAAGGGATAGAAACATAATTTTTCCTCTTTATAGGTCCCTGGTAAGGCCTCACCTTGAGCATGCAGTGCAGTTTTGGGCTCCAGTCCTTAAGAAGGATATTAATGAGCTGGAGAGAGTGCAGAGTCTGCAACTGGTAAAGGCAATGGAAGGGTTAAACTATGAGGTTAGACTGTCGATGTAGAAAAAAGGGGACATGATTACTTTGTACAAGTTCATTAGAGGGGATTATAGGCAGATAGGGGATGTTCTTTTTTTCCATAAAAATGATCAGCGCACCAGAGGCCCCCCCTTTAGATTAGAGGAACGGAGCTTCCATTTGAAGCAGCGTAGGGGGTTTTCACGGTGAGGGCAGTGAGGTTGGCGAATGCCCTTCCTAGTGATGTTGTGATGGCAGATTCTGTTAATGCCTATAAGAGGGGCCTGGATGAGTTCTTCAACAAGCATAATTTCAAAGGCTATTGTGATACTAAAATCTTCAGTTAGTTTTGATGTTGTTATATATAGTTTATGTATGTGAATGTATAGATAGGGTCTATGTATGTGCAATGGGTTGGCTTGGAAGGGTTGAACCTTACTGATTTTGGTCTTTCTTCAACCCAACTTAACTATGCAGACCCATTGGCTTTAAAGCAGGTGATCATTTTTAAATTTCTGACTTAGAGGAAAGTTTGGAGGCATAAGAACCATGTGTACTAAACAGAATCTACCAGTCCACAGTTGGGCTACCAAATTACCAATCACAACCCTTATTGATCACCCACTAGAAACTCTTTTCATGCTTGCGTTGCTCCTCAACTTTTCTTGTCTGTGAAAAAGGTTTGGGATCCCTGGTATGATCCATACGCAGTATGTCTGGGCCAGTGTACAATAGCTTATTGGCTGCAAATTGAAATTGGCAAACTTTTACCATGTTGATGCAAAACATCTAAGGGCCATTTAATATCAAAATTCTACCTGAAAGATGGGATTCTTGTGCCAGAATTGTTTACTTTTATTAGTTGGCAGCACTCAAACGTGAGCTCAACTCAAAGCCATCCAAATGCCCATATGCAGGTACATCCTGGATTAGTACTTAAAAAGCCACCAAATAAGAAGAATACGACTATATATAAGAATCCTCTCACGTATATCAGTTTTTAGCATGACAAACTAAGGGGCCTTCAGGAATCAAGTAATATTATTCAGTAACAATTTTTAAGAGGGCATTTCTGTGACTAAATCATTGAATAAAAAAAAATGAAAAAAGTTAATATAAGGTCTAGTCAAACCAGCCGTCAAAGTTTTTTAAAGAATAAATAAACCTTTTTTTTCTATTAATAAAATTCTAAACAGCTTCCCACAATTGCCTACCTTTGTCCCTCTGTTCTTTCTGACCTGGTTCCTAAGTTACAAGATGATCTATTTCTCTCCTTCCTTGTTCAGAGTGAAGCTCCACCCCTTCCTGTTCAGGTCTCTCATCAAGAAAAAAAAACCCTGCTAATGCACAGACTGGCTCCTGCTGCCTCCAGGCATGCGCAGAAGGCTCTCCACTTCGACTAGAGGTAGTCGATGTAATGAGAGACTTGAACAGGAAGTGGGGGCGGAGATTCACTCTGAGCAAGGAAGGAGAGGAATCGATCATCTTGTAACTGAGGAACCAGTTCAGAAAGAACAGAGGGGCAAAGGTAGGCAATTCTGGGAAGCTGTTTAGAGTAATTTTATTAATAGAAAAAAAAAAGGTTTACTTCTTTAAATGTATCCTTTGACTGGTTCATGTATCACAAACCAAATGTAGTAGAAGATTTTATTTTAGCCCCAGAAAAAAAAGCAGATCATTTTTAATTCTCTGATATAGAATTAAGGGCAAATATGCATAAAGTCATGCTTAGGGGCTGATTTACTAACCCACGAATCCGACCTGAATTGGAAAAGTTCCGACTTGAAAACGAACATTTTGCGACTTTTTCGTATATTTTGCGATTGTTTCGGATTCTTTACGAATTTTTCGTTACCAATACGATTTTTGCGTAAAAACGCGAGTTTTTCGTATCCATTACGAAAGTTGCGTAAAAAGTTGCGCATTTTTCGTAGCGTTAAAACTTACGCGAAAAATGCGCAACTTTTCGCGTAAGTTTTAACGCTACGAAAAATGCGCAACTTTTTACGCAACTTTCGTAATGGATACGAAAACTCGCGTTTTTACGCAAAAATCGTATTGGTAACGAAAAATTCGTAAAGAATCCGAAAAAATCGCAAAACATACGAAAAAATCGCAAAATACCGATCAATACGAAAAAAACGCAATCGGACTCCATTCGACCCGTTCGTGGGTAAGTAAATCAGCCCCTTAGTGTAACAAATACAATTCATTTTACTTTAATTACCTTACAAGGTAAATATATGAGGAACTATGTATAAGGGCAAAGGGAGATGTTACTATTTGAAAGCAATGACCATGGACTTTTAAGCATTTCTATGACACCAAAGTCATGGGTGGCTATTCCAGAAATAACCAGGTGACACGTGTCTCGATGCATCCTCAGACTAAACTTAGAGCTTAATCACAGCTCTAGACAAGACAATCACAGCTAGCACATTGCATTAGAAAGGAGTAATTAAAGGTGTACTTTTGTCAGAATACAATGTGCTTACTTTTGCCCCAAAAACTAATGTGTAGTATTATATAAAGTAGTGTAGATCTGGGGAAAAACATTCTTTACTGCTGGGAATATCATTGGTTTAGGATGGAAGGAATCCATTGCCTAGTAATTATATGGCTTTTTCTCTTATATCTTTTTGGCAAACAACAGAAGCTCTGTCTTGTTTATGGTAGGGATCCTAACTATTAGAAGCCTGTATCCCACAGAATTAGTGTGCAGCTGCTAGAGCCCACAAAATGCAGGGCTGCCTTGGGACATTATGGGGCCGATTCACTAAAGGTTGATAAAATGAGCGATATTTATAGCATGCGTTAAAAATGTATTTTTTGCGACAACGCACGATTCACTTGTCATAATTAAGAAGCGACATTCTTTGTGTTATTTAACTCGTGATAAGCGATTTTCTTGCGTTATTTCCCACCGTGTGCAATATTAGCGCACGATATTACGCACGTAACCATTACTTTCATAAAACTACTGTTCTGAAAATGACCATTCCCTGAAAACTGGAGGATGCATCACTCTAGGGCAGTGCTGTCCAACTTCTGTTGTACCGAGGGCCGGAATTTTTCCGACCTACGTGGTGGAGGGCCGATAATGGAAGCCAGTTTTGACCACTCCCCTTTTTGAAACCGCACCCACTTGAAACCACACCCATGTTATAACATGACCATACCCATATTAATGGTTGTAGTACAGCAAAAACTGCCATACTCTGCCTTCCCTACCCTGCCTGTGTGTGCCATACTCTGCCTGCCCTACCCTGCCTATGTGTGCCATACTCTGCCTTCCCTACCCTGCCTGTGTTTGCCATACTCTGCCTTCCCTACCCTGCCTGTGTGTGCCATACTCTGCCTTCCCTACCCTGCCTGTGTGCCATACTTTCACTGTGTGTGCCATTCTTGGCTGGTTTGTGCCATACTTGGCCTGTGTGTGCCATACTCTGCCTGCCCTACCCTGCCTGTGTGTGCCATACTCTGCCTTCCCTACCCTGCCTGCGTGTGCCATACTTTCACTGTGTTTGCCATTCTTGGCTGGTTTGTGCCATACTTGGCCTGTGTGTGCCATACTCTGCCTTCCCTACCCTGCCTGTGTGGCACACACAGGCAGCCTACAGTGACACAATGCTGGCACTGCTCCTACAGTCTGCACAATAACTATATATTAAAAAACTTTTTAATTGCAGTACCACCTCAGTATATGTTATTTTTGTAGTATGCAGGGATTATTTGTGGGTTTCTACTGCTCCTGAGGTGTGAACAGGGGAACAATGTGGGTGATTACAGCCTGAGCCTGAGGTGTGAACACTGCAGGGGGTGAACAATGCAGAGATTAAAAGGTGTGAACAACACAGGGGATTACATATTTAAACAATACAGCCTGATTACAGCCTGAATCTGAGGTGAGAACCATGCAGGGGGGGCAGTTAATCACAGTACTGATACCATTTAAAGCTTACACAAGAGTAAGCCATCAAAGCAGCCAGACAGGTGGGGGGCCACACAGAGGGGGGTCGCGGGCCGCCAGTTGGACAGCACTGCTCTAGGGCCAACACAGACTTGAAAAATTCCGACTGCAGACTTCATGTTGCGTTGCCAAAAGCTCACGAACCGCAGTTTTCTTTAAGTACCGCCTGCCCCAAGTAGGTGTTAATATTCGCACAGACTAATGTGATATTTTGCGCGTTTAGCGCTCCATGTGCTTTTGTGAATCATGCGTTAGTACTATTTCTATTTGCTAATTAACGCAATGCGGTAGAAATGTGCTAACGCTTTGCAATGATGCATTTTTTTGCACAAATGTGTCTTAACGCATGCAAAATGACTTTGATGAATCGGGACTTATTTATCGCAAGCTTTTTATCGCAAAAAAGCATGCAATAAGCGTTATCGACCTTTAGTGAATTGGCCCCTATGTTGTATAAAGCAGCTAGCCTTGCTGCTCCCACTTCCCCCTTACCTATTCAAGTTCTCAAACCTGCATGGGGGATTTACAAGTGTCAATTATACGATGGGCAAGGTCACATGGGGCAAAAAAAAGTGTTTTGTCCCCTGTGTATTTTTATGGGAACAAAACCAGAAACAAAACCAGAAAACCTTGAAATTTTATTTTTTTTCTCCCCCACCCACCTAGCTACAAAACTGATATTCCTGTAACCAGATAGCACAGGTAACTACTTGTAGGTGGCTTTTTACAACCCAACTGATAAAGCAGCTTAAGGCAAGAGTCGCACCTCATGGCACAAGTCCCTCTGACAAAACTAATCACAGTAGGAGGAACATAATTCTTCCCTTTTATAACATGCTGGTCAGACCCATATCTAAAATGTAAGTACATATTTAATGAAAAAAAAAACAAGATTATAAGAGTGTCCAGAGAGGTCCAGCTAAGGTTCTAACTATAAAGAGTACAGGGGTTGCAAGAATGTAGAGTTAAGGGGGTGTTTTTTTATTACCATAAGCAGCAGGAACCTTGTACCAAACTTAATGCTACGGCCTGTGGATATCTAAGTTTCCCCAAAGATGTCTAAGTAAAGGAGAAGATCAGCAGGTTGGCCAGGTATTTGTACAAACTTATGGATGGATACATGCACTCATAAAGATTAAAAACTGCAGAATAATATTCATCAAAAAGCCATCCCGCGAAATAGGCTTAAACGTTATTGAGAACATCAAATCTGCCCTACTACTAAAATAAAGATTACTGAATTTCTGTCTGATAATACACACTGCTTTTCTGTTAGTACCCAGGCAACAATGCACCCTGACAGGATAAAGGTGGCCATACACGCACCGATATTATCGTACGAAACCTCGTTTCGTACGATAATCGGTGCGTGTATGGCATGTCAGCGAGCCGACCGATATCGCAGGAAGCTGCTGAAATCGGTCGGCTCGCCGATCGGCCAAGTTAGAAAATTTTGATCGGGCGCCATAGAAGGCGCCTGACCAAAATTCTCCCTTCAGAGCTGAATCGGCAGAAGGAGGTAGAAATCCTATTGTTTCTACCTCCTTACCTGCCGATTCAGCCCTGAATGGTGTGTGGCGGATCTGACGATGTTTCGTGCGACCGACGGTCGTACGAAACATCGTGAGATCGCCACGTGTATGGCCAGCTTAAGGCCTTATCAGCAGCAGTAGTTTGCAATGTTGATCTGTCATTATCCTCAGGATGACAAGTTCCAATCTGCCTTGTATGAAAGTGTTATTTGCCATTTCAGATATTTTTCATGTAACTTTTGTAATACACAAGATCAAGACAATTCAGGAAGTTTTAAATTAAAAAAAATATTTTTTCCTAAGTTTGGAAGGGGTTAAATGCTACTGAAACATTAACTAACAAACTGAAAAGGTTCCAGAAACATAGGCATCTGTTTCACCAGATTCCCCATGACTCACTGTTCCTTTTTAAGCTTCTACAAACCTATACTTTGGCCAAAGTTCACACGGTGAGACATATTCAATGGGAAACAACAACTGTTGTTTGAGCTAAATGCTTCCGAAAAGTAAGAGTGGTATTTATAAATGCAGCTCGTGAAAACAGAGCATTGTGCTTTGCTTTAAGTGCGGGTGGCATGAAGGGATTATAAAGTGCTATTTGTGTTAAAACTGGATGCAGTAGCAAGTGTGTATTTACTGACGTCTGTTAGCAGGGAAAAGTGCTTTTAAAGCAAGACTGAGCAAATAATGGGGAGCATTTAAAGCCTTTAGAAGGTGCTAAAATTATGTAGACCATCATTTTTTTTCCTTGTCTTTATTTATGTAACAAGTTGAAATCAGATTGTGGATATTCCAGTAGACTGATAAGCACCAGGATATTAATGCTGACAGTCAATCCACTAGCTTTATGTCGAAGAACAAAACACTCACCTATGTAAGATGTAGGTTTACTTTTGTTTACTTGTGTCCACTATGATGCACATCTTCATCACAATATATTAATAGTACAGGTATACGATCAATGATCCAGAATGCTTGTGAGCCTTGGGTATTTCGGATAAGGGATCTTTCCATAATTTGGATCTCCATATCGTAAGTCTGCTGAAAATCATTGAAACATTAAATAAACCCAACAGTACCGTTTTCCCACCAATATGGATTCATGCAGCTTAGTTACCATCAAGTACAAGGTACTGTTTTATTATTACAGAGAAAAATAAAATCATTTTTAAAATTAGAATTGTGGACTCTATGGAAGATGGCCGTTCCATAATCGAGAGCTTCTGGATAATGTGTTTATATATAACGGATCCTGTACCTGTATTAATATGGGGAACAACAGATAAGTGAAACAGTTATCAATATATAAATATTAAGGGGCTGATTTACTAACCCACGAATCCGACCCGAATTGGAAAAGTTCCGACTTGAAAACAAACATTTTGCGATTACTTTGCGATTTTTTCGTATGTTTTGCGATTTTTTCGGATTCTGTACGAATTTTTCGTTACCAATACGATTTTTGCGTAAAAACGCAAGTTTTTCGTATCCATTACGAAAGTTGCGTAAAAAGTTGCGCATTTTTCGTAGCGTTAAAACTTACGCAAAAAGTTGCGCATTTTTCGTAGCGTTAAAACTTAACGCTACGAAAAATGCGCAACTTTTCGCGTAAGTTTTAACGCTACGCAAAATGCGCAACTTTTTACGCAACTTTCGTAATGGATAGGAAAACTCGCGTTTTTACGCAAAAATCGTATTGGATCCGAAAAATTCGTAAAGAATCCGAAAAAATCGCAAAGTACCGATCATTACGAAAAAAACGCAATCGGACTCCATTCGACCCGTTCGTGGGTAAGTAAATCAGCCCCTAAGTGTACCTCAAAGATCACATGGGAAATATTAAGATACACAAGAACTTACAGAAACAAACAGCAGGTACTAAGGGAAGAACTTAACCCTAAAAATTAATAGTTGAAATAATTTCAACAAAATAAATGGAAATGATAAGCAAGACATAGCAGGAGGAGCTTTGTATTTGTAAATAGAGGTATGAAACATATTATACAAAATACTTGGGACCTGGGGTTTTGTGGATAAGGGACTCTGTCCATCATTTGGATCACCATACTTTGTCTAAAAGAATAATTTAGTCATTAAATAATCCCCATAGGTTTGTTTTGCCTCTAATAAGGATGAATAATATTTAAGCTGGGATCAAGTATAAGGTGCTGTTTTATTACTACAGATAGAAAGGAAATCATTTTTAATCATTTGAGTTAAATTTAAGTTAAATTGAGTCTATGTTTGATGGCTTTCCTGTCATTTGGAGCTTTCTGTATGTGATACAGATCCCATAACTGTAATAATAAACGGAGACACTGGTTTAAAGCCCAGTTCAAAAACTATGATATTTATTTAAAAATAATAAATGATTTGACTAAGATTGCTCTAGTTGAGTTGATCCTTTTCTTGGAAGGTGATACTCACCTATCAGCCACATTTGTTTCTTTAAAAGATCTTAAGTTTCTAAAGGAACTGCGCTGTGCTATGGAATTTCTGTTCCTACTTGCACTAGCTTTCAAAGTTGGCCTGAGATATTCACTTTCAAGCATTACTTCTAGCACAACTGGAAGCCAGCTTTTTAGTGTTGGGAGAGCTTCTTCTCTATTAATGGTCATTGGGAGAGACCTAGATTTACTAGTGACAATTAAAAAGTGTGCAAGGCATATAGTTCTGGTGGACCTAGTATCTCAGATAATTTACTACCTCTTTGTCTACTGCAAACCTGTATTTATTCATAAGGATGTCCATTGCTGCTATAACAATGCTTCTAAATCTGCCAGCAGATTCTGCCTTGCATGTAGTCAGCCATTGTCTCTTTTACATAATCGTCGTTATATTCTACCTAATACAGCCAGGAAGTCTTTATATTGGGTTAAAGTTCTTTATTATTAAAATGGCTAGGTGTTAATATTCAATGGCTTTGGACAGGATCCAGCACCATAGGGAGGTTGACCAAAACAAGAGCAACTGGTGACTATATTTAAGTTTGGTATTAGCACGTATAAAAAGATCATAAGTAAACTGCTTACAAAGTGTCTATCATAGCAAACTTCACAATTTGTTTTAAAGATAGTTCTCCCACTGAACAACATGAAAAATGCATCTCGTCCGACATAATCATTATAGAATGTTTCGGTTACAGCTTGCTAGTATGTGGGCTTGTAGGGACAGTAAAAGCAGCAGCTTTCAGATTCTAACTTTTGTATCTGATATTTAAAGTTTCTGCTGATATACTAAAGTGAATACTGTACAAAAGGAACAGTACAGAAAAGGCAAGAGATTGAAGCCTAAAAAGCTTAATAATCCATATAGCTAAAGATTCAAAGTAGTACTTTTCCTAAAATGACTGTGAATACTGAATAAACTGCCAGCGGGAATAGTATCAAATCATATTTCTGATGCACACAGAGTTGTCCAAAATAAATATCAGGCATAATATGTAAAGCACAGAAGTAATGGGCATATTGGATAGTCACATTCTTGCTTATTAGCTCTCAAATAGGATTTTACTGTACGTTTTATTGACTGGCAAATTTAAGTCTCGTTCAGCTGTTGCCTTTCGGTAGCATTATGATCATAGCTAACAAAATAAAATGATAACAGTAAAAAAAAATGTGCTAATGTGCCTTTAGCTGTCTAACACTCATTGTATTTACCACTTACCCTAAATCCCATGTTGCAGATCTACCTGCACCTTCCCCAAATGCCCCGTAAATCCCTCCATGAGACATTAAAGAAGCAGAATAAATTCCACCCCTCAACTACTCAGTGCAGAATCTTCACTAATTTATACTTCCCTTCAGTTGTGTCTCCCGCTTCAGATCACAGACGGACGCCATCTACTAACTCCAATAAATTTCCACACGCTGTGTCTTTGCATCTACTAGGCCTTGCCTCATTTATTCAGAAATGAGCAATTGCCATGGTAACGGCAGGCCTCACTTGGCATCTCTCATCTGAAAGTGTAATGATTCTGCAAAGCTTAGTCCCACATGCACCTCCCAAAAAAACACAAACTGCCTTTCTTTCCCATCCTGAGCACATCACTTTTTAAACACAGCCTATTCTGAGATGAAATCATAAAGCTATCTGCTAAATTGATTTAGAGAGATTGTTTCTTTTTGGGTTACCTGAAACTTGTCTTTTTTTTTTTTTTTTTTTTTTTTTTAAATAAATGAATATCAAATGAAAGTCCGACCTATAGATGTGTAACAAATTCTCTAGCATTCGATATAATTCTGAAACAATAAAAAGATTTTTTATCTCTATCTACCAAACCTAACTCTGTACCTACCTATCTATGTACCTTTCTTATATTTAAATTCCTACATAACTCAACCTATGAAATGCAGAAGAGCAAACCATTCCCCCTAGTGCTCATGCAGAGAGTCGTTCTGTTCATGGTCTGGAGAAGGAATAAAACTTGTTTCAAAGGGAAGAGACTTGTGTACCTCCCACTGCCTGCCACTCAAGAAAATGGAGCTGGTCTCATATATACACAGAGACATACAGAAATATGCTGTCATGGTTGCCATCTTGTAGTCAGGAAGGAATCCCCCCCCCCCCCCCGATGCAAATTGGAGAGGCATCAGAAAGGTTTTTGCCTTCCTCTGGATCAACTAGCAGTAGGTAGATTTCATATAGGTTGGTTGACGTTGATGTGTTGGACGTGTGTCTTTTTTCAACCAAACTCAATATGTTACTATGGCTGAAATCGTTATGAACATATGATTTGTTATACCATAAATTTTGTAGAATTACAGACTTGGACAATCACCATCAAGCAAACAGTTTACTGTCCCTGGACAGTCTGTAACAGTAAGTGAGTCTGCTGAATAGTCCATGTTATACCATGGAGTTTATCATAGACATCTAGTAAACTGAATGAGATATTGCCTCAAGCCATGTAAGGTGCAGCTAGTAACAATTCATGCAGTTAAGGAAGATATTCTTTTTGTCAACCATATTCCCAAGACCTCTTGTGTTTATGAGTTGAATTTATAAAGTTGGAAATACAGACTGCTCAAAAGCACGCTTGCTTGACACCTTGCCAATGATTCACAGTTGTAGGAAATTTTATATACATCATCCCACAAATGCTATGATAGCTGCAAGCATTCTGCAGAAATACAGGAGAATATACTGCTGTGACTCACCTAAGAACACAGGTGTTACCGTGTTACCAGCCTTGAACAACTGTAGACAGTGTAGAAACCATTATTCATTTACTGTATCTAATAAGATTGGCAATCTGTTCAGGGTTACAAGGGCATCCCCACTTTCTCAACTGAAAGAACAATGAATGTGTTAACTAGATGGACAACCCTGCCTTGCTCAAGCTGCATAGATTCCTTCCTTTCTGCTCACAAGATAAGCACATTGAAAAAAGTCTAGCCAGGCTTTTCTACTGTCACCATAGCATAATCATTCTGTTAGCAGAAAAGAGCATATATCCCCTATATATTGCATTATTAGTACTATAAACAAATATACATACTATGTGGATTTTGTGATATATTAATATGTAAACACATTGGAATGTATTTAATATAAAGGATAACTCAAATGCTGGCCAGATCTGTTGGGTCCAATTTGGCCACCCATAAGCCAAGATTGGACCATTTAGCCTATGAATTATTTAGCCTACGTTTGCTGGTGCATGCCTCATTCAACATGATTTTTAAATCTTTTTGCCCAGTCCTGCGCTTAAGGGCAAATGCCCATACCTGATGCACTCTTACCTTCCAGTTTGTGCCTGTATGTTACCCAACCACTCAGATTGTAAGCTCTACGGGGCAGGGACCTCCTTCCTACTGGCATACCACATGGCACTTATATTTATTGTATTTATTTATTATATCACTTGTCCTCCCTGTGTGTAATTTTGTATTCTGTGAAACTGTACAGCGCTGCGTACCCTTGTGTCGCTTTATATATAAAGTTATACATATATACATACAAAACTGTTTTTCAGGACGTCAAGATATTGGTTCAGAAGGACCCTTAGTGGGACCCATACAGGGGCCAATAAGTTGCCATTTTGGTCTGGGGGGACCAAGTTGACAGCTTTTATCGGCCCATGTATCACCACCTTTACTATAGCGTGTCATGGATAATCTAATTTAGTAAGAGACTTTAGGACTTGTTTACTAAACTGGTGAAATGTGCAATATTCTGCTGAAAATCTCCATGGTTTTTTTTTAACCCCAATGTAGCAGAATCATTCCCCAGAATCAGAAGGTGAAAGCAATTACCTCCAAAGCCTACGTGGATGCAAATTTAAATCTGATTTGTAAATCATGGGCAAGTTCTTAATTTTTGGAGTCACCTCTGACCCATAACATGTATTAGTGTGAAATCCACTAGGTCCATGTATATTCATATGTATGTTACGCATGTAGACTCAACATGCTAGGGAGAACTTGGAAGCTATGCTATTCCATGCAGAGCTGACTGGATAGACACATTGGTGCTATGTAAATGCTGTGTGCACAAGTACGTTAAAGATTAGCGTCCAAAAACACACAATTTTTCATCCATTCCAGTGCTTTGTGCTTCTGATATCATAAATGATCCCCTGTGTCCCCGTTAACTTATAAACCTGTACATGTAAAACAATAATTATATTCTTATATAATTCTGCATAATATAAACCATAAAGTTTGAAGGGATACTGTCATGATTTTTATGGTGTACTTTTTATTTCTAAATTACGCTGTTTACATCGCAAATAATTCACTCTACCATGTGACATTTTATTCTTGAACCAACAAATGTATTTTTTTAGCTGTAATATTGGTGTGTAGGCGCCATCTCAATGCATTGTGCCTGAGTCTGAGCTTTCAGAAGGAGCCAGTGCTACACATTAGAACTGCTTTCAGGTAACCTATTGTTTCTCCTACTCCCATGTAACTGGAGGAGTCCCAAGCCAGACTTGGATTTCTTACTATTGAGTGCTGTTCTGATACCTACTGGGAGCTGCTATCTTGCTCCCTTCCCATTGTTCTGCTGATCTGCTGCTGGGAGGGGGGTGATATCATTCCAATTTGCAGCACAGCAGTAAAGTGTGACTGAAGTTTATCAGAGCACAGGTCACATGGTTGTGGCACCTTGGGAAATTAAGAATATGGCTAGCTCCATGTGAAATTTCAAAACTAAATATAAGAAAATCTGTTTCGGTTTTTGAAAAACATATTTCAATGCAGGATACTGCTGGAGAAACTCTATTAACTGATAAAAAAAAAAAAAAACATTTTCCATGACAGTATTCCTATATAATTAAAATGTTGGCCTGAGACACAGAAAGCTATTAGTTCAATGTCATAAGGAGCTGATGTTGATGTACTGTAAAGGATCTAGTATGTTATATGACCACATCACTTTTTTGTCTAAGTCTAATTGCATAAATAATATTATAATAATAATTATTATATAATTTTATAATAATAATGTTGACCTGTTACAAATAGTGCCACTTTAAAAATGCCTGTCAGCAGCCACAACAGGTGGTTTTTGACCCAAAAATGGTGCTACAGAGGGGTTTCTCCAGCATCTGAAATATGTCAGGGGAGTAACACTACATGTGTCATTACCCTAACAGTAACAGTCTCCAGGTTGCAAGCACTGTAACATTCATTCCAGTTCTGAGAAGAAAAGTCTTGAGCTAGATAATATAGCAGCCAAGGAGAAGTCAGCAGAATCTGACATCAACAGAAACAAAGATCAAGAATAGCATTAGAAGACCAAGAGAGTCTGTTACTAGAGAGAACAAAGATAATTAAGGGGATGCAAAGTAGGGACTGCACCAGTCTATGACCCTAATTGACCTTTGCAATGGAAGAACATGGAATATATAAGGTTTCAATGGTTGAAGGAAAAAGAAACAATATTATTTCTTTCTTGTGGTGGTGTATTTGTCTTTTCATTCAATCCATTGCATTAGTATCATTACCCCATTACCATTCTTGGTGCATATGGCTTCTCGCCTCCAACTGCCATCCTACGGTACCTGCTTCTTACTTGGATGCTTTTAAATTTGAAAAGTCTTTAAGAATATTTTTTTATAATACGTAAACGTTGATGCTGTCAGTTAAAGAATTATTACAAACCTGAGGGTTTTTTTTAAAATATGAATTACATGGCTTGGATGTACTGTGTAGATACATCAGGTATTGCTATTATATTATTAGAAGATGGACAGTCGTTGTAAATTGATTGAAGGTATATTATATTTAAATATAAAAGTATCAAGTAGGGCTCATATGAAAATATCCTTAATAGACACCTGACTTTGATGACGCAGGGCCTAAAGCAGCAAAAATAAACAGGCGGCCATCAACTTGTAGGCAACACAACATGCTGTAGGCTTTCCGAGGCAGCCCGGCTGGTAAAATAAATCGGTAATAAATGAGCCGCTGTTTAATAAAACAATTATCTCGCCCAAGGCTCCCGGAATAATCAGCTTCGTCTTGCTGCAGTAACCTTAGGAAATAATTTTAGGTTGAGCTGTATGCAGGTCTGACACAGATGATAATATACACACACGGGGAATGCGTCTGGCTTTGCTTTCTTCACTCTCCCCTGTACCTAAGGAGCATATTAATCCATGTCACTTTTTTTAGCAATGCAGTGACAGAAATACACCTTTATTGTAATGTGTGTGCGTGGTTTTGTTTTTTTTTTTTAATGAGCGTCTGGGACGCAGGCTTTCGTTCTCGGCAACTGAAAAACGTAACAAAACACCTTTTTACATTAAGGAGGTGAAGTTTGCTGCTGGCTACATTTGTACACAGAAGTCTGTAAGCCAGGACTAAGCCAGCTGGGAAGAAAGAAAGCAAATTTTCCCTTTTTTATTCACTAACTTCCCCAGCCCAATTATGCACTCGGATTCATAGGAGTTTCACAAACAAATAGCAGAGCCCTGCAGAGTTTTTTTCAACTCCAGCAGCGTACAACCAATTCAATGGCATTGAAGGCTTGAAGCTTGATCAATTCTTAATCACAGAGGAGAAAAGAATTATTCTCCGATTACAGTGCCTGCGCTGTTAGCAAGCCGCCTGCAATCATTTTTTTTCCCCTTTAAAAAACGGCATAGGCTGGCTTTTATTGACTCCCTACTTGCAAAATGTTTATGGCTTGTTAATATATATTTACCCCTCTACTTTTGCCTGCAAATCAACAACACTTAGCACAGTTTGGTTACACAGTGTCCAGAGAAAATGGCAGGAGGTTAGAATGGAGGCAAGCTTAGGAGATCAATATAAGACTGATTAGAGAGATGGGACCAAATTCACGGCTCTTAGATACAACATGGGGAGAACAGGAGTCAAGGCTGCAACTCACTCTCTCCTGGATAATTCTTCTTGCAGTCTCCCAGAGAACATTTTTCTGTGTCAGGCAGCAGAAGAGACAAGTGAATAAGCTGCCTTTTAATCCTTTATTATTTAATGTAGCCGTGTCTTAAACCCACGCAGGAAAGGGGGTTAACTTAATACCGAAAAGCAAGATTAAATATACATATATTCCGGAACAAACTGTCATTTCTTTCAACCTTTTAAGTGGGCAAGATCTCGTTAGATACTCAGCGGCTGGTAAAGATAATAAACATTTTTCTAATGTGACAACTTGGCTATTGAAATGTTGATTTGGGAACATAAGCTGCTAATGCAAAAATTGATATTCTGTGCTATTGATGTTTTTAAACAGTATATTTAGATATTTGATATTACCTAGATATGACAATAATTGATATTTTTAAAAATATTGATATCATATAAAAATAAATATAAAAACACAATACTGTGTATATGAATGTATGGAGCAAACTAGCAAACGGGGTGGGAGGGGATTCTAAAGATTGCATTCTTCTAACATCTGTACTGGCCTTCTTTGTGCTTCCAGGAACAGCTGCCTCACCCCTTTCTCCATCAATTTAGACCAGTCCAGCAAAAGCTGACCTTGTATGTGAAAGCACAAAGGCAGACAATAGTGCTACATAAGGCCTCTTTTATATCATAATATAAGATATTCCCACATTTACTAAATAGTTTTTTTTTGAGTGTAAGTATATTTAGGATTAGTTGTTATAATAAAATTACTATTACAATATCAGAGATATACCATATGTACCCAGAGATATGAAGGGAATTGAATACAACATAGCATATAGCTGTTCAAAACAGAATCTCACCAACCTCCATTTAGACATTATACACTTTTGCAGTTTTTCCCCCGAAGCACAAATAAGGCAATATTCATTTGCTATTTATTTAATTAAAGAATCCCCTCCCCATGCAGAGACAGTTCACAGAGATCACAAGCGCAGGCAGCAAGCCCCTCTCCCTGATATGTCTCATTAGTTCTATGCGATGATTAGGATTGCATGACTGTGATTTCCATTTAATACACACACACACACACACACGGTGATATGCAAAGATATATAGATAAAACATTTAGACAAAAACAGATAAACAGCAAACACTCTACATACAGGCATGGAAACAGAGAGGTAAAGGTAGATAATGTGTTAGTAAATTGGAAGAAGCAAATTGACTGCTCATTATTAGAGCAGCACACTGCAGATAACAAGAAAGCGGTGGCAGACAGGGAATTGGATGACGGGAGATAAAAGATAAAAGATAACTGCAATGCAGTACACATTGTAATCACAGGTTGGGTTTAACTATTTAGCTTCTGCACTTATCAAATGATCTGGTTTGTATTTCAAGGCCCTGGTTCCCAAATTAATTACACTTCTCTACAATACCAGCTAAAGGCTGTTATCAGTGTTTTGGTTTCAAATGCATTTCATTTAAATTAGTTTGCAGTCAGAAAAAATGCTTTATAATAAAGTAATAGCATAAGTCTGAACTCTTCAACCAGAACCAAAAGGTCACCAAATAAAGGTGACCTTTTGGTTCTGGTTGCAACTGTATGAGATAGGGAATATGCAGCTGGACATTCAGAGCAAATGTTTATGTGTAATGGGCCACATACCTATCAACTACAATCTATCAAGTTGATGTTGTCCTTCAAAGCACTGAACAGGCCATAGGCTTTTAGTCCTGCAGGTAGTGGCCTATGGGGATTTGCTAGGTTCCCCCAATCAAAAATTATATTGGGGCATCCTCGACATCATGTTAACTGAGATACCCACCAACCTGTGTGCAAGCATTGGGTACAGGTGCAGTAGAGGAGGAGTTGGAGGATGCTGGTCCCCTTATTGGGCCTCACCACTCTGCTGTATTGTAATTACACCACTGCCTGTAGGGACCTAAAACAGGGATAGTAGACACTGACCAAGAGAATAAAATGCCATGTGTGGTTTCATCTAAATTACAAATACAGTAGGTGTTTGAGGTGTCACCACTTTTATTTAAGCTTAATGTCAAGCATAAGTATTTATTGATTAGTATGTAGAGAAGGATGCAGGCTAGTCTTACCCTACTCCTTCCACCTACTGTTTAGTCAAGAGCACATATTTGTTTCCCAAATAAACAGACTTGAACTGAATACTCAGAGACATAATGAACACAACACATACATCTCACATTCTCCAGACTAAATAACTTCAGGGATTTATAGGTATCACCTGCCTTTTAGTACAGAGATGCCCACTGGCACATTTATTTATATATGAACTGTATAAAGAGTATAATGGCCATATGAAAGCATACATCTTGTACCTTCTAATATGCAAAGGTCATACACTTATCACCATCCTATTAGCCCACTTATAAGAGGACATATGCTTCTCACCCAACCCTGCATTATAGTAGAGGGAACCATCCAGCCTAACTCATGCCTAAACATTAGCTGTAACACAGGCATCATGTATGTTGAGGCACATCGAAGATATTGAAATCTTCTTTATTTTCCACTTAGAAACAAACCATGAATTGCTAACAGCATAATACCCAGCCCAGGGCATACAACAGATACAAGAGATCCAGTGTCTGCTGGGTGAGGGAATATAGGGAAATTGGGGTATAGAAGACTTGACTGATCTAAAATTTCACTATATGTATACAAGACACAAGACTCAGTTGGAGATGGGAGGGATCCAATTCTTTCTTGCATTGTTAGGCTAATGCCCCATGGGGAGATTAGTCGCCAGCGATAAATATCTGTTACCTCAGAGAATCACCAGTGGAAAGGCATACACGACTCTTCATTTTCCAAAGTCGTGGAAAGTTGCCTACAGGAGTTACACTACTTCGGAATAAAGAAGCATTGTGTAGGCCTTTCCACCAAGGATTCACTTTCGGAGACACTAGTCACCTGCAGTAGCAGAGATTTATCATGGTTGACTAATCATTAGCCTTAATGTGGTACAACCAGTGTTAGCAAGCATATGCCAAACAGAGTATGTGGCCTTAACAGATTGTACCTGAATTCATAAAGGGGAGGAAGGTTATGTTCTTGTGAAGTATTTTGCTTACAGAGTATTATTCTTTCAAAATGGCCTGTAGAAGTCCCTAAAATCAACAAATCCCTTCCCTCTTTCCACTCTGACATATATACAGTATATACAGAGAGAGCGATAGATTGATAGATTATTTTTAATTTACCATTCTAAATCATTTTGATGGGATATGAATATTTATTATGTCATCATTGTCTATGAGATATTTATAGATACAACTTTCAAGTAAAAAAAATCAAGAAATTGTATGTTGTTTTGCACAAACCCCACCCCATACCCCATCCCAAATTCACACTAAAAAGAAGATTTGAACAAGGCCAAATCAACATCATATATGTCATTAATGGGTTAAAGTCTTCACCTCATATTCTGAAATGCATGTAGAATGTTATTTGCCAAAATAAAAAAAGCAAACTTGGAAAAGCATGTAGATCTGCTGGGTGCGCAAATGTTTATTGTATGGATCAGTGTAATTGGCACAGATACACCAAGATATGTTGAGACAGATTTGAAATTATTTGCTAAATTATTTGCTAAATTTAAACTGAGCAATGTTTTGATGAAAAGAATTACTGTTTATCGTTGAGACATTTTGTAAGGCAGCTCAAATACTGTATTTTACATCTCTGTTGTCAAGGTAGTCAGGAAAAACCATTTGCTCGAAGATACGCAGCAGGGCCGCGTTCGTAATATGCATTTTTGTGAATTTATTTAAAGTAATTATTAGTGTTTACCAAGGTTTATTAAAGGCACAAATATGGCAGAAGGTTTAAAGGGTGAATATATGTCAATATTAAATTGACAGACTTTTATTTTATCGGCAGTGTAGCATAACTGGAAGAATGCAAGAGAATAGGCTACAGAAGTTGGGGAGGAATAGAAAATGTCAAGACCCACTAGTGATTACAATAGAATTGTAAACAAGAAAGAAACAAAGACCATAGCTTGTTGTTGACTAACATATATAGTTTGTATATGTTATATTATTGTACTGTGGTACTGCAATGCATTTTTTTAAGATATGGCAGAATAGCTCAACATATGTTCATTATTATTAAAAATAAATAAATAACATAAAATAGTCCTACTATCTAAAAAGAAAAGGCAAGCCATGTAATGCCATAATAAGTTATTGATGTGGAACGTCATTTTCTAAGCCCTGCCCAACCGAATGCCCAGCATTGGCTTATAACTCATGCAAAACAGCAAGATGTATCCCCATAAATCTATGTATTAAAAAACGACAAAATTTTGCTGCCTCCCGTATTCGAATAAATGGTTCCTAGTGGTTACAGTATAACTTTTCTTCATTAATTGCCAGCCTCTTATTTGTGAAAGAGTCTCTCTGTATGTGAAAAGCTAGGTCCTGTTAGCCGCAGGTTTTACAGTGAACCAGATCAATCCCAAACAGTAAATGGATATTATTAAACAGCAGGGGGTTGTGCAAACTGGGAAAGAGAACTCACAGAGGACTGTCTTTGAGCAGATCTAGGTAGCCTGCTGAGAGAGGGCAATTGCAGGCATGCTTTTTCCTGCCAATCTTCAGCGTTTTCCAATCCAGATACTATGGCAACGGAACCTAAGAACCATAAGCTTGCTAACAAGCTGTCTTGATGAAACTGTCTGCTTGCACAATTTGATGTGTTTAAACAGAATGAAGACGCGTATGGATCTTTGTCAAACTGATTATCATTTGGACAGCTGAATTAATAATTGTCTGCTGTGTATCATGGTTTTTTTTTTGGGTGGTGGTGGGGGGGGGGGGTTTGTTTTGTTTCCTCTTTTTGTTTTTTTATTTTTTTTAAATTTAAAGCCTATCAGTGTCTCATTCAATTAAGTACAACACAAATGTATGTGTGTTTCACTTCGACAGGGGAAACAGGGAAATATTTTTAAATGTTTTAGGTGCGTGGCATTGTAGCAGCAACAGTTTTCTGCAGGGACCTGTGATGTGTTAGTCTAGACCACAAAGAAAATAGTAAAGGCTAAGATTTTGTTTTTTTTTTTTCTTTTTTTTTTCACATTACATTTCCGCTAGTGAGAAACTGTATTATTGCTATGTCTGTAGACAATAATTTTCAGTTCAAAATCCACAAATTAAAGAAGAGCTGCATGCAGTAAGGGGGCTGGGGGCTCCCATCTGAATAGGGGTTAAATTATATAAATGAAGGGGGGCTGCTGGGAGTTGTGGTTTAGCAAAAGCTAATATAAAGATTTGGAGAGGGGCGTGGCAGTGCCTCCAGAAACCATTGGACCAGTCTTCCTCTCAGAAACTGTTCTCTCTTCTCTTTCTTCTTTCTTTCCCTATTCTCTGGTTGTTCCTCACTTCTCCTCACTTCTTTACTCTCTTTATTCTTCTGTTTCATTTTCTCCCTTCTGTCTCTTTTTCCTAATATCCCGATAGTCCAGTCCAGCCATGTTCATTCAAATCCTGGTATGAGATTCCTTATCTAGAAACCTGATATCCAGAGTTACATGAAGACCATCTCCTATAGAAAGCATTTTTAAGCAAACAATTCTATATTTTTCTTTTATTTTCCTTTTCAGTATCTGACAGTATCTTGTAATTGCCCCCAACTAAATGCATGAAATCCATATTGGTGGCAAAACAGTTCCATTGTGTTATTTGATGTTTAAATGTTTTTAGTAGACTTAACATATAGTGATCCAAATTACAGGAAAAAGCCCAGGTCCCAAGCATCCAATAGATCCCACACCTGTACAGTAAAAATATATACAGGTATGGGATCCCTTATCCAGAAACCCGATATCCAGAAAGCTCCGAATTATTTTCGTTGTAAAAATAAAACAGTACCTTGTATTTGGTCCCAACTAAGATATAATTATTCCTTACTGGATGCAAAATAATCCTATTGGGTTTAATTAAAGTTTTATTGATTTTTTAGTAGACGTAAGGTATGAAGATCCGGAAAGACCCCTTATCCGGAATACCCTTGGTCCCGAGCATTCTGGATAATGGGTCCTATACCTGTATAAACATTGTTAAACAAAATAATATGACTTTTGTGCTCTTATCTATGGTCTTCACCCCACATAGCCCCTCTGGTATTGGAAATATTATATCACCCCTAAAACCAGCCCTGTACAAACACCTGGTACTAACAAATACAATAAACCTTTTAAGCTGTCTGTCAAACCCCCAAATCTACACTGAACTTATATTTGAACTTACTTTTAAACCTTTCAGCAAGGCAGACTGTAAACTAATATACTGAGATTTACTGCTATCTGGGCCAATTTCAGTACCTGGTTCCTTGGGGCTTGATGTATTTGGCCAGAGGAAACTAATAATATGTTGCAGTTTATGCCATTGCTGTTACAGTATTTCCCTTTATGTAACACTTGGGTAATACTGAGCAAGGTGCCATTATAAACATGCTTTTTATTTAAAAATAACCCCTGCTATATCTCACTTGATGCCAAAATGTACTAAAACAATTAGGAATGTATCACTTTTTATGCATCCAGCTGAACATATTAACCTAGAGAACTATGAATTCATAAATCATAAAAAGAATGGACTATCTACAGTAAATGGAATCTAAAGGTGGCCATACACTGGTGGCAAACAAGTGAATCTTGAGGTGGGCGATATCGGACTGATAGGATTGTTTGGCCCTAGAGTCAAATAATTGGATCACATGGCAGGAATGCAGGCCTCAAGAACAAGGACTGCATCAATGAGTCAATTTGGTCCTCGCCCCAACAGAATTTTTAAACCTGTCCAATTGGAGGGCCCCATACATAGGCAGATACGTTGCCAATTAAGTCTAAATGGGCAGCTTAAAAGAGAACTAAACCCAAAAAATGAATATGGCTAGAAAGGCTATATTTGATATGCTTAACTTATTGGACCAGCATAAAGGTTCAACTTCTCTGTAGTAGTAATGATTGAGTACTTCAAAGTTGATACAGGAGTTTCTCATCTTGGATTCTGAGTGTCAGTGACATTGCACATGCTTAGTGGGCTCTGAGCAGCTGTTGGGAAGTTGAGCTTAGGGGTTGTCACTAATTATCAGACAGAAAATGGTTTGTCTGTCATAGACGATGATGCTGTTATTAAGTTTTGATGCTAAGTGCACTGGTTTTCATTTCTCCGTCAGTTCTCCGTTAAATCTGGCTGTGTATGCCCATCCTCCTTAACTCTTAACACCTTAACTTTAAGGCCAATGGTCAAATGCTATACGGCCTATATATAGTTATATTAAAAAAGTGGTTGCGTTTTCTCTGTTTCAGCTATACATTATTGATCATTTGCCTGCTACAGGAAAGAATTTTAGGCCAATATTCTAAAATTGTTTATCAAAAACAACATTATCTGGCGCAGTGACTCCACTGATCAATACTTAATCCTAAAGTGCTTCGAATTTGATTATGTGTATGAAAGAGAAATGTTTAAGATTACTGTAAATTGAGGATTTGTGCATTTGGTGAAGTTATCGAATGAGCAGATATTTGCCCAGTTTGGCCACAAAAGAGCCTGTACTGATATTTTTGGGAGAGGGCCACATCCATATTTACCATTGGCCCATTTGTCCTCAAAAATAACAGACTAAGCTCTTATCAAAATGGTAAATGAAGAATCAGCAGAGAAGAAGTCCTTTCTGATAAGAACTACCATATGATATGATACAGATCCTGTATTGGTGGTGTCTAGTGATGAGCCAATTTTTTCACCAGGCATGGATTCACAGCGAAATTATGTGAAAATGCTGCAAACGTTTGCCTTGAAAAAAAATTGCAGTGTGAGAAATAAGTTGCACTTGCAAAAAAAGCCCCATTTTGCACATTTTTCACCATTTTGCACATTTTTTAGCAGTTTGGCAAATTTTTCAGGAAAGCAAAGACGGACAGATTCCCTCATCGCTAGTGATGTCAGAATGAAGTTGAGTTTTCCTAACATAAAATAAATATCTGTTAAAGTTAAACTTGATTTTTATCCTTAGGTGGAAATCTTAATTTTGGTCTGGCAAGGTTCCATCTGGGGTGAAGTTTCTATACTTTAGATCTCTGTTTATATAAGCCAAGAAACATCAGGTCAATTCCACAACAGTATTTCAAAGTCCATATGCAGTACCCGTAATACTCAATAATAAAATAAAAAATAATAAATAAATAGTGATGAGCGAATCTCCAAATTGGAGAGCTCCTGAACTGAAAATGAAATAGCTAAAAAACTACAAATAATAAAGAATCAAGTCTCAGAATATCATTCTCTACATCATACTAAAAGTTATCTTATAGGGGAACAAAGGTTGTTATGTTGTATATAATTTGCTAAAACAGCAACATTACATTAGTGGATCCAGCCTCAAGGCCAGGTAGGTTGTGATTTAAGGAGAATGACTATGTTCTCTCCAATACATGCCTAGATGCCTGGCCTGGGGGTCAGTTAGGGTGAGGCTAGCAGGGAAGATTCCTTTGCTTCTATAAATACTCTCCATAATGACTGAATTACTGATACTGTATTTTCTAATGTCTGTATTCTGGTTTTGAGCTTGTTGAAATCCTGACCAAATATTGGATCACAAAGCATGGATTGAACCAAAATAAATTTCAAAACCTTTGGACTGTAATAAAGGTCCATATATGTTACCCAATGTTACCCTGAGAGGTTAATAACCCAGTTAATAACATATAACATAATTACAGATTATCGGATGCAGTTCCTCTGAGAAATCCCGACTATCCACTTATTGTTAATCCTGATGAATTCTCGCGGTAAAGCAAGGGATGTGATCACAGCTAGCATTTCAGAAAGGGGTGTATCCATAAGATTCCATAAAGAGCTTAATATTTGTAAGTTAAACAGCCAGACCGCGTCCATGTCTAATAACCAAAGCTTTTAATTATTTCCTTTCCCAAGTAGTTGTACTGCAGAATACAATATTCTTTTTCAGTGTTCTAACTGTGAGTAACTTGTGCACCTTTACATTTTGTAATCGCTTGATACAAACTTTTGTTCTACCTCATTGTGCAGTTTGACCTTTCCTTGGAAAGGACCTTATTAAAACCTGTTGTTTCATCTCCTGTCACACTGTGCGGCTAATAGACCGCATCATAGTAGTAATGTGAAAAGAAATGTCCCTCAGTGCCTCATTACTGTGTTCATCCCTTTGAATTGGTACGTCACCGGGCACAGCTGAAATGCTCGATATTAAAATTATATATGGAAGGATGATCTGCTGTGTAGTCTGATCAGGACAGAAACAGAATACAAATGCCAAGGCAATTGTTACAAGAATGCATACTTATTATAGAAATCCAATTACAAATACTAACCTTAGGTAACAAAATATGTACCTGCATTATTTCAATGTTAGGGCACATACTGCCTCATGTGAATATTACATGATATGTTTTCCTACCATGTATATCAGTTGGACACATCACCCCCAACCAAATCACACCATTTGTATTGCATATATCCCCTCTGTCCACCAGCACCATCACATTTTCCTGAAACAAATAGCAGCTCTCACCTGGTGGCCATTTTCTCTCTCAAGGCTTAAGGTCCCCATACAAGGGCCGATTATAGATTCCGATATCGGTCCCTTGGACCGATTCGGCAGCTTATCGGCCCGTGTAGGGGCAGAACCGAGGGGCCTGGCTGGCCGATATCTGGCCTAAAATAGGCCAGATATCGATCGGGCAGGTTAGAAAATCCAGTCGGATCGGGGGCCGCATCGGCTCGACTGAACCGACTGCCCCATTGGCGCATGTAGAATTCGATCGTTTGGCCCCAGGGCCGAACGATCGAATTCGCCTACATGCCTCCTCATGCCTCATGTGAATATTACATGATATGTTTTCCTACCATGTATATCAGTTGGACACATCACCCCCACCCAAATCACACCTCATGTGAATATTACATGATATGTTTTCCTACCATGTATATCAGTTGGACACATCACCCCCACCCAAATCACACCATTTGTATTGCATATATCCCCTCTGTCCACCAGCACCATCACATTTTCCTGAAACAAACAGCAGCTCTCACCTGGTGGCCATTTTCTCTCTCAAGGCTTAAGGTCCCCATACAAGGCCCGATTATAGATTCCGATATCGGTCCCTTGGACCAATTCGGCAGCTTATCGGCCCGTGTATGGGCAGAACCGAGGGGCCTGGCTGGCTGATATCTGGCCTGATATAGGCCAGATATCGATCGGGCAGGTTAGAAAATCCAGTCGGATCGGGGGCCGCATCGGCTCGACCGAACCCACTGCCCCATTGGCGCATGTAGAATTCGATCGTTTGGCCCCAGGGCCAAACGATCGAATTTGCCTACATGCCTCCTCGATATCGCCCACCCTTAGGTGGGGATATCGGGTGAAGATGGATCTGCCCGTGTATGGCCAGATTTACACAGGCAGATCTTACTTTGATAAAAGGTCCTACTTGGATTGAGCACTGTAACGGTTTAGCTGAGCTCAGGGCAGGAGGTTAGTAGAAAAAAAATGTTTCTGCAGCAGGGTTCACAGCTAGAGCCACCTCTTCACTGGCTGATTGACTGGAGGGCGTGCTTGGTAACCTGTGTTGAGAAGAACTGAGTAAGCTCAGTTAGCCAAGAGCAAGAGCAAGAGAGCATTGTCCCATTGCAACCACAATTACACTGGAATTCTTGGAAAAAAAACTTGCATTGTGGGAAAAACACGGCGATTGCGCTCAAAATTGCACTTCTGGACGTACATTAGCCCTATGGTATTAAGAGTGAAGTCGCAATTGATTTAGTAGTGGCAGGTCAATAGGAATTTTAGAGGTCTCTGCAAACTACTTATAATATGATGAAGAAATATTTCAACACTCTATTCCCCAAAATTGAAGCCTAAAGCACAAGAAATGGTGCCTTAAACATTGGCACTACCCAGTGAATGGGAAGTTTCCTAAATGCAGTGCAAGTCTTACGTTGCATAAATATTATCATTAAAAGTTAAATGATTTAAATGCCTGAGGTTTTTTTATATTGAGCAGAATGACCAATGGTTGACATACCCTTGAGATATACCAAAGGCTTCTGACATCAACAGCCAGCACAAAACAGCCCCTCCATTGCAAAGAGTCACCCCAGTAATTGAGCTTTGCAGTTAAAAAAAGAACATGGCAGTGAGCAAATGCTCAGTTTCTGTTTAGCAGGTTGCCTTCATAAATGAGGCCTACATGAGGTTCAACTAGATCATCTAAGTGCCTTAGTATTTCTACTGTACATCACAAAGCCTCAAGTTAGGGGAGGGACCAGTTCAAACTGGGATAATACATACGTTAAAGAAAGGTAAATATACTCTGAATACTAAACTCTGAAGCACCCCAGGCAATAAAGGGCCCCTACTGTAGTTGCTCCCCATGTATTTCCCTGAGGGCTGCCCTGCCACTAGCAACACTGCATTGCAGTTAAGTAGTTAAATAATTCTGTTTATTTAATTTGGACTTTTCCTCAACACCTATTTAAATGTGACAAATAAGCACGTAAATGCTTTTTCCCCTTATTCCTCTACTGTAATCAGCATTTTATGTCTTAGGCCAGGGTGTTAGAAAGAAAGCATGGCTGGTTACATTGATGATTGACCTTAAAGCCCCTTTACATTTCGAGCCAATCACAAGCTAAATTTGTGACTGCATGTGACCGGCTAGCAAAGAAACCATCAATACACACGCTGCAGAAAACTATTTAACTACACAGGTAAGTAACAGGTTACAACAAAGCCTTTCGTTTCACATAAAACGGAATACGGGTTTGCAATGCAGGCTGCTAAATTGCATGATCAAAAAAAAAAAATTAAATATAATATGTGTCCACATATTTCTCTGTTGCCTTAGCCACTATAAAGAGATATCCCTTTTTTGCATCGTCTATCCTACCATTAAGGGACACTCGGATTTCTTCTGCCTGATAAATTTCCTTTCTTCTAAGCCAGTATCTGTAAATGCAAATTTGAGACATTATTTCCTAAATGAGATTTATACAGAATATCTTTTAAAAGGTAAGCGTGTTGTATTCTCTAGTCCAAGTGTTTAAAAGGATTTTTTTCCACCCTCTTGCATAGGAATTGTCACTGAGAGAATAAAACCGAGTAGACTATACATTAAAATCACTTTAATCTAGGAGCTGTCATCTTCTGCTTCAAGAAATGCCAAGTTGCTATTGTTTAATGTCTGTCATTTACAAGAAAAAAACTAAGAAGTTATCTATCCTGTAAAATTATTAACTGATGCTAAAATTGCCTTGTAAGTATTAGGACAATAGCAATTTCGTAACAGCTGGGACACTGCCAATGCAAGATAAGTACATTTCGCTCTGTAGACTCATAAAGTGCTTTGAAATGGTTTATGAGTGATGGGAGGATGCATTTTCTAAGTGAGGAAAGCAATGTTTTGTAGTATGGAAAGGCTTGAAAAGCTGACACACAGCCATGCAAATGCCATTCTTTTCGGTAAGTAATTTGCTTTTTCTTTCAAAAGCATAAATGGCATAGTTAGACACATTATTTTGTATATTGCACATAACAATACAAGATGCGCCAACCCAGTGAGCACATAACATTTCATATTGATAAAAGAATCCTGGATGGCGTGTGTGATTAACATAAATGTATACACACTCAGCTAATGCCTTCCACAACTATAAAGTGGAGAGGAAAAAGTTGGGATGATTTGCAGCGTGCCAAAGGAGCTAATCCTTATATATATATATATATAGTCGCTATATAAATTCCATGAGCCTGTATATATATATATACTGAGAGACAGGCAGAGAAGTAAATGGTAGCAGAGCTTCTTGTCAGAGCAACACCCAAGCTAAGCTCCATAGATACATGAAGACCAGGGTCCATATGTCCACTAATTTTGAACTTTTCTATAATACAGGTACGGGACCTGTTATCCAGAATGCTCGTTTTTTCCGAATAAGAGGTCTTTCTGTAATTTGGATCACCATACTTCAAGGGATTGTTTTGCCTCATATAAGCATTAATTATATCTTAGTTGGGATCAAGTACAAGGCACTAATTATTATTACCGAAAAAAAGGAAATCATTTATAAAAATGTGAATTATTTAAATTTAAAAATAAACTAAGATAGCCTTCCCATAATTTGGAGCTTCTGGATAATGGGTTTCTGGATAATGGATCCTTCTCCTCCAAACAGATATATAAAACCTTTTACCCATGTTTGTGAGTCTGTGCTGACATTTTGTGTTTTCTGACACCTCCAGCAATAAATGATTTGTTATCCCTATAGATCCCATACTTAAATCATTTCTTTTTTCATCAGTCATTTTTGAAAGACATTGGAAAGAAAGTGGAGAATTGGGTAGATAAACATACAGAATACTAAAAACTAAAAAACTAAAAAACTCTAGAAACTTTCTAGGGAAACTAAGTTCCCAGGTATTTCCCCGAGTATTATATGTTGTCGTTTAGTTTTTGTTGATATGTGAAGCTACAGTCAATGCCAGAGAAGTATATTATTGTTCCCTTTGGTAAAAAGAGATGCTTGATGCCAATGGTATTAATAGACAAGCAAGGAAGGTTACCGCATACCTATGGGGGGGTACAGATTTATGATTGATTAAGCCTTTTGGGGTGAGAAAAAAAGTTGCAGTTATATCAGATTAGTCGCTGTTGCATAAAAAAGTGACTGTAGCTGTATTTCGCAAATTTTTCTGCAGTTTTACAAATTTTTCGGTGAAGCGAAACAGGACAGATTTGCTCATCACTACTGAGCAATCATAAAGGAAAGCCAATGTGAGTTAAGAACTCATGCAGGTTTTTGGGGAAAAAATCTTGTTAGCTGAGGTATTTTTCCCCATGCAGGCTTCCTTATATAAGAAAAAGTCTGCCAGCTTTTAGGCGCCAAACTTTTTTTATTTAAAAAATCTGCCCATATACAGGTATGGGATCCATTATCCTGACACCCATTATCCAGAAAGCTTCGAATTACGGGAAGGTCATCTCCCATAGACTCCATTTTCATCAAATAATCCAAAATTTTTAAATTATTATTAGAATTTCAGAACAATACAATGTACTTGACCCAAACTAACATATAATTAATCCTTATTGAAGGCAAAACAATCCTATTGGGTTTATTCATTATTCATGTTTATATGAGTTTTTTAGTAGACTAAGGATTTATCAGTATTTGACTTTTCGATTTTTTTTTCATGATTTGTGTATTTTTAGAGCTAAAAAAACTTGAATTTGAATTATGGTTCAAAACTCAAATGTTTGGTATTTATTAAGTGTAAAAATTTGCTATCTAAAAGCTTGCGAGTTTCTATAGAAGTTAATGGGAGTTTTCCTAAGCAAAGTCAAGCCATATATTCGAGTTTTCAAGCTTTTTTCAAGTGTTTAAACTCAAAAATTTGAGGTATTTGAATTTTTTATTCAAACAAGTTTTCCTTATTAATAAATAAGCGAGCATTTCATATGCAAGTTTATTCGATTTAGAAAAACAAAATTAAATTGAAAAACTGATAAGTAAGCCAACTAGTAGTGATGAGCGAATCTGTCCCATTTCACTTCGCCATAAAATTCAAGAAACAGCAAGAAAGTTCGCAAAACGGCGAAAAATTTGCAAAACGCATTTGTTGCACTTTTTTTTTTGTCGCCCGAGTCTTTTTTGTCGACTGCATCTATTTTTTGTCACCCGCGTTTTTTGACACGACCACGCCCGATTTGCTGCTCGACAAAAAAAAATCTGCACGCCAAATTTTCACGGACATTTTGTGAAACAATTCGCCAATGGAGAAATGTGGAAATTCGCTGCGAATCCATGCCTGCAGAAAAAATTCACTCATCACTACCCACTAGTATGGAGATCCAAATTACAAAATGACCCAAAGTTCTGAGCATTCTGCATAACAGGTCCCATACCAATATTTAAACAAAACAATTTGAAGCAGGCATATATGTACTATGCATACAAGTTTATATCTTAATTATTAATGAAGTGCAAATTTGGCAACAATTTGCCTCAGAGCTGGAAACATCCGACTGAGATGTCAGGAGCCCACCAGAAAACCTTTCTAAACTATAATTCCTCCTCTCCTCCCTCAAACCTTTTATTATCCAGGTCTCTTTTCTCTATACTTCCATCTCTTTTTCCCATACAGAAATAGGGAATGACCATGCAATTGGCCAAATAATTAGAAGCAAGAGGGCCCACTGACCCTTGGGCCACTGGGAGTTTTCCTGGTATCCTGGTGGGCCAGTCCAACGCTGGACGCTGCACAACTGGTGGTCTATCTTATTTGGTGGTGATGGCAAGGTCAGTTATACATTATGGGGATAAATTTATAAACTGCTTAGACTGGCTTTAGATACTATCCCAATAGGTCAAAAAGAGGTATAGAGATGTAGCGAACTGTTCGCCGGCGAACTAATGTGTGTTCGGGTGTTCGCGTAAATTCGTGGACTTTTGCCGATGTTCGCCACTTTGGGTTCGCCGCGTTTTTTTTTGGCGCCGCGTTTTTTCGCCTTGGTTTTTCCGCCGCGTTTTTCCGCCACGTTTTATCGCCTATGCATATACATAGGAATAGCTTGCGTTTTTTTTTTGGCGTTATTTTTTGGCGGTTTTCTTTGGCGTTATTTTTTGGCGGGTTTTTTTTGCGTTTTTTTTTGGCGGGTTTTTTACAAAGTATTTTTCAGATAAATTTTTGCTTGATCCCCCTCCTGCATGCCACTGTCCAGGTCGTGGCACCCTTTAAACAACTTTAAAATCAGTTTTCTGGCCAGAAATGGCTTTTCTAGGTTTTAAAGTTCGCCTTTCCATTGAAGTCTATGGGGTTCGCAAAGTTCGCGAATATTCGCAAGTTTTGGCGAAAGTCCGCGAACTGGTTCGCGAACATTTTTGGCGATGTTCGCTACATCCCTAAAGAGGTATACTACTATAGAAAAAATAGGGGGAATGGGTTGGATGAAATGGGTTCATTGGTCATTTAAAGGCTATTTTCAGCAGAAACTATTGAAACCATTATCTTCCCCAAGAATCTAAGTTTACCAGTATTCAGTTAGTTTCACTCTACCTGCATTGTGTGATATTTGTCCTTAAATCATTTGTTCTTCTCTGAAACTTTGAACACAATATGCATTTTAGAGGTTTCTTGATCTAACATGTGAAGCATAAACTATTTGTAGAAGAATAATACAGCACTTTTTTACCACCTTTTTGTGTTCAGTACACAGACCAAAGAGTCATTTAGTTGAACTGGAATTGCCTTCTGCAGACCTAGGCTTGTGGATAGATCACTTGCTTATAAGTCAAAGTTAAAGGGGAACTATCGCAAAAATGAAAATTTTATATAAGCTTCATCATACTGAAATAAGAATTTTTATAAATATAATTACTTAAAATTCCAGCCCATTTTTTAAATAATCAAGTTCTCCTCTCAGCATCTGTTTCTCTTCATTCTCTCTTCATGTTTTTTGTCTAATGATATGTGGGGGCATTTACTAAGGCTTTATTTTTTTCAGTTCTGGTTTTTTTAACACCAAAACCTGACTAGTAGCAATTTATTATGTGACAAAACCGTCATATCCAAATGTAAAATACTCCATCTAAAGCCTGTCGAGATCACGTAGAAGTCAATGGCAGGTGTCCCCTTTACAACTGGAAGGTCTTTTTTTGCTTCGTGGTTTTAGTGCAGGGATCCCCAACCATTTTTTTTACCCATGAGCCACATTCAAAAATAAAAAAACTGGAAGGGAACACAAGCATGCTAAAATTTCAAGTGATCTGGTCACCCTAGTTTTCTCTCTTATAACGTGACTATAATCTTGATCCCGAAAGCCAGCAGTCCATCAGATTCTATAGCTAATATAGGCCAAGATCTCTATTGAGCTGGGATACAAAAACTCTGGCAAAAGGTCTTACCACCTCTTGCTATCTCTCATGCGATTGGATCAGACCTGCTTTAGACAAGGGAGAAGCTTTTATGGCTCCAAACGACCAGGCTGTGTATTAATGGCAAATTAATAAAAAATGATATAAGGAACCCTGATGTTTATAATTTAAAGTTATGACTGCTCGGACCTGGGGTTTTCCGGAGTCTTTCTGTAATGGGGATCTCCATACCTTAAGTCTGCTAAAAATCAATGAAACATTAAATAAACCCAATAGGATTGTTTTGGCTCCAATAAGGATTAATTATATCTTATTTGGGATCAAGTACAAGGTTCTGTATTATTATTACAGAGAAAAAGAAATAATTAAAAAAAAAATATATTATTTGATTAAAATGAATTCTATGGGAGATGTTTCCTGTAATTCAGAGCTTTCTGGATAACGGGTTTCCATATAATGGATCCCATACCTGTATTTAAAAAATATCTGTATTTTTCAAGGACAAAACAAGAGAGACAGAAGACCATGCAGCTGCTCTATATTCACACTGTAATATATAAAGAATTTTCCTATCAATAAATTAACAAAGTTAATAATAAAATAATCAAAGTTCAAAGTAATTGCCATTTTTTCCAAATATCTGTGTTTATAAAACTTAGACACTTAGACATTTTCCCCTCAATTCCACTTTTTTTGACAATTATGAAAAAGTAGAAGCTGAAGACTATTTGATATTGTCAAAACTGTTGAAGTTAAAACCCCAAGGAAAATATGGATTTTAGGAACATTTCAATCTTAATTTCTACGTTGACAAGTACTTGACATTTTGTAAACAGGGATTTCCAGCACTGAATCAGATTGAATTTGAGGATAAAAACTTTTCTCCTAATTTAGTTTTTTCGTCATAGACTAAAATGAAATTTTCTCATGATCAATTACTAGATCATTTCTTCTTTATTGACCTGAATTAAGGGAAAACTGGCAAAGTCCACTGAAGTAATGAACATATCTACTTTACAGCTATAAAAAGGTATTTAATTTACCCTTGCTGCACATTCTGATTTGACTATCTTCCTATAGGTATGACCGTGGCTTGGGCCAGCTAATTTACACAGAGGGGGACAAACTACTGTAAACTAACTGCAAACTAACGGGTATACAGGTATAGGACCCGTTATCCAGAATGCGCAGGACCAAGGGTATTCCGGATATGGGGTCTTTCCGAAATTTGGATTTCCCTAACTTCCATAACTAATTAAGTCTACTAAAAAATAAAAAAAAACATTAATTAAACCCAATAGGATTGTTTTGCATCCAATAAGGATTATTTATATCTTAGTTGGGATCAATTACAAGGTACTGTTTTATTATTACAGAGAAAAAGGAAATCAGTTTTAAAACTCTCAATTATTTGATTAAAATGGAGTATATGGGAGATGGGCTTTCCGTAATTCAGAGCTTTCTGGATAACGGGTTTTCGGATAAGGGATCCAATACCTGTATTTATTATGCTGTGTAAAAAGTGGAGTAAAATATTACTGGTGATGTTGCTCAAAACCAAAGCAGAGCATCTGATTGGCTGATAACTTTTGAAGTCTAATTGCTGATTGGTTGCTCTGGGAAACATCACTAGTAATGTTTCACTACACTTTTTACACAGCATGATAAATATACCCCCTAATTGTTTTAAGTAAATTCCCTTCATGTAAAAGTATGTTTAGGTATGAACCGTTGCAAAACAATGCACAACAAAACTACCGGCCAATGCACAACTCCAACAAGATATTAGATAACATCATTTTCTGACTAATTATCATAATGACAGTCCAGCGAGTAGGTTTTTCTCCCCCTTGTACTAGTAAAAGATTCTTACAATTGCGAGAAACATGCAAATTGGTTTTAACAGCTGTTAAACTTTGAGAGATGCCATTTCTTTTTTAGAAAAATAATTATGACTTCGGAATGAGAAAATGGATTGTACGCTTGCTGAATTGGGAATCACTGTCAGGGTTATTAATGGAAATAACAGTAAACCTATCCTTTTTGTGTGGGAAAAAACACACACGCACCAAATCCGGGTTCCATACAGCGCACTGAGTATTTTTAGCATTTACCGTCATACGGGCTTGAGGCTGTGAGAACTGTAAGCAGTGACTAAAACGTTTACATTTTAATGACAGATGATTGGTTATAGAGGCACTTACAAGACAAAATAGAGATTGTGCTGCCAATCTTTCCTCATTGCCTATTCATACTTACGTTTTGATTTTAATTTTATTTGTTAATTTTGGCATTTTCTGATGTTGACTGGCTAATGAATAGTTTGAGCTTCACCTACAGAGCTGCTTACATTCAGAGCCAAAAAAGTCTTACAATAGGTCCTGATGTACCAGGTTATCATTCCTAAAGATGACCATAGTTTTGTATAGAGCTAAAGAACTAGCACCAATGCTATCGGAGGAGAAGTCAGGAAGAAAAACCAATACAGGAGAGTTCAGCAGTCAATGACCCTGTTGTGTCCAGGGAATGTAGATAAACACACACACAAGTAACTGCTGGAGTAAATGCTGTGATGCTCAACAGGAAGGAAGCTCCGTAACACAGAGAGATAAAGTAGCAGACAAAACAGAACAACAGATTCACACAGCAGGCTCCAGTAACTCGAATGGCATTAGCAGATTCAACAAGAAATATGTGCACTATTGTTTGATCTCATATTTAACAGACCATCAATACATGGCTTTTGAGATTCATTATGAATTTTCACAAACACAAATAATGCATTGTTGTCCCGAGGTCATTGCAATGCAGTAGACTTAGAAGATACAGAGAAACCAGGGACATGTAAATGAAAGGGTAAACAGGTAACGCACACCAAAGAAAAACTATATTCACATAGGTAGTCATTTTATAATTTTCCTCTGGCAAATTGTCTCTTTGCCCCCTGGTGATACTTACATTCCTGGAATTAGGGGTAGGGGATGTGCCTAAGGTGCAATGGAGGAGGGACACTAGGCACCTACCTCTTTTGCCTGTGCTCCAATAGTTCAGGCCCTGGAGGATCTAAAATGTCACTTTCAGCAGCTCCCTGCACTTTCCGCCCCCTCCTACTGCCCATTGGTGCACATTCGCTAATAGGAGGAGGGGAAGGGATGCACATGAACTTGGCATGGCCCTGTCTCCGAGAAATATTGGGTATTGGCTTTATATTGCACTGTTTATAAATGTACTCAGTGACACACAGGGAGATTAGTCGCCGTGCAACAAATCTTCATTGTTGCGGACGACTAATCTTCCCGCAATGCCATCCCACCAACTAGAATGTAAATCACCGGTGGGATGGCATACGGGGTGCTGCGATTTGCCGAAATCGCACGAAGTTACCTCTCAAGGCCCCTTAAAGTTTAGGGCTTTTAGACTCTTTGTTTTTGGACTGATTTCTAGTCTTGCAAGCAGGGAAACCTTTGCATACCTACTTTTGGCTGCAGGATACTATTGATATATTTCAGATAATGGAAGAGCCAGTGGCTACATTCTTATTCTTTCCTTTATGATGGACTCTAATCTTTACCAAAGCAGTGAATAAAGCAGCAGTGTGCATTGCCTTTTCAACAGACACAAAGAGTTATGTGATAAAAGAAGCAAAGTTTGCTACGGGTCTAATCACCAATAACCATTTGGCAGGTACCATTTACCTCTTTAAATAATCTTATTAATTAATATAGGTTACAGCCCCTCTGCAAATGTTTCCTTTTTTTTTACTTATATGGAAATGGCGACACAGAGCTGAAGATTCTGCAATTTCAAAACTTTATTTTCTTCACTTCAGGAAAACAAACAGAGGCTTTTTGACATAAATATGGATTGTCAGCAATCGTTTAACAGCTTAAAATTGTCAACTTTTACTTCTCCTACAGAGCTATTTAAAAGGTCAGCCTTAGACATTTCAGCAAGGGCTTATCTAAGGAATAAGCCACCTATACAAAGGGCTTGTCTACTTTAGCCTTCCTGCCATTACATTAGAGCCATAAAATTAGGTTGCAGGACACCTTACTGACTGTTTCCTGTTAACATTACTCCCACTCATATTCTTACTGGAGCTTTCACTGCTCATTTCATTAACTTGTCTATCTCTTCCCCTCCTACAGCAACCATTACAGCTCTAGCTTCACCTTGTTTAACTTCACTTAGTTGGGGGCCCTTCTCCTGAGACTCAACTGTGATAAAAAGCTCCCTTCAAAGTAGAAGATTGACTGAACCAACTTATAGATTTTACAGGGCCATACAAAATCACAAAAATCCTAAAATGCCCTATGCAGCTAAACTTTCCAATAACTTATATTAATATATGGCTCTTAGTTAGGTGCATTTATACTGTGCTATTGTTTCTTTTAAGGGGCGAGGGTCCTGTAAAAGATTCTATTACACCTTCTTTTTGTTTCATTCAAGTTGTTGTAGAGGGGTTTCGACTTCGAAAAAAGGGGGATTCCTAAGGTCTTTGTAGGATTTTTAAACATGGAAACTAGTTATTATCTTCATACATCTTGGAGCAAAAATTGGGAAGGGCATTAAAATAGATGGTTTAAAGAAATGGTTGTTGTTTCTCTTGACACCTGTATATGTATAGTTTTTTGAACAATCTTAAAGGGGACCTGTCACCCTAAAAAATAATTCCAAATGCTTTTCTATCATGTTAGTTGAGCAAAATGAACTTTAATCACACTATATAAACTATTTAATGTTTTCTCCCCTTCAGTCTTGGAATTTACAGTCACAGCCAGCATGCCAGTGCCATTTTGTGAACACTGTTATTAAGGCAAGCTTTGTATCATCCCAAAATGTATGCATTTGCCATGTTGGTGATATCTAGGAAGTGCTGAATGAAAAGTAAAAGTACTGTATATACTCGAGTATAAGCCTAGTTTTTCAGCACCAAAAATGCTCGGAAAAAGTCACCCTTGGCTTATACTCGAGTTGGGTGCCATGGGTCCCTCCAGACTAGCACCCTCTGTCCTTTGTGTGCAATTAGGCTACCCGTAACCAGACCCTCCAGTGCCTATTGTTTTTGTTGACCCTCTTCTCTGCTTACAGAGCTAGTTTACTGTTTTTCTTTGAAATATATATTTAAAAACATATACCCCACTGATGCCCCTAATTTTATTGGTATTTATTTTGATTATTGGAACTTAGCAGTAGCGGCTGCATTTCCCACCCTAGGCTTATACTCGAGTCAATACGTTTTTCCAGTTTTCTTAGGTAAAATTAGGTACCTCGGCTTATATTTGGCTTATACTCGAGTATATACGGTAATTGTAATTAAAAATCTGAGCTGTCAATCATATATTGCCTGCCCCGCCTCTATGCCAGAGGCATAGAGGCGGGGCAGGCAATATATGATTGATAGCTCAGATTTTTAAATTTATTTATAACAGATATGGGTGATTTCATTAAAAAGAGAATTTGGGTTTCATGTTTAATTAAGGACTTTTATTATATAGCTTTCTATGTGTGGGTGACAGGTCACCTTTAATATTTTCACTTCTCTCCTAATCCATAATCCTTAATGTGGCCAGTTCAAAGGAACCGCATTAGAAAAGGACTGGTATGTTTTGTATTTGGTTCATCAAAGTGTGAGATTTTTCTTTAAATTTCAGAATCACCTATTTATAATGGGGAAAGTCATCTATATATTTATTAGAATCCTGTTGGTGTTGCAATGTGTGGAAAGACTTATGTTTTAAGTCTTTACATTTAGAATAAAACTTTATATTTGTAATATTAAATAAAAACACTTGATTAATGTGTTGACACTGGTAAAATCCCCTCATTTTAGATTTTGGTAGACACATAAATATGTTCCATTCTTTTTGATTAAAGTAGATTTATGTGATAAAAGGAGCTTTTTTCAATACTGTATCTTAGAGACATGTTTCAAGTAATAGCACTAATTCACACCAATAAAGTGCAAATTAACTACATAAAAAGTCATATCACAAGAAAAAGGGGTCTTGCTAGTATAACGTTTCTATGTGAAGTGTTGTCTCGTCCCTGCCAGCTCCCAACACCCTTATCATTCCTCTATGTGTAAAGTCACGGAGATTTTTTTTAATAGGTATGTTAACAAGGGGAGAAATACTGGAGTGATATACTAGTAGCAATGTAACAACATTTTGCCCAAAACTCTTGTTTTCTTAGTTAAAAAAAAATCACTTACCTCTTTTTTGGCATCCTAGAAATTGCTGTGTTTTATGACATTTCTATCACAATATGGACAAGAATTTGCTACTCAGAATGGTGATCTCTGTAGGGCGCTACCATTTTTTAAATAAAGGGTCGTGGATAGTGATGAGCGAGGGATGCATTCACAAATTTGCTGCGGAAAAATTAGTTGCACGTAAAAAAAAGTTGCGGTCATGTCAAAAAAAGTCATGGTAACGGCAAATTGGGCGCGGTTGCGGCAAAATAGGTGCAGTTGCATCAAAATAGGCACGGTCATGGCAAATAAGTTGTGTGGTGGCATAAAAAAAAGACACAGGCGACAAAGAAGTCGTACGACAAACGTGTCATGAATTTTTCACAAATTTGTGAATTTTTGGGCAAAGCAAAATGGGACAGATTCGCTCATCACTAGTCGTGGGACCAGCAACCTGACATTTCACAATCGTGAGTATACTGAAGGCTTGCGCACCAGATAAGAGTTGAAATCCTTTATTCCATATTAAACATTAAAATGCCTGATTCATTTTGTTCACAGGGAACATAATCATTGGCTACATAAAGTCAAATACAACAGGAACTTGCGTCATGCATTCAAAACTCATTAGTTACACATTAACCACTGTGTTTCCAATGTGGAACAAAGAATTGAGAACACCTCTATCATTTTCTCATTAGGGATAATTAAATATATATAAAAAAAATAGGCTTCAAATTAAATTAGATCGTTCAAATTAATTTAATATTAAAAAAGACAAAATTAATTTGAATTGAATTTTGGTCATTTTGGTTAACCTAAAATAACAAAAATGGACTAAAAGTGAAAAATTAAATTTAATCCTTCTGATTGCATTTAGGCATTATCAATCCTTTATTAGGTTATTGCTTATCTAATGGATTTTGTATTCATCTTTTTAAATAAAACTGTTGTATTTTTAAAATTGAGGACTATAGTGTTCTCCTCCATCAGACGTGGGACTCTGGGCTTTGGCACCCAAGTTAACAGCCATACGGGTGAGTTTCCCTCTGGTCCTCAACTGTCGATTGTTTGCAGGACCAAACAGGTAGTTTTCCTAACTTCACTTAGATGATATCACTTGAAATGGTCATTTTCATTGATGGACATATCATACTTTGTCGATCCTTTTGGGGCTCCTTTAATCAGAAATGGCTATTCACAAAGAGAGGTCATTAGACTGTTGTGTCAGGATGAGTTGTTCCTAGGCTTAAAAGTTTTTTTACATTTCATGGGTAGGCTTTACTGGAGGCTAGTTGAAGACATAAACATGAAAATGGCTAATAATCAGATGGCAAAAACTTAGGTAAGAATGTGTTTATAGAGCCTAGAAATTGATTTAGAAAGGTCTTGTTGGATTGACCTATATGGTGGTTGGTCTGGACATGTTTATTTGCACATCCAAGACTGGATCAACAGTGGCACTGTGCTGAATATGTGCTGGTATGGAGGAGGAAATATTACAAGGGGTGGGGTCTATACCCCAGTATAAGCAATGGCATTGCTAATGGTGGCATTCGTTGTCTTTTCCTTGGGGATGGGTATCAGTTTTGGTTGCTTGCTTTCACCTGCCCAATGGATGGCAATCCAGGCAGTGCATTATTGATGTTTTTAGTTTGGGAAGCATTATACATTGTTTGCTGCTTAATATTCATCACCATGTGTATTGTAATATTTATTGTTATTTCATTGCCATACTATGCGGTGCTGTAACAGTACATATAGTTATTTGTAATAAAGCTGAGGCACGCAGCAAATCCAGATATCAATTTAGATATGTTTGTGAAAGTGTTGAACTCATTTTGTTACGGTGGTTTGTTAACTGCATAATCTTCAAGTGCGCCATGATTAAGTACTCAAGCCTGATTCCGAAGCTGGTAGCTGGTAGAACTGCTGATAGAGGTAGATCCGATAAGAATAAAGTGCCAGAAATATAGAATGCCAAGAAATTTTGAAGGTGGGAGAATGAAGCGAGTGTGGGAGGTGTTAAGCGACTGTGGATCTCTGAGGAGCAGAGGAGACTTTGAAGAACATATGGGGACACAAGTGAAGAAACATATAGCAGAGAAAAGGAACTTTTAATTAACCGGTACTTAATGACAATAGTACTGATTATGAAGGATAATATTCATAAAAGTAATAGGATTTAGCAGCAGAATTCTTAATAGATTGGTGTGAGGTGCTAAGTGGTCCAATGATCAGTTTGTACAAGGTTGCCCTAGTGCAGGATGATAGCATTCACAAGAGCTTAAATAGCTTCTAGAAAGAGGAAAGGATTAATTAATAGCCATATTGTGAAGGCAAATGCGGCACATTTTAGAAATGACATTGCTACGGATAGCAGATATAAGAAAAATATTAAACAACCAATGGGATTGTATTAACCCTTATCATAAAGGTTGTGGAAGGGCCTGGATTGGGTGGAACGCTAAGGGGCCCATTTACTAATGTTCATAATTTGTTCGTTTTCACTAATTGTATTTTGCAGGGCTAAAAACTCTGGATTATATTAAATACTCGATAACACAAAATTTAAAATGTATTAACCATAAAAACCACAAAAAACACTAATACAAAACCTTTCCATCTAAAAGAGATCAGGTAGAAGTCAATAGGAGCTGTCCTAGTGTCCTAGGCAAACTGTAACAATCTTTCATTCTTGGCTTTAAAGGTTTTCATGATTTTTTTCATTTGTAAGTGCTCAAAAATTCTTATGAAAATGCATGTTCTTTCATTCGTGCTTTCTATACTGTTTTAATAAATTACTTGGCATTTGTGGTTTTAGAGAAAATTTGTTTTTGTTTGGTTTAAAAAAAACACTAAAACCACTAAAGTCAGAATGTTGATAAATGGGTCCCGAAGGCTTCAAATTTTCATAGAATTAAGACAATGAGGGAAATAAGATGAAAATTTCTATGGAAAAGAACTTCAGTCTTTGGAGTTAAGGTCCCCATACACGGGCCGATTATAGCTGCTGATATTTGGTACCCTTGGACCGATTCGGCAGCTTATCGGCCCGTGTAGGGGCAGAACCGAGGGGCCTGGCCGACCGATATCTGGCCTGAAATTGGCCAGATATCGATCGGCCAGGTTATAAAATCCGATCAAATTCTACACGCGGCAATGGGGCAGTTGGTTCGGGGACCGCATCAACGAGCCGATGCGGTCCCCGAACCAACTGCCCCATTGCCGCGTGTAGAATTTGATCATTTGGCCCCAGGGCCAAGCGATCGAATTCGCCTACATACCTCCCCGATATCGCCCACCCGTGTATGGCCAGCTTTAGATGGATAGATGGATTGATTTTGTTATCTTCTCCGTACTGGAGATATTGTCAAGTAAATAACCCTGACGACGTATGTAGAAAAAAACAGATAAGGTTAAAAAATGGAAGCCTTCCACTGGAAACAAAAAAATAATTATATTAAATATAATTATTTATAATTACATTTGATGTGTAGAATTAAATAAAAAAGGCTGCTTTATTATAAATATGTAAGAGAAGTTGCAGTTCATGACTGGAAGAAAAAGTGACTTTTGGCTTTGTGAACCTATAAACCAGGGATCCCCAACCTTTCTACTCTTGAGCCACAGTCAAATGTAAAAAGACTTGGAGAGCAACACAAGCACCATAAAAGTTCATGGAGGAGCCAAATAAGGGCTAAGATTGGCTATTAAGCAGCCTCTATGCACACTATCAGCTTACAGGGGGCTTTATTTGGTAGTAAATCTTGTTTTTATTCAACCGAAACTTGCCCCCAAGTCAGGAATTCAAAAATAACTCCCTGGTTTGGGGGCACTGAGAGCAACATCCAAGGGGTTGGGGAGCAACATGTTTACCCCGAGTCACTGGTTGGGGATCCCTGGTATAAACCATGTTTAATTTTAAGATAAGAGGTTTCACTTTAACTTGTATAAATTACAATAAATATGTAAGATAAATTACATTACATACATGCAGATAAATGACATTAAAGATTTAAGAAAGGGTAGCAATAGTAATATGCAGCATTGATCCTGGAACCGATTTGACTGCATATTTTATCCTTAGAATGAATAAAGAATGTTTCTCAGAAAAAGACTGAAGAGCATGTAAACCACATATGTGATGTCCAAATTGCACTTGGTGCAGGTTATGAGCCCAAACATAATCTGCAGGTTGTGATGAGTCTAAACAGTAGATCATATAAGAAACCAAAGAAAGGTGAGGATTGGGAAATTTGACTTAAATAAAAACATTTTTGTGGAGCAATTTCTTTGAAACCATTAGGAAAAGACTGCAGTAAATCCAAGAAGGTGAGAGAAGGTATTGAAGGTGTATGTATAAGAAAGCCAATTAACTCTGCACATTAACTTCACTGCCCGTTTCTTTTCATTAGACGTTTTAGCAATCATAACCCCATAAAATATAGAGATTAATGATTTACGGTGATTGTTTCTGATTACATCTGCTTTTCAACGTGCTGATAACCAGTCTAATCATGTCAGTGGAAATCTGTACTAATCAAGCCAAATTTGAAAGCCTATCTTCCCTTTCTGCAGCCACCATTCCCTGCATTGGGCTTACAGAAAATAGATCTCCCATTGTTACACAGTTTTAAACAATCTTATTCTAAAACACACTTTTTAAAGAAATTTTGGAATTCCCTTCATGAATGAGAGTCAGCTCTGCCTGAGCCGATCTACTGTGAACATACAAACAATGCAGCAGTCAACTCAAATCAATTTTACACTGCAGTTAATGTCAAAACAAAAATGTATAATTCAGCCACTAATGACAGAAGCGTGGTTAGATTGGTAACATTCCAAGTTACAGCCATAAATACATGATATGATATGTGGGATTTTTTTTTTTGTTTGAACTATATTTTTATTTATTTGCAAAACACAAATTAAGACATAACAAAATCAATGTTAAGGTACAATATCCATCTCTAAAGATATAAAAAAAATTGTCTTTTAACCAAAGAAAAAGCAGTTCACATAGACAGCAATAAGTAGGGAAAATGGTACGCATATTTTATATTGTCCTTCATTAATATAAGCAGTTTACTGGCATGGGGTTGAATCATTTTTCAAAACGCATCAGTTAATAGAGCTTCTCCAGCAGAATCCTGCATTGTAATCTGTTTTTTGCAAACAGTGCAAACAGATTTTTTTTTTATATTTAATTTTGAAATTTCACATGAGGCTAGCCATATTCTTCATTTCCCAGAGTGCCACAGCCATGTGACCTGATAAACTTCAGTCACACTTCACTGCTGTGCTGCAAGTTGGAGTGATATCACCCCCCTCCCAGCAGCCAATAGCTGAACAATGGGAAGGGAGCAAGATAGCAGCTCCCAGTAGGTATCAGAATAGCACTTAATAATAAGAAATCCAAGTCCGGCTTGGGACTCCTCCAGTTACATGGGAGTAGGAGAAACTATAAGTCCTATAGGAACCAGTCCACCAAAGAGGGCAATTAAGTGTCATGATGCAAAGCTGTGAAATAGTCCTTCCATCATATGAGTTGTATTTTGTTGATCAGTTCCATTATGGAGGGTGCTGTAGGGGATTCCCATTGAGCTGCAATCAGACAGGGTGTTCCTAATAATAAGTTTTATACTACTTTTATTTGATTATTTGTGATTTGAATGGTAATATTTGTTCACAATAGTGTGTATTTGATAATTCAATCAGTGCCTTTTAAGGAGGAGAACATCTCTGTTATGAAAAGACTCATTATGTCTAGATGTAGTATAGTATAGTGCAGTTTTTATTTTAAAAGATGTATAAAAGTCCAAGGTAAGGTCTGTGAGTGCTCATTTTCTCATTACATATTACTTTATCTTTTGGCACAAAAAATGAACATCTGGCATTGTTGTGCCTGAAGTGTATCCAAGTTATAGACCTCTGAAGGCATTTTGATCCCCTTTTAAACGCACAAAACTGAACCACAGAAGATAAGTGAGGGATCAAAAATTTGTTTTTGTCTTTAAACAGGTCACTGTCTAGTTCTGCAGTGCTGGAATATATTCCTGTTTTTACTAATATATTAGTTGACTCAAATGTATCTAGTATAAATAAATTTGAAGCAACTGGACTTGTTTAGTAATCATTGAAGACGTCTTCTTGTTTTCCATCCACATATTTACCCATATACATTCAAGTTTCCAATGTGGCTCATCAACCTTAACAAAAAATATTCCTCCTCTACTGCACTTCCCAAAATGGTTACTTACAAGTTTTCAAGTTCAATCAAGCTGCTCCCTGACTATATTAAACGTTATAATCTTGTGTAGCAATTCTCTACCTCATACTCAACCTTATCTCCTAAATGATGTCTTAATCCACCCAACGACCTTAGTATCCTCCATCCTTGTATCATTATTTGAGGATCCAACCAATGTGATTACCTATCACATAATATAAAACATTTGCTCTCTTAAAACTTACAGTAGCCTCTTCTTCCAAGTCTACACTTTACCTCTCTGTTCCAAGTTTGCAAGAAGATTACCTTCATAGGAAACACAAGTGTTTTCAGTCAATCCTCTTTCTTATAAATCTTCTAGAAACTACTGAGATGCACATAGTATCTTGCTCCTTATTCAGTTGGACTGTTTGCCACTTCTTTACCCTTATGTGCATCATTGGGTACATCATTCTGGGATCTTCTAAAGCTCTATAAATATATGTACATTGCTTTGCATGTATATCTATATTTAAAAGTCACATTTTGTATAGGGTGTGCCTTTTTAATATACATTTTATAAAAAATATATAAAAAATGTATATGTTCATATGCAACAAATGTTTGAGTAGGCAACATGAAGCAGAAGAGGACATTGTGTTTGTTTTACATTAAAGTTACTGGATCAATTATTCTTCAAAAAAGAAAATAGTTGAAGTTTATTTATAAAATATTGAAATGTCAGAAGGCCACTTTTATGGGTCCATATTAATGTCCATTGGTGGATTGTTTAATAAAGAACAACAAAACCATAGCCAAATTGCTCTGATCTGAATGGTAGACCTATGGTCCTTTTGATCCAGTTGCTATGCAGAAGAGCAGGTTCATACAGTTCTAAATCAACCAATAATTTCATACATGTGTCAAAGGGGGTCAGATGGTTACCAGATTTCCAATTATGAGCTTATGAGTATGGTTGACCAAATGACTTATTTTGGGGCTCCAGACACAGACAGATAATTATACAGTTTTTTCCAGAATTAGTTCTACAAAACTGTAGCTGTAACTGTATCTGTAGAACATACCCTTTTCCAAGGCTCCCAAACTCCAATGAACATATTTTGGTTGTGTGTGCATACATTTCCATACATACACTTACTCACTTTGCTTTCCACAGAGAGTGTGTGATGTAGGCTTTCGCTTCTTATCAATGATTGTAGTCCCACTGACTTGTATTCAGGTCATTAGCTAGAAATATCATGAAGCAGCATCTCACATCATTAGTACTAAATACGCTATTTAGTTTGATGTTCCAAGTAAAGTGAAAAGACGCCTGTGTTTTTAAGGGACTAATTGACAGAGGTGTAGAAATACGAAGGAGCTAAACTCAGTGTAGAGGCAAAATAAAGGGGAAACTGGGATCCAGCGTAACTCATTGTAAAACCGTGTTTTCGTGCTACACGTGCATGCGTTAAGTAAGCAGCCCACGGGTGCTTTACTGCTTTAGAAATTCTAATTCACAACAGCTGCCTCATGAATTATTATTTTCTCAATGACATTTTGCAGGCGCCAAGTTAAAAAAAAAAAAAAACGAACAAAAATTTGTCAACATTTTGCTTACACTGCAAATCAATAGTGATACTCAAGGAAAAAAACTTAAGTTTATATCTATTGGTAAAAAAAAAATCCATTCTGGGCCTAGAAAGCAAAACAAACATGAAACAATTGTAAGATAACAAGATCCTTTTGTAATTTTGCTTAAAAACAAGTCTGAATTTCCATTTAGTAAATTGAAGGCAAGACAGGAAATGACATAAGGCACACTTCCTGTTTTAACTCCAACCCTCATTGCCATATTAGGAGTCTGTTTTCTGTGCAGCAGCTTAATGGATTCGGGATCTTTAATAGATGTGCGAGGAGTATGTTTTTCATCCATTTATCAAATGTTGGTAAGGAGTGAATTTATTCTTAACGGTTGCCTAACCTTTTTTTTTTTCCCCCATTCATTAATGTTGAGTCTCAGCAGCCATTGGTGATATAAGCGGCATCTCTCTTTGGAAATGAGCGAGAGGTGTTTACAGCTAGCATTAAATGTGAAATCTATTTCTCCTGATTCCAAGAGAGCTGCGGAAACCTGTGTAATTATGTGGATTAGGTTCGTGTTAAACAACAACCTACTTGTAGTTGTTATCAAACATCACACCACAAGGTGCGGGAGTTCAACAAAACATTCACTCACAGTTTCTAAATATAGGCCTTTCAAAAAGAACTCTCATCTGGCTGGACAGTATGTAAACCTGGATATTATAGCATTCCTAATGGTTTATTTATCCAGGCATAAATAGCACAGGGGGCTAATGAAAGCAGGATGAGAGTAGAACATAATCCTAATCTGACACAGTCACATTTTCATATGTTGTGTTATAATACTTAGTGGTACTAAATTTAGGGAAATGACAGTATCATTGGAGTCAATACGACTGGCAGTGAAATGTGAATAGCGAAGATAAACATGACAGTTTGATGTGCAATTTACCCAAAGATGGGATTAAAGCAATCTTTAATAGGTAGTAGGTAAAAACACATTTAAATTATTACTTTTTCCATGCATTAAAATGTATATAAAAATATATAGACTATAGGGAACCTGAACAATAAAAAAATATAAATTGATATACTAATATAGGCCACGAATGTAATATCAATATAAATACTGACAAGTACATTAACCATACACAAACATTCCTTAACATATTGTTATTATAGACATAATAAATCTCTATTCAATTCATAGATATTTTTCTGTAGAAACTCGAGCAATTGATTTTATTCAACAGGTCTATTTACGATTACAGGCATGGGACCTGTTATCCAGAATGCTCGGGACCTGGGGTTTTCCGTAATTTGGATCTCCATAATGAAGCCTGCTAAAAATCATTTAAATATTGAATAAACCCAATAGGCTTGTTTTGCCCCCAATAAGGATTAATTATATCTTAGTTGGGATCAAGTACAAGGTACTGTTTTATTATTACAGAGAAAAAGGAATCATTTTTAAAAATTAGAATTATTTGCTTATAATGGAGTCTATGGAAGATGGCCTTTCAGTAAATTAGAACTTTCTGGATAACAGGTTTCCGGATAAGGGATCCCATACCATACACTACTGTAGTATACATAGCCCTATACTATATCTTATTCATTTTTATTAAGCATCTACAGATACACAAAAGAGAGATGTAGAGTTATTTTTATTCTGTAGGTACCAGAATCCAGGATATTTGTTTGTTTGTTTGGGGTTTTTTTTGCTGATAAACAAAGTGAGGAAGGACCAGGAATCAATTTCTATGTTCAAAATAGAAATAGAATAGATTTCAAAATAATTTACTTGTTCTTCATTTGTGATCTTTATGCAAGGGAAGATTATTACCTATATTATGCTACCCTATTCTGCACAGAAACGGTTACAGAATTACAGAAATTATTTGTTAATCTCATGAGTCCCTGCCCTAGTGGGACTTACAAAACAAACCCATGTACACCCACAAACACACTATGATCAGTTTAATCAGGAAGCAGTTATCTTGCCTGCAGAGCACTTCTAAGGACATAGCTAGAGTTATTAAACAAACCCACACATGAAAGGGGATATACAAAACCCTAACATACAAACTATTTGGTCATCATTAACAGCAGGCCTGATTCAAAAAAGGCCCTGCCATTTCATGTACACAGAGGCCAAAGCAGCCCCCAACAAGCCCAATAAATAGTGACTGTCTGTGGCATATTACAGCAGATCCCTATTGTATTTGCCACAATCCACAGGTTGACAGTCCGGGCCTGATTGAACATAGAACTTATTCAAAGTATGAATAACAGCTATTATTACCAAAACTTGGTGTTATTTATATATTATTTTATAAAAATGTTTGGCAATGGATGAATATTCTGTAGATTGGTAAGCAGCATAGATGGAATCAACATTTACTACAAACAATAGTCAAAAGAGAGGAAAAATGGAAACCGTAACCAGTAGAGAAACCTCCTATTAATCACGTGATATAGAAGTCCCCTGGAGTTTCTGAAAAAATAAGGTGGAAAAAGTCATAGTGGAGTGATGGTCAGTTTATTCAGGAACCAGTTAACCTGTCTTAGTGTTTGTAGTTGTGGTGTAAACTGATGTTTTTGGAAGAAACCACTTGCCCACAGGGCCATGCAGACTTTTCTCATGCATAGTATTTGGTTAGAATGAAATCCCCAATAGATTATAGAATACTATAAGAGAGTAATATTATTAATTAGAATATATGAAATGATAATGTATGATAATGCATAACAACAGCTATATTTGAATGCATTTTCAACTCAGTCATAGGGGCAGATTTACCAAAGCACGAATTCGAATCCCGAATAGCAAAAATTAGGATTGGAAACGAAAATTTCACAACTTTTTCGTCGCCATCGCGACTTTATTGTATTTTGCTCTACTATTTCGTCGCCGTCACGACTTTGCATGATTTTGGAAGCCTCACAGAGGAATAAATAGCACTCTGCAGCTCCAACCTGGCCCAAGGAAAGACACGATACTGAAGCTTGAATGAATCCGAAACTTTCGTACGAAAAAGTATACGAAAAAGTCGCGACGGCAACGAAATAGTCGCAAAAATACCGATCATTACGACAAAAACACATTCAGATGCATTCGAAGCGTTCGTGTCTTAGTAAATCTAGAGTGTTGATATTTATTATATTATTTCATAAGAACTCAAAATTGTCAAAGTTACATACAATCATAACAGCAGCCAGAAATGCCAGAACAGTTTGTTAAATGCTAAGCAGTGTTTCGATACAATCACCATAAACTACTAAAAGTATTAGGGTTCCTAATTAAAGAAAGGAAACTGGAAATGCAAACAGTACCTCCTATAAAACATATGAACTGAAGGTCCCTCCTGAGTTTCTGCACAAATAAGGTGCAACAAGTCATAGGGAAGGCATGTCTGTCCCCAGCTTTACCTGTAGGAGAGCAGTATTCTAGGAGAAACCCCACTTATATAATGGTGAAATTAAAATTTCACAGAGCAAACAAAAACATTCCTTCAAAATATGGACAGCTGGATAGCATACAGATTGCAACAAGGTTTTAATAGACAGATACTACCTATATAGCAAGGAGGGTAGAAAAATGTATAATCTCTCATTTGATAAAAGGTCAGTATCTGGGAACTTTTTCCTGCACCGAATTTTTGAGCCCGTTTTTCCGAAAAAATCCGCCAATGGCGAAACGTAGAAATTTGCTGCGAATCCATGCCTGGCGAAAAAAATTGCTCATTACTAGTTCTCATCAATAACAAGCTACTGTTTTATTATTAAAGAGGAAAAAGGAAATCATTGATAGAAATTAGTATTATACCGTATGCTTAAAATGGAGCCTATGGGAGATGACATTCCCATATTTCCAAGCTTTCTGGATAAGGAATTCCATTCCTGTATAAAATAAGGTAGAGGGCACTTAGCAAATCTGATATGTTCAAATAGTTATACTGTAGTAACTAACTACTAACTAACTACTAACTAGAGCATTACAGAAAATATTCATGTTGGTATGTCAAAAGTCATGAAAAAGGTCTAAAGCAAGGAACTCTCTAATGATTGTGAGGTTTAAAGTCTCTCCTGGGCACCACTTTGGTGCATGAATTCCCTTTTATCAGTACTACATTGTGAGACAACAGTTGTTTGGAGACATCTTAGCAGAATTAAACCCTTAGTAGCAATCTGGCTAATGCTGTATTCTATGCACTGAATTGTAGTTTCTGCCCTATAATAATAATAATAATAATAATAAAATCCATGCCTTTAGTTATTTACTGTAGCTCTTGCTGTCGATCTTCTGATCATGTTAGGCCACCATATTTTGCCAGTGGCACTGCAGATGCTCAGCATGCTCTGGGCTGCCGTTGTGTAGCTAATACTACAGATAGGGGCAATTTAGGAGGCACGGATATTCACTGCTCCTGGTTGTGGTGCCTTGGGCTGGTACAGAATCCCTAAACATTAGGTGGTGCTTTAGTTCTCCTTTAAAGACCATTACCACCATCATGTTTGTGCCCATTAGTAGGTCTATATGATCTTGACACTTCTACTATGTGCTGTACCCAAGTTCTGATACTTACTATTCCTGTTTACTTGTTTTTTGCTTATAAACATATAAACTGTTTCTGACTGCTGCAGCATTTACTTATTACTGAATCTGCTAATCATTATGAACCCTGACCATGGGTCTATCTGATGAAGATTTGTCTGAATCGTTTACACAAATCATAATTGTCAATATTTGACCTATAGCATAGCTATGATGGGCCTTAAAGAGCAGGGTGTTTAAAGTAGTCAGGGGTGAAATTAATATCAGTTTTATAAAGTGTTAGTTCTTTATGGGACAAATAGGGTTACCACCCATCCGGTTTTGACCCAGACAGTCCAGTTTTCAGGCTGTCTGGGTCAAAACTGCCTGTCAGGTTTTTCCAAATGAGGAAAACCCGGGCAGGAATCTTCTAGACTGACACAACGATTGGAAAATTACCAACCTCCATGTCATAACTGTCGGAAGTGGTTACTGGTACTGCTTACTAGTTTAGCAGTATAAAACTATTAATAAAAGTGCCGACTCACTTGTGTGTTTAGGGGTACGATGATAATCTTTAGGCTCATAGTATTTATAGAAAAATAAGTATATTTATTCCTGGCTTTGATGTTTTAAAATGTTGTTGACCCATAAACAAATTGCATGCCACCCCCTGACAATGTAAGTTGTAAGCTATTTACAATACAATGACACAGCTGTTTTCACAGTTGTGTAGCGTTCTCCTTGTGTTAAACATTACCTACAGTATATTATGAGATATAATATTATGACCCCCCACACATTCCCTACAATAACTCTATCCCATGACATCCCAGCTCCACCCAATGTCATCACTGTCCACACCCCATGACATCCCTGCCAGATTTTAAGAGGGGGAAAGGTGTAAAATGGCCTAAAATATACAGTATATATATGTTCTCGTTCTTAGTATTATTACTATGACTCTGCTCTGCAGGTTTCTCATGTAGAAGTACTTATGGAAACCCCAAGTTTCACAAAGAAGGAATAAGCTTTTCTTTATTGTTATGGTTGCGCTTGATGCATGCTAATTGGCTAGAGCTTTATGACCATGGAATGGCTAAAAGCTGCTATCTATGTGGGAATTTAAATAAAAATTATTTAGAAAAGATACAAAAACAAAACGTGCACACATCAACTATAAACATACTTTAGTGAATATTAAGTTTTCATTCCAAACCAGCAAAGGGGTGGAAAAGTCAATGACATGCAGAACAACAATCTGTCTTTACTCCTAATTCCCTGTACCTATCTGGCAGACCATGTTTTGTCGTGTATCTTCTTGCCACATTGTAGCATCTCTTGGCCCAGTGGACAACTCGGTGTCCCTTTTGTTTTCACTAGACACCTTTCAGTTCTTCACAGTCCATAGCCATCTGTCTTCGCATTGCTGTGCCGCTGAGCAGTGTAGGATTTCTAAGACAAACAAATCTGTGTGTGATTTAACTGTTCACCAATGAAAAGATGATCTGCCATCTGCTGTTTTTAGGTTGGAAACCTACAAGGCAACAATCAAAATATATACATATATATAAAATGCATGGTATAAATATATTTATATATATGCCTGCTTCTTAATGCTCTATTTTTGTTAAAGAGACCATTTTTATTTTAGCCTCTAATCTCCAACTGAAGACAGGCCCACAGTATGATTCACTTAGCAATATTAGGAACATCTTGTTTTTTCCTTACACATTTATTTAGCAAATATTTATTTTCACTTCTTCCATTTATTTTTAATTATATTTTAATTATATTCCATCAGGTGACAATGAAAATGTATAAAAACAATTTTGCAGACATTTCTTAAAGACATATTAAAAGTCAAGAGAGCGCAGACATGCTTGAATAACAATTGTGTTCTCTACGGACCTCAAAGCCTGAAGGAAACTCATCCTGGCGTTTGACTAATAGCTTGTAAGCTCATATTTCATGAATGAGAAGTTGAATTCTGAGCTATAAAACTATCACACACTGAGTTTGTTCAGTCAATAGGATTTGTTGATATGCCAATCGATTGTCTGATAAGCCAATTTTGATTTGCTGGCAACACAGTAAATAGACAGTTTAGCCAAACTCAAGCCGGTTTTGTCAAATGTGGAGAATGGTATATGTTTGTAGGAATGTAGTGGATGGCTATCCCTGTACTCCTTGTATTAGTTCCCCCACAGTGAGAATTGGATGAGACCCACAAGTGAAGTAGGGTTGCATGTGTTAGGTGACCCTTCTCCACCCTTATTGTTGACTCATATTCAATGTTTTTGGGGCAATATCACAACAATGGATGACTTCAGGATCTTTAGCACCCACAATCTTTAATAGATCAGAAGGCAGTACATATTTTCATAAAAGCAATCATGCAATGGCTTGTCAGGCAACTGGCACTTAGGAATGTGGCAGACCACATTTTTAAGCAGCAACCCCTTGTCAAGTGCTGCAATGAGTGCTTTTTTTGTAACTTAAATTTTATTTGGTTTTAACAAAAGAATTTTTCATACCTTGCTAATTTACTTGAAAGGCAATACAGAGTTACAAAAGCCTTGTAAAGTAAAGGCATACAGAATCTTTTACATGTAAGTTAAAAAAAGAAAAGAAAGAAAGGGGGAAAAGGATCAGAACAATAGTAATAATATTTCCCAGGAAAGCATACAGGATTATACTCATTGCCCTTAAGCAAACTCATACATTAGTTTGGATGGGACAGTGTTCCTTGCTATACAGGTCTGCTCACATGGGGTATATTGTTTTGGGAGATGAAATAGTCCCTTCTGCTGTCATCTCTTCTATCAATTCAATTTCTCTTGAGCAAGAGATGACCTCTCCTAAATGGAATGAGTGCTTTTGAGACATAGTGTGCCAGAATCCCTTAAAACAAAAAAAGAAGGGATGCACAGGGCCACAACTCTTCCAATGAGCTTCTGTCTCACTGCAGGGGACTTTGGTACATGGGCTGCACCCATGTGCATAGGGATGGGGTTTGGGGTGATCATTGGTGTGGGCTTGCATTGGGCACCCTTTAGGCCCAGCACTGGGGATACATATTCATTTTCTACAGCATTGGACATAAGGATACCAGGTCTGAACATCAGACATTGGCAATAAGGTACGTATAGCCAGTTCAGGGGCACTGAGAAACTCTAGAAGTGTAAGGTAGTCAAACCTAAAGCTACAAAAAGGAGTGACACTTGGGGTCAAAGTGATATCCACCAACCTAGGCACCCAAGTCATGTCAGAGGCTAGAGGTGATGACCAGTAGTGAACTTGTGAGTAAGGCCTATTATTACTGAAGGTGCCACCATGTGTAAGTAAACCTGCATCATTTATTGTAAGTAAATTGTTGCTGCTGTACTGTATATATTTTCATTTTATTGTAGCTTTATTCCCAGTTTGTTCAAGAAATTGTTGCTGCTTATCACTAAAGCCCAGTTTAGGTAAACTTCAAGGTGCAAAATGCAAAAACATTGCAGATCATCACGTTTACCTATGCACCTAGTCCCACTTCTTTTGCCTCAGAGCAGTGGGTGGCATTTGGACAACCCCTTACCACTCCAGCACTTGCACCCGTACCATTGGCAAATGAGCCCTTATGTCTTCATTGTGATCACTGTATCCCTTTAAGGGGCAGTTGATGACCAACATACTGTTACATCTGCATATGTCACCTATGTCTGTAAAATAAAATAGAGAAACAAGATTCCATAGGCATACGACACAGGATATATGGTATTTCCTGCGGGTATAATAAGATAATTAAATAGGATGAGTGCCTTTGCAATCTTCTTAAATGGGGTAGAAAGGGTTTTTAAGTGTTGATAAAAGCGAGTTTGTGATATCTGTATCCTTTGCAAAGCTGTTTTTTTAGTATAAATTCCCCACATGACAGAGAACTGATCTCCTCCTGACTTTTATGCTTAAGTCACATAATTTTTGGTAGAACCTGAGAATTTTAGAAAGTTTGTTCTTTTCTAAGTGCTCTTTTCATATTTGTACAGTCTGAATCATTCAGCCAAAGGCAGGGTGCAGGCAATACAGTAACATAAAATAGCAGTGATGTAAGGTAAGACATTTGCAGAGCACAATACTTCTTATATTTAGTAGAATTGCAGGTATTATTATGGATAGAAGTCACAGTTTTCTAGGGCAAATCAAGTTGGGGCTCCACACTTCCTTCCTTCTTTGACCACAGCCCCATACTATCTAAAACCAGCTCTGACTACTGTAGCACTATAAGAATTGCATGGCATGTTGAGTATTATAAAGGAGAAGGCCTTAGCGAACTTAACAACCGCACATAACAACAAATAATGTGAAATGACTCCCCAGACTGACAATTTCCTCCTTGCTTTCCAACATTAGACGATTTCACTCATGACCTTCATTTGTATTCAGTACAATACAATTTCCGACCCACGTATGTTTTGAATTCCTCAACTGTACAAGTCTGTATCACCTCTCCTAAAAAATGAATTCCATGAATTCTGAATAAGAGCAGAATGCAGACCTCTTGAATCTTTTTTATTCAAAATGTCGATATGTTGCATTCAAATGAATGGGAATGAGGCATCTTCATGACAATAGCTGCAAAAGAATATGGACACATGGCTCTGGCCACAGCACTGCTAGGAATCCCGTTCGGTCCTGTACAGGTTTTGTTAAAGCCAATGACAGTATGATGACTCTCTACCCAGCTTCTCCCTTTAGGTTTCAGAACCTTACTAGAATGAAGAGACTAATCATTAGAAGCTCTGATGGTATGTTCCGGCTGTGAATGTTTTCTGTTTTCAGAAGCCTACCCAGCATACAATCCGTTCTAAGTGCCTGTTTGTGTGCAGAGGTAGAGACTCTGAGCTCTGGCTGTGATTCGCTTGGCTCTGCTACCTTGTACAAGCGCTTTGCGTGCTTTCAGACCCTTCTGGTGACAGCCTGCTGGGCTGATCCACAGCACTTCACATGATGGGCTGCTTGTTGTCTGATAACCTTTGTGTTGCACTAACAGGATGCCTGTGTGTGAATGAGATGTTCCATAGATAAATGATTATCCTGTATACAAATAAATAAAATGCAAATGTGGTTTGTAACGATGGCTGGGGGCAAGATAAGCCTTCTGTTGTGTTTCTCCATGCCCCCTACACGAGCGGGGGCGTTCCTGTGCCACCCTGTGTGTATGGAAGTGCTCTTTTCTTTTGCCTCTGTTCCAGGAATCAGACGGCTGTGCCAGCGTGGCAGTGCTGTCACTATGTAAGGAGCTTCCTGAGGAACAGATGGCACAGGCAGGGGGAAAGGAGGTGCCAACTGCCATCCCACAGGCTCTTGGCACCTGTGTTCCAATATGATCCAACCAGTTTATGTGCCAGGCACTGTTCCATTTGAACAAGAGCGCCGCCCGTCCATTGGCAGTGAAAAGGGCCACGGGATCTAAGGGAAAGAGATGGATGAGGAAGCATATTCAGCTAGTCATTCTTAGTCCATGGCAAAATATTGATTCCTTCGGCATCAAACATGCATATAAATATGAACCCCCCCCCACACACATACACATACACACACATACACACACACAGTGTTTATAGAAGACCAAAAATAAGTCATGAGAAATACCCAACTGGCATCAAAGTACAGATGGCACAAAGGCTATTGCAGCCACGGATCCAAAAATTGTGGTAACAGGTTGAAACCAGAGAATAAAGGGATCATTTGCCAAAGCCAGATGTAAGTGCTATGCACACTAACACTAACAAAATTGTGTTCTCCAATTGACATTTCATTTTACCAAAATTGCTGTAATATGTACTACATTTTGTGTCAAATATAAAAATACTGTACTGTAGGATTTATTTGAAACCACAAAAACACTAAAATCAATATCTTTTTTCTGAATGTAAAAAACGGGCATGTGACAATAACTTGGGGGCTCAAAATCCTAAAGTCACATAAATAATGAGTTTCAGATAGAACACTCAGGCACCAAATGCATTCTTAATAAGACTGGCAGAATCCCAGGCTTCAGGCAGGTGAGGGGCATGTCAGGTTGTAATTGGGCACGGCCTAAACTTTCCCCCTCTGAAGTATGGGGATATAGTGCTGTTTAGGTGTTAGGTGTCAGAGCTGGACAACAAAATATGGATACATAGATACATATGTGTTTGCCTATATGCATACTGTATGTATGTGTTTATGTATACATACACACATACATTAGATACATAGATAGACACACAGCAAATAGATAGATAGATTAGGGACCGACACACAATATACTGTATATATAGAATATAAATGTCACAATACAAGTCTGATTAGTAATTTATTCCCATTACATAGCAGCATTGAATCAACCATGTAGCATCAGCTACTATGGAAAACGTATCCACATTTTTGGCTAATGTTTTGATAATAACCACTAAGCTTTGCATCTGAACAGCAACTCAGCGCACTCTGAGCATGTGCAGTGCCACGGGCAGGCAAGGATAACCTAACAAAATCAAGAGTGGGGAGCTGCCTTGGACAATATCGAAGCCTAGATCATTACTGTTCCATGAGTGCAGAGCCTCTGTCCTGGTGCACAAAATTCAGCATATGAAATTTAGAATTTCTAGCCATATTTTTATTTTGTGGCTTTAGATCTCCCTTGAGACAATACTGCTTATGTTTTTGACAACTGACTGAAGTGCCAACCAGAAGCAAGCACTCAGTTCTGACTTTATTTAAAAAAGGACCTTAAAAAAAATAATACCCATTAGTTCAAATCTCTGAAATGCAGTTTGTAGCTTATAAATCAAAGGCTATCAAATGTTTTCAGTTCAAGCATCTTCAGAAGGTCGTTTGGTCAGGATCCATTATAGCTCCTAACAAGGTTACAGATACATGAAAACATTGGTTTATCAGTCATTCATCCACAGTTTCTAGGGCAGCAAATACTTTTCCTTTCAAATCTCACCCTTACTGGCTCATCCACATCTTTCACAAGCTCAGCCCCCTCTTCCGCTGTTCTTGGTCTGTGGGGCAAAAGCCCAGGCCTGGACTGGGACTCAAAATAAACCCTGGCATTTCAAGTACACAGAGGCCCAAACAGCCCCCACCAGCCCAATAAATAGTGACTGTCTATGGCACCTTACAGCAGCCCCTCTGGCATTTGCCAGAACCCACAGATTGCCAGTTTGGCCCGCTGTTTGGAAACCACTGTTATAGATGTACCTTACCAGAGAATGTATCACTATTTATTAATTGTAGAAGGTGCTATACACAGAGCTCCGACTTTTAGCTTTGATACGAGCAACGAGGGCATTACATACAGTTCATAACTCATCGGACGTGTTGCTATGTTTATACGTCTTCACATTATTTCCACTACACTTTGCAAAGTGATTTTATAACACAGGCATTTTGGAATGGAGAGTATGCTCAATGACGTCTTCCAAATGAAGCGAATGCCAGACTTCTCTGCACAGCGAGGATATGTTAGGCAGACTCCGAGCTACATTTTGGAAGGAGATTCGATTTCAGTGCTAGACATAAGCACCGGCTGAGAACTTTAATCTTCTGGGTTGGCAGCTAAGAACATCACATGCAACTTTGTCAAGAGAGTGCACATGTAACACTTATACTGGAGTCTCACTTACACCCCTGACCATTATATTTGAGAAGTTTCACATTTTTGGTTGGAAGGCTGTGCTAATCTAGTTTATTATTCTTGGATAAAATTTGATATGGTTTCTATAGTATTATTACAGCCATATCTATGAGTGTTAAAGCATGAAATACTATAAGCCAAAACACGGATTTTAATTAAAGGTGTTCTAATGGTTTATGTCTGTAGTGTCTTCTATTCACTGTAAGTCTATGGGATACATAAAGGGCCATTCTATTTTTAAGGCTCAATTACATCAGAAAATGCAGTAAGAAAAGTGCAATTTTGAGCTCAACCGTCATGTTTATTCCCCACAATGAAGTAGAGAGTATGAGAGTCCTGAACGTAGCCAATTTTTAAAACCAAGACCCAACCCATACTTGCAGCCCGCAACCCATGACCCAAGCCAGGATTTTAACCTGCTTGTACCTGCTACCTGACCTGCAACTGCCTTATCAGCAACACAATCATCGACCCACTGACCACCGTTTAACAGGAAAGCTGTTGCTGTAAACCAAAACGTTACATCTTTAGAATGGGGGGGGGGTAAAAAAAAAGTTTAAAAAGGAGTAAAATATAGATATTATGGATAATATAATATAAGATAAAAAAATATAGAGAAGACCTGCGACCTGCAGATCTGTATCAGTACCTGCATCTGGAAATCCTACCCACATGGGAACACATGGGATACCCACTTTATTTGTAGGTATCTAACCTGTTGCAAGACTCTACAATGAAATTAAACATTTGGCCCCATGATTCTGGCATCATTGTGGACACAAATGGGGGTTTCCCTTGAAGCAATTGTGCTGCATCTATTGCAACTTGTGTTGAAATTACCAAAATGGATGCAACTCTGCATGGGCTTAGTTGTATATTGGGTGCAATTGGATCAAATGTTTTCCAAGTCTGCCTGGCATCATTTCTGGTGCTCACAGCTGTTAGTTCTGATGTTAGGTGTGAAAGTGAAGTGTTCAACCTATTCTTTCGATGCAGGGCATAAATGGAACCCTGGAGCTACTATCTGGTCTGGAGGGGGCAGTAGCTCATGATTTGGAACAGAAGGCAAGAAGGACTGAGTGCAACTATAGGGAAGTGCAAGAAGCGCACTGCGATTTTACAGGCATCTCACAGTGGGATAAAGCACAAGTTGCCCATTACGATTGCAGACATAAATAAGCCCTTGTCTAATGAAAGTACTAAGATATTATTTTATAGAGGTGCCCTGCCTCTGTGCCATTTGTCCTCCTAATCCTCCTTATCTCTGCCAATGTCTCTGTCAACATACAATGTGTGGAAATCAGATTAGAGTAGAGTGAAGTGTCCCTTTATGTAGGTAGGTTCCAGGAATACATGTTAGTGTACTTGACCATGCCCCCTTATCAGACAATATGAAGACTTTGCACATTGTGTTTAATTGCTATGTAGCTACCTAGCTATCTGGCAAAACACTTTCCGTGTCTACTGCAGTGATGCTTCAAGCTACTTTTGGAAGCAAAACATATTTTAACAAGCCTTTGTTTCCAACTGCTCCCCAACTGTCTTTGATTTCTGGCTAATGCTTGAGAGACCAGTGCAATCAATGGCTAATTGACCTGTTTTGCCATATTATGTTGTACAGCTCACAATCTGAATTTGTTTTTCTCTGCTTCAAATGGCAGGCTATACAAGGCAAACAAATGTGCTAAATGGTTTGATTCAAACATATCTCTGTATTCGGGCTAGAAGAGAAGAGCACACAGACCAATATAATTTTATGCTCCTGTGTTTTATCCAGAGCAGGGTTTTCTATAGGGTCGGACAGCTTTCGATTTTGACAGCATAAGCAAATCAACAAGTTAAATTCTTCCGATACCAGAACTGGTTCCTTGGCAGATTATATACCTCCACAACCTCCTTTTGACATGACCCAAGCATCCATCTACACTCGCTCACCTTACTAACCAATAAAAACTGCGTGACGATATCATTTGTTGGAATGATAGTGGCCACAGCTTTATTTATAAATACAAACAGTGCAAAATTGAATACAAACATAACATGTTTAAATATAACAATACATCAATGTAACAAGTGCAAACATTACTGAACTGAAATACTGACCCCGAGCCCCTTGCCAGTCTGCCCTTCCACAACCACCTTGAGCCGTGCTATCCTCCAGCCGCCAAATCCCTAGCTCGGAGGATAACCGCCGCCACTCCGGGACCTAACTGGTCCCCTTTTCCAATTCGCCACATTCAGTACCCACCCAGCGCTTTTTAGCGCACCTTTCTTATTCCATCCACCAATGGTCACCCACCTTAGGGGTTAAACCATCCACTCTACCTGATCTGGCTTTCCTCCCCGGCAGACTGACAAGGACCCGCCAAAGCTGTGACAAGTACCATGACGCTATTCATCTGCGTCCTTTCCTGCTATTCCTCATGTCGCTTACACTAGCTAGCTAACCCATGTACCCCTGACCCTCCAAGGCCACATATGTGACGTCTAGAATCAATGGCATAACCCAATAGAACCAACCCCCAACTAAGGGAGGGTGGGTGGGGATCTTTCCTCTGCTGCTATCACCTAAAATGGTGGATAGCCAGCCCTCACTACCTCTCCTATATACCCTTCTCCTCCCACCTTATTCTCCCTCCCCTTTTAGCTTAACTGACCTACCCCCACACTAGTGATGCTGGGCTGGGTCATGCAGCCCCTCCTCCGACCTTGCTGCTCCGGGGCTCACAGTGTCTTAGTAACTTTTAAATCTATTTTAAGGGGATATGTCATCCTAAGATGTTTCTTTTAAACTTATAAATCACAATTGCAGCAATCAGGCAGGCACCATGTTGTGGGCACTGTTATTAAGGCAAGCCATGCCCAAACACTGGCTACTGGGTATGCCAGGAGGGCAGGGGCATCTAGAAAGTGCAGAAATGAAAGTGAAAGCATAAAGTAGGGCAGGTGATATAAGAGGTCAGATTTGTCAATACTGATGTGAATGTTTATATAAAAAAAATTCAACCCAGATATAATGAATCTGATCAAAAAGCGCAGAAACCACTGAAAGTGATTTATTGCCCGAAAGTGGATAAAGAAATAGCTGCTACACCACCTATTTTCTATGTTCCTATATGAATTGCTATTACTATCTGACTATGCTGATTTTCTGATACCGATGTGATACACACTTTACCTTTATACTGATACTGTTCTCACTTGTTTTTATTGTTGTTGGAAAATGAATAAAAATATCATTTTTAGAGAAAGGATTTGGGTTTTATGTTTATTTTCCAAAGGATTTTCATTATACATTTGGCCCATTGGAAGAAATACTTATTACGTTACATTTTAATAATGCCGGTATTGTTTTTATTAATGAATTGTTGTGTCCTATAAATTTGGTTTCTTTCTGTATTTCCCTACATGTTTAGTAAAGCAGAGAGAGCTGCTTTCACTGCTGTTAAAGATATAATAGAGATGTCATTTGTGCTTTGCATCAGACATGTAAAGGCCCCAATAATCTGCCAATATTAAGTGCTTTGCTAAAGCGCAGTTAGACATATATGTCTGTTCCATCAGGAAAATGATTAAACTTTTCATTATGTTGTGAAAAAGGAAGAAAAAAAAACCCTTCAGCCGGGATATAAGCATTTGAATGCAAGTCAACAAAAGTGATTGAGATATTTACAAGGACCTGTGGCAGAGCACCAAGAACACAACACTATTCTGTCTCTGGGCCCAGACTGCTCCCTCTGCGCAAATAATGCACATTTCGCACATTTATCAATTAGCATTGGAGAGCCCTGGGATCTGCACCTTTGTGTACTCAGAATTGTAAATTGCTAATACAGGTACGGCAGTAATTGGAGCCTGGCATGGTGTGAAATGCTGGTGTCATCACTTCAGTCTCCCTCTACCTGGGATCACACATCTCCTGACTGAAGTGACAGGCCTGAAAAATCAATCCTCACGGGCTTAGTCTTCACACCAGGCGAGTGTGGGAATATACATCAATTAATAAAGCTTTTTTTTTTGCTATTCAACATGCTACAATAGAAGAATAGCTTTAAAGCAAAGATTTTGAATAAGGAACTGGAGTTCACTTGAATAGAATATATGTAAAGATATGTCCCCGCATTAGTAAGGCCCACCTTCTGGTTATGGCTGCTAAAATCCCAGTACCTTTCCTCTAAAAACCAAGCCATGTTTCAATAATAGAAATGTAAATACATCATAGATGGAATTTATAGAAACACAGAATAATATTTTGATAGCAAAGCACTTTCTAAAATGTACTTTTACGTAAGCCTAAGCTACCCGAACACTGGGAGTGGATCCTTACAGCAGGAGGTTTTAGACTTTTAGGGTTCAGACTACCCTTTATGCTATACAGGTATGGAATCTGTTATGCGGAAACCCGTTCTTCAGAAAGCTCTGAATAATGGAAAGGCCATCTCCAACTGACTCCATTTTCATCAAATAATTCATATTGTTCTAAATTAGATCGTTTTTCTTTGTAATAATAAAACAGTACCTTGTACCTGATCAAAGCTAAGATACAGGTATGGGATCCCTTATCCGGAAATCCATTGTCTAGAAAGTTCCGAATTACAGAAAGGCCATCTCCCATAGACTCCATTATAAACAAATAACTCTAATTTTTTTAAATGATTTTCTTTTTCTCTGTAATAATAAAACAGTACCTTGTACTTGATCCCAACTAAGATATAATTAATCCTTATTGGAGGCAAAACATTCCTATTGGGTTTATTCAATATTTAAATGATTTTTAGCAAACTTAAGATATGGAGATCCAAATTACGGAAAGATCCCTTATCTGGAAAACCCCAGGTCCCAAGCATTCTGGATAACAGGTCCCATACTTGTATAATCCTTATTGGAGGTAAAACAATACTATTGGGTTTAATTAATGTTTAAATATTTTTAATAGATGTAAAGAACAGATCCAAATTACAGAAAGACCCCTTAATCAGAAAACTCCCGATCCTGAGCTTTCTGGATAATAGGCCTCATACCTGCAATAATTTTTTAAATAGCATCCTCATTTCCTACACCACTATACACACAAGACATCTTAGGGACCCTTATCCTCATAACAAGAATACAGATATATAAAAAGCATTGGTATATCAGTCAACCTAATATAGGGACATGCTATAGGGACAATATCTAGGGGGCAATTAAGTATTTACATCAAATGACAGCCTAACTAGCCTTTAGCCTTGGCTTTTAGGAAGCTATCAGTAAACTCAAATGCCTCCCTAATTGCTTTTAGACTCCCCAGAGGAAAAAGACCCACAATTTAAGAATGTCTGTCCTAAGTGGTTCCAAATAATTAACTAGAACTTGGGCCCCAAAAGAACATTTCTAGTAGGCCATTCCACGCATGTAGCCATTATGAAGATAATCTGTTTTGCAGATTTATATAAGATTGCATATCAGTCAGGGCCCCACTTGGCCCTCTATACTCCTGTGCCCAGGGCCATAATAATAGAGGCAGTGCGCCTGACACCTGGGGGGGGGGGGGGGGCAGTTGGTATAGACCTGTAGAGGGCCCAGTTCCTGACTAGTGCAAAACCATCTTCCCCATGTTTTGTGGATGAAGGTCCCCCTAAAATGTTGTTTATTATGCAATTGCCTGCTCCCCCCACCACTACCCTCACTAGCAGTTATCTGCGCTGTATCTTTTATTACACTCCAGAGGGAATGTGCTGGGGGAAGCCTGAAAGTTCCTTTGGGGCAAATACTTGCCCTGAAACTTGCAGAAATAAAACAAAGGAAAAATAAATGTACATTAATTTTAATTAGACAAATCAGCTGGGCAAATACAAAAAATAAAGGTGTGATTGTCCTTTAAATGAAATGTTGTTGAACATGAGCAGTACGATGGTAACACAATTGTGCTTTATGTGACTAGTACAGTACTGTACAGAAATATATGAATAGTACAGATGAGCACATTTTTTCACCAGGCATGGATTCACATTTAATTTCTGCATTTCGCCACTGGTGAATTGTTTTGTGAAACTTCGGTGAAAATTTGCCGCGGAAATATTTGTTGTGCGTCAAAAAAAGTTGCAGTCATGTCAAATTGGGCACGGTCACGTCAAATTGGGCAAACAAAGATGCACGCAACAAAAAAAAAACATGGGCGACAAACAAGTTGTGCGGCAAATGCGTTTCGCAAATTTTCCTGTGAATAGAAGTTATAATACAAGACTGGTGTATTGCACGAAATAGGAGCTGGATTTTTCATTTTCCATTCCCCTTTTTATTCTTGCATTAACATAAAAACCTTAAATTCATCCGGAAATGAAGTTCTATAAACTGACATTGTTAACTGGCAAATTAATAGTCATCATTAATAGAAAAATGGTTTCCTGTTAATGATTTCGTGAAAAGCAGGTAAAGTCTCTGAAAAAAACTGTAAAATTCTATTCTTGAAGTCACACACAGAACAGCAGAAGAAATCTAGGCACTCATTGTTTTAGATTCCTTCTATGATGACCCATAAACCTTCCTTGTTAACAAATACCGTATTCTGTATAGCAATAATAGTCAACGTTGGGGTGGGGCCAACTATAAAGTAGCCACCAAGGCCCAATAACTCATAACCCAACTTCAAGCTTTTATTTTACTGTAACTCCTTATTATTTACATGTATGTTTGCACAGTTCTAGGAGTGAGCTGGTCCTTTATAAATACTTGCATTTCTATATACTTGCGAATATGACCAACAGCCACATACTATCTGGCACTTCTATATACTTTATCCCTCAGATGCAGTCCCTTCCTAAATAAAAAAAAAAAAATATCACGGACCCAATGACTTTTATTACTTTCCGACAGCTCACAAAGCCTGCTCTGCTGGGCTCTATTACAGTCTAGGGCCATTTTACCCTTTTCATTCCCATAAGCACAGCTCTGCCAATGCGTACGCTTTTTCCTGCTTCTGGCTGCATTAAGAACTGTGTAAGAAAAAATAAGGATATGTTTATCTGTTAAATCATTGGATGTTGCATAAATAACACTGGATGCAGGTTGTTTCACCGTTCTGCTGATTTAGCACTCACTAACTATAAAATCTGGCTTGTGTAAGGTATCATTCTGCTATTATTGTTTGTTTGTTGTAATTAAAAAGGTGCCATTGACAGAAATGAAAGCAAACTAACAGCAGATAGAGACGAATTCGACAGAGTGCTGGGATTTAACCCTCACACATTATTTTTACTTTATTTCTGGGTCCTATCTCGCTACTGAAGTAACGGTACCTCTAATAGGGCGATGTCTATTTCATCTTTTAAATACAGAAGCGCATATAGTAACACCGCTAATTTCATGGTTGTCAAGCATTGCTCTATTGGCAGTGTCAACCATCACTTCTCCTCTATGGCTGCTTCCCTAAAACCTTAGCAATGATCAATCAGTTTCTTATTTTTTATACAATTTCTGGCTTTAACATTATACATTATGGATGTAATTTTTAAGTTGCAGGTTCCTTCAAGGATAGGGGTACATAACAACATAAGAAACTAGTCCTCACTCCCTTCTCATTAATCTACAATACACAGACCAGAATGACTTAAGGATTATTTTGACCCAAGAAATTCTATGTACAGAAAAATTTGATGGAATGTGAAAGAAATTCCTGAAAAGGGATGAGACCGAGATGCCCTGATTAGAAAAAGCAAGGCTATTGTTAAAGGAGACCTAGGACACTAAGGGGCACATTTACTTATCCACCAACGCTCTGAGTGTTCATTTGATTGGTCCAATCGTATGTTCCGCAACTTTTGCGTACCTTGCACAACTTTTACGATGCTTGCGCGACTTTTTTGTATTTTTAGCTTGAAAAAATTGGATCGGTTTTGCCGCTGTTTACAATTGTTCCGTACGAAAATTTTGTGACTTTCGGACCGCCAATACGATATTAATGTGACTAATACGATTTTTTCGTAAGCATTTTCGTGATATTTGCGATCTTCAGAAATTTTTGTTTCTAATCCGAATATTTCCCATTCGGGATTCGAACTCGTGTTTTGATAAATCTGCCCCTTAGGGTGAAGACACATGGAGCTACTAGTAGAAGCTACTTTTTAATGGCTACTAAAGCCCAGAAAATACCCTGCTATAGACAATACTGAGAATTGCCTCTGCTAAAACACACATTGAGACAATTATCTGTAAATGATCAGCATTGTCTATTTTAGTAGCCACGACAAGTAGCTGCTACTAGTACAGGTATAGGACCCCTTATCAGGAAACCCGTTATCCAGAAAGTTCCAAATTACGGAAAGGCTATCTCCCATAGACTCCATTATAGTTTTTAAAAATGATTTCCTTTTTTCTGTAATAATAAAACAGTACCTGTACTTGATCCCAACTAAGATATAATGAATCCTAATTGGGGGCAAAACAATCCTGTTGGGTTTATTCAATATTTTAATTATTTTTAGCAGACTTGGTAAAGGAGATCGAAATTACGGAAAGATCCTTTATCTGGAAAACTCCAGGTCCCGAGCATTCTGGATAACAGGTCCCATACATGTAGCTCTATGTGTCTTCACCCTAAGAAATCATTTTGAATCCTTTTCTATCATGTTAGTTAGCAAAAAGTACTTACAGCACATACATTTTTTACATTTTGTTCCCGTCAGTCTTGGAATTCAGGTGCCATTTTGTGAACACCTCTATTATTATTAAGGCACACTTTTCATTATCCCCAAATCATGTTTATTCACCAGAACGGGGGACCTAATGCCCTTGTACAGGCCACACAATTATAAGTGATGCGGAGGGAAGAGGAATGACTTCAAGAAGTGCTAAATGGAAAGTGCAAGTAATTTACTGCCCCGCCTCTATGGCTGAGGCACAGAGGCAGAGCAGAAAATATATGATTGACAGCTCGTATTTTTAAAGGAACAGTAACACGAAAATTGGAAGATTTTTTAAATCAATTAAAAAATAATGTACTGTTGCCCTGCACTGGTAAAAGTTGTGTGTTTGCTATAGTAACGCTACTATAGTTTATATAAATAAGCTGCTGTATGGCCACGGGGGCAGCCATTCAAACTGGAAAAAAGGAGAAAAGGCACAGGTTACATAGCAGATAACAGATAAGTTCTGTAGAATACAATACTGTTTTATCTGTTACCTGCTATGTGCCTGTGCCTTTTCTCCTTTGAATGGCTGCCCCCATGGCTACAGAGCAACTTTGTTTATATAAGTTTCTGGGGACAACACCCCGGTTGTACCAGTGCAGGGTAGCAGTACATTATATTCTAATTACTTTTATACACTTTCATTTTTTGGCGTTACTGTTCCTTTAACTACAAGTATGCATGTTTTAATGAATTTGAATTTGCTAAGGACTTTTATTATACAGCTTTTTATGTCTGGGTGACAGGTCCCCTTTAAGCAACTCATCCAACCACAAACACATCCTTTTTCTTTATTTTCAACATTCAATACTTGAACAAAATAGTGTCCCTTAAGCTTGTGGAAAAGGCTGCAGGCTGTGTCTTTGCTTGGACTGAGAGCAGATATTCTTGTATTATATATCTGCAGTTAAGCTGCGTCTAGGTTATAGGAAAACATCATAGATAAACCACAGGGAGAAAGTTCCTGATCTTCCCGCTGCTTTGCCTCATGCTGTAAGAAGAAAACAGATTATTAAGGAAGACAGCAGAATGTTTCCAGCATATCTTGTTTTAATATATTTATCAAAGGGCAGGTGAATTTTGAACATATGCTAGTAAGTACCACAGAAAATGGTAAGGTTCCATGAGAGAGATCCTGGAGGACTTTATAGTCATTTTCAGCATCATAGACTAGGACATTGCCTTACATTACATTTCTGCATTACAGCAGATTTCCAGGAGCCGACCATGTGTTATAGGTAAGTGAAGGAACTAAAAGAAAGTCACATTTATAGAGCAGTCTGAAGCAGCTTACATTTCCAAGCAAAGTTTGCAGTAAGAAACATTTCCAAACTAGATGGCTGGCTGACATCCAAAGCTGTCCCACACTGATCTAGCAATATAGGAAAGTAGCGGTAATCTACTGAAGCCAACCCAGTGGCATAGCTGGCAAACAAATGGGTACAAAATGGCAGGCTCTTATTCACTTACAAGTTAGCCACTGTGAAGACCTCCAGAATGTATTAAGGGACTCCTTCAAGCAGAAAATAATGAAGGACTAACAAGAAAGACAGAACCAGGAGCTGTTGAGGACCCAGAAGTCTAAGGGACTTTGGATATGCTTACTTGGCAAACAAATAGTTAAAAGAGTGGGAGTTAGTGATAAGCGAAATTTTTTGCCAGGTATAGATCCGCGGTGAAAGGTCCTCTGTGTAAAGGTCCCCATACACAGGCAGATCTGCTCGCATGGCGATGTCGCCAAGCGAGCAGATCTTCTGCCAATATCCCCACCTATGGGTGGGCGATATCGGGAGAATCCAGGATAATTTTATCATTTGGCCCTGGGGCCAAACGATCGAATTATAATGATGGGTATAGGAAAAGTCGGTCCAGGGACCGCATCAATGAGTCGATGCAGTCTCCGATCCGACTAGATTTTCTAACCTGCCCGATCGAGATCTGCCCGATTTCAGGCCAGATATCGGTCGGGCAGGCCCGTCGGTAGTGCCCATACACGGGCCGATTAGCTGCCGAATCAGTCTAAGGAACCCATATCGGCAGCTAGAATCAGCCCGTGTACGGGGACCTTAGGCTCGAAATGTCAACTTACACCATTAAACATAATAAGCCCCATGACTGCTCTGTGTTCTACATGCTGATATGCAAACATTTTTCTTTAAATGTTTTATTCTTGTGCGATAACACAATCACTTCTGAAGCACTCAACGCTTGAATGTGTAACAGACTTTTCTCCCTTCAATGACTGCCTCCCTAGACATATTTAAGGCTTGCTTACACAAAAATAGAAGTTTTACAGTTAATTCCAGATGGTTTAAATATTGATTCATACATTTCACAACATGAGTTATAGAACAGCTTTAATTGGTTTTAGGTCATGTAAAGAAACTGGTAATATGAAGATGGGTTTTCAGAAACACACACTGTTTTAAAATGTATGTAGCCATAGCTCTGTCACTACTTGTACTGCCGCAATCTCTGGCAGGGGGGGGGGGTTGATAAAATATTGTCACTTCCAAAGTTTATATGGTCTAGTTTTTGGGTATTGAGGAGGTATTTCATTCCCCTCTCTGGTTGTGTTTAATGGTAGGCATTCCTGCCCTCTGAAGACTAAATCCAATTATTATGCAGATTTATCTAAATTATTATTATAAACCTGAATCAGATCCTGTACAACTTCCCATATTGTGGATACCATCATTTAGTATAGCTATAAGCTTGATAGGGTAGGGACTTATTGTGCCTAAACCTGATACATATTAAGTCCTTTATAATACATTATGTATTAAAGTACAAAAAAATGTATTCCCATGTCTGAAATCATACAATCCTATACAAATGGCATAACTACCTAAAAAAGGATTCATATAATAATATGATCTGCACTGGCCTGATGGCCCCTTTTTCTGTCCCCTCATCTTAATCCATGGTTATATGTTTTATTGAAAATAAAAATAAAAAGGTGGTTCTGTGTTAAGGAATTTTTATTAGGTGATATTATCAGTTGATATTTAGCAGCACTGTGTAATAGACACACATATATACCGTATATACTTGAGTATAAGCCGATCCGAATATAAGCCGAGGTACCTAATTTTACCTAAAAAAACTGGAAAAACGTATTGACTCGAGTATAAACCTAGGGTGGGAAATGTAGCCGCTACTGCTAAGTTTCAATAATCAAATAAATAATAAAAGGACACTCAGCGTGACCCCCTGTGAACAGCCCCCCACCAGCCTGATAAATAGTGACTGTCTATAGCATCTTACAGCAGCCCCTATGGCCAACACTTAGCATTACTCTCCCCACCTTTCTCTACTGACCCCATCTTGCTCTATTATGTGCTTAATTCACTACTCTTTCTAAAATCCTACCTACCACCTGCAGGGCCCTGAGACATTGACCCTATTTGCAACCCACCAAACACTTCTGAGCCCAGAAATTAAACAAGAGGTGTTGAATCTGGGCCCTAAGTTCAACCCTATACTACTTATATTGCATCAGTGCATATACGTGCGCTTCTTTGGCCACCCTTATTCCTCACCCCGACGAACATTATTTACAGTTGCATAACCATAGAGATCACAGGGTTGGGGCCTCGACAGCAGTGTCTGCTTCCTATATAGTTTTTATAAACCCCCCTTGCCAGCTGCTCTCTTATCTATTCTGGAGAATGGCCAAGAAGTAGTATACTACTCACATTGTATCAGTGCATATATGTACAGGCTGCTTTCATTTGGCACAACAAAGCATACATGGGGAAGTTGCCGTATCATATCCATGCTTGATCGGCGCAGCGCTCCCCGCAGACTTACACGCGCGCAAGTATATACGGTATGTATATGTTTAAGTTTTATGTTGTCCTCGCTCTCATTCCAACCCCCGGCCCGTTCGTAATGAGCAAAATAAAAATAAAAGGAATATCACACGAGCACCACCCCTTCCATGCGCTGGCCCAGCATGCACACACGTCGCGTCTTGCGAGTACGCGCCGTGTGTGCTTGCTGGGGCTAAACTCGGGGGGCCGCGTCACGACAAAGGGATTCTCCAGGTTGAACAAGGATGCATCGGGTGATATTGGTGATATTGCTGTTATTTTTATTTTGCGCAGTACGAACGGGCAGGGGGGTGGAATGCGAGCGAGTGCAGAACAGACGTCCACGGGCTGGGGGGGATGCGAGCGATGGCACGCTCCAGGGCACTCGTGTATATACTCGTGTATAAGCCGAGGGTGCCTTTTTGAGCACATTATTGGTGTTGAAAAACTCGGCTTATACTCGAGTATATACGGTATATCAAACATATAGATTACATATAAATACTGAGCAATACAGGGTTAAGCTTACAATATAAAAAGAGAAGCAAGTATGAGACACAAGGGGGCTCAATGTACATCCACAAGTACAACTGCAATCCCTGCACTTTGCCAGCAGTCAGTTGTGTATTTGTATCAAAATAAGCTTCTTTCACTTCCATATAGTTTAGTTCTTTCTGCCTTCTGTTGCGAATTGTGTGCTGCTGTGACTATTAATGCAGGGTAGCAGGGGGTAGCTCTGGGATTCCTTCAGCACCCTGTGTAAATCAATGAAAAAAATAGGGCGCACACATAATTGAACACCGAAAAAAGATGCCAGGCAGACTTATTAAATTATTTGGCACAACTGTGCCCGATTTGCAATGAAGCACACATGCAGTGGAATTATTTTCGGCAAATTGAATAAAGTTGCAGTAAGGGCAGCACAACTGCATCAAGAGCATTGTCTGTTTGCAGCTGCAAAGAATTCTGGAGAAAAAATGTTGCATTGTGGGAAAAACATGCCTATTGCACTCATTACTGCACTTTGCTCAGTGCACTTGTGGATGTACATTTGGCTTTAGGTGCGTGGATGGCCAAGATCAGCAAGAGTCGGCATAGTAAGGGAAATGAAAGTGAATAGTGCAATTTGTAATATCATGAATATGAAGGAGAACTAAGATAGATAAGGGAAAACGTCATTTTAAAAAAAAGTACAATTTAAGAGTAAATTTAAATGTATTTCTGAATTACAATGCTTACATAGCAAATAATTCACTCTACCATTTGAAATGTTATTCTTGAACCAACAAATGTATTTTTTCAGGTAACCTACTCCCATGTAACTGGAGGAGTCCCAAGCCAGACTTGGATTTCTTACTATTGAGTGCTACTCTGATATCTATTGGGAGCTGCTATCTTGCTACCTTCCCATTGTTCTGCTGATTGGCTGCTGGGAGGGGGGGTGATATCACTCCAACTTGCAGCGCAGCAGTAAAATTTTTATGGAATAAGGAAGGGGTGCAGCTTTAGAGAAGCCTTGAATGTGTGTATGGGAAGAGATAATGAGTGGGGTGTTGAGGAGAAGATCATTAGAATAATGCAGCATGTTGGTGACTACTTGAAGATAATTTAAAAATGTAGGATGGGGAGTTATGAACTGCTATGAATGTTATGGTCAGTAGCCTTAATTTGGTCTTGAATGGTAGTAGAAGCCACTGCAGGAATTGGCTGATAAAGTGCATGAGCCTTGCAGTTGCTTTTATTATGGACTGGCAAGGGGGCATTATCTGGAGGATAGGTCAATCAATAGAGAAGGGGCGCAGCCCATGCTAAGCCTTGAATGCATGCATGTGATGAGATAATAAGTGATCTATTGAGGAGTAGATCCGTGGAAGAATATACTGAGCAACTTGGTAAATACTCAAGGTCCTTAGCCTTAATTTGATATCAAAAGGTAGTGGAAGCAAGTGTAGGGATTGGCTGATGAAGCATTGCACTTGCATTTATTAATGACTGGAAAATGGGTAGGCCAATAAATAGAATTGCAGTAGTCAATGTGTTAAATGAGGAGAAGCTGAACTTTCATTTGGTTGGCATATTGTGTGATAGATAGTTCATATTGACATCATTTAGCTATTGATTAGACATGATAAGTGAAGGGAAGGGAACAATTAAAGATAAACCCAAGGCACTGGGCCAGGTGAGAGGGTGTGAATCTTTTTCCTCTGTCTATACTCATATAATATTCCTGTGATTTCAAGTTTGAATAGAGCCTCTTTATACTACCAAAAACGCTATGGAGTCTGCCATTCAGCACAATAAATGACAGGTTCTCCCTGCCTGTGAGAGACCCTCGGGCGCCTGTGACTGTTGCATGGATCATCACAGTGTTGGTATATTCATGTACAAGGATAGCTTCCTTGGGTTTTTTTCTCTGAGACAATGTTATCACTCCCTTCTCTTGTTTACTCTGTTAAATGGTAATCTAAATAACAGATTTTGTTGAACTTATTTCTGCTGACTGTTTTTACACTTTTTTTTTACCTCTACCCTCAAACATATTTGAGATTATCTTGTAATTAAAAAAAGCTTGCATCTAAGACTGCTTTCCAATACAACAAGGATTGCTAGCACAATACTGTGCAGGCTGCCCAATCTATCTTGGGGATTCCTAACTGTGGATCTTCTGCAGTAAATGTCTGTATACAGAATATTAATTACACAAGTTGTGGTCGACGATGACAATTCCCATCTGCACCTTATATATGGGACATTGTTCCCCCTACTGTAAATCATCTAATTATTGTGTGTAAGCTACCTGAGCATCTGGTCTATACCCGCCACAATCAGTTTCTCAACTCCCACTCTCTTCTTCATTCAGCACAATCTGGCTTCTTTTCCCAATCTCAGAAAAGGCTGCTCTCACCATACTGGCCCAGTGATCAACACTTTCCCAATATTGTCCTGTAGCGATGAGCAAATCTGTCCCGTTCCGCTTTGCCATAAAATTAGCAAAACAGCGAAAAATTATCGAAACGCATTTGTTGCGCGATTTTTTTTTTGTCACGATTTACATGTTCGCCGGTGGGATGGCGGGTCATGACAACTCAGGGAGATTAGACGCCCGCGAACATGGAGTTTTGTCGCAGGCGACTAATTTCCCTGTGTGCCAGAGCCCTTAAGGTATGAAGATCCAAATTAAGGAAAGACCCCTTATCCAGAATACATTTGGTCTCGAGCATTATGGATAACGGATCCTATACCTGTATTAGGTTATAATATAAGGTTAGAGCACCTTGTCTAAAATTTACCAAATAAAATAACAAACATAAGCAATCCCTGGAATAAATTGCTTTTACATGGAAAAAAACATCAAAATATGGGGAACTGTTCCTTCCATTATTCTATGGGAAATTATATTAACAGTGGAACTTTCTCTATAAAGCTATACTCTTTTACTATACATTTGTTATAAAATGACTATAATTTAGACAAAAATTATTTTTTAATATTCTCATGACTCTTGTACTTAACCCTATGCCTGAGGTCAAAATTATCGTCATTTCCAAAACCTGTGAATAATGTTTTTACATCAGGCACTTGCCTATCTTATGAATTTCTAATCAGAATAAATATTATTTATATAGCACCAACATATTCTGAAGCATTTTACAGAGAATATACATCATTCCCATGATTCCTTGGGCTTGCAGTGGGGTAGATTTGTGCAGTGCTATTTAATCTTTCCTATTACTATTATTATTAATACCAATAATAATAAATGTACTTCAGTGTAATGCCACTGCAGATGAAGGCTTTCTATCCAAAGGCTATATGATCATCACATACGGTGCCTTGCAAATGAATTCAGACACTAGACTAATTTTCTCATTTTACTGAATAACACATCCTACACTGAACTTATGCTTGCAGTGATATCATTATTGTAAAAACACTGAAACTGAAAATTGTTTTTTTTTTTGTGAGATTGACTTATGTTAGAAATAAATAACTGAAAATAAAATAACTAAAAGACGCTGTTTGCATGAGTATTCAGCTCGGACACATTCATATTTTGATGAGCCATATTTTAAGCAAAATCAACTTTAACCTGTTATTAGGGGTAAGAATGTACTGTACCAATAGACTACACTGTTCAGGAGTGGTTTTGGCCCATTCTACATGGCAGATTTGTGCCAGGCTGCTTAGGTGACACTTGAACACCTTCATTTTCCATTATTGCCCCAGATTCTCAGTTGGACAGAGAGCTTTGATTGGCCCATTACAGGACATTCATTGATTTGCATGGAGCCATTGCAGTATTGCTCTGTCCTTGTGTTTAGGATCATTGTTCTGCTGAAAGATCAACAGTTGCCCCAAGTTTCGGTTTCTTAAGCTGGCCATACATGTGGCGATCTGACGATGTTTCGTACGACCATCGGTCGCACGAAACATCGTAAGATCCGCCACACACCATTCAGGGCTGACTCGGCAGGTAAGGAGGTAGAAACAATAGGATTTCTACCTCCTTCTGCCAATTCAGCGCTGAAGGGAGATTTTGGTCAGGCACCTTCTATGGCGCCCGATCAAAATTTTTAAACTGGTCCGATCGGCGAGTCGGCCGATATCAGCAGCATCCTGTGATATAGGTCGACTCGCCGACATACCATACACGCACCGAATATCGTACGAAACAAGGTTTCGTACGATATTATCGGTGCCTGTATGGCCACCTTTAGAAGAATGAAATACTTCCTATTCATCCATTCTCCATTCTTTCTTCCAACCTCCATTTTAGCAAGGTGCTTGGCCCCTGCAGTTTGAACTCAACACCGGATGGAAGGGGGAGACATATAGGGGCAAACTTTTCTATTTGATAAAAATGATATAAAAATCCCATAGGAATAATAAATACAAAGTGGGTGAATTTTTTGGTGAATTTAATGAGCGCAAAAAAAAAATGCATGGAGAAATGTTAATAATGCTGTTAGTGGTTTTTCTGGCGAAACAAAATGTAAGACAAAAACTCTGATACTGCCATGGCATTTTTTTTCTTGCATGGGTTTCCTGCATGAAATGCATTCTTTTTCCCGCCACTAGCAAAACTGTGAATTTTGTGACAAAACTGTACCAAGCAAAACAATTCGCTCATCCCTAATCAACCCAATCCGCTGTGAAGGTTTTTAAACATTTATAATGTGTTTATACATTACTGAGATAAGCTGATTGGCTAATGAACCTAACTAGCCATTGCAAGCTTTCGGAACATTACAGTTCTCTTAAGGTCCCCATACACGGGCCGATCTGCTCGCTTGGCGATGTCGGCCCTGGGGCCAAACGATCGAATTATAAGGACGGGTATAGGAAAAGGTGGTCCAGGGGCCGCATCAACGAGCTGATGTGGTCCCCGATCCGACATGATTTTTTAACCTGCCCGATCGAGATCTGGCTGATGTCAGGCCAGATGTCGGTTGGCCAGGCCCGTCGGGAGTGCCCATACACGGGCCGATTAGCTGCCAAATCGGTCTAAGGGACCGATATCGGCAGCTAGAATCAGCCCGTGTATGGGGACCTTTAGATTATAACCTAACGATGAAACGCCACATTAGCCATGTTGCCTGTGAGTCCTTCTTTTATCCACATACAGTTGTCTTGTCTCCTGAATGTTAAACGTAGATTCGCAGGATGAGAAAGCTTCGTACACATGGGTTGCACATGGGTTGCACGTGAATAAAGGGTTAACTAAACAATGCCAGCTACATGCACATACACACACTCACAAAAGGCACCTAAAGATGCAGAATCCACTTCAGAAAAAGCACAAGGAGACGGCTTTTCTTTTTTTTTTTTTTTTTTTTGTGGGGCTTGTTTTTGCATATTGTCACATAAAATGTGTTATCTTGCTAGCTTCAAACCCTATCTTTTTTCCTCTTTACATTACCATCTGTTGCAGAAATCTGAACTTTGAAAACAAATTTAATTGAGGCAGCAATGCATTGTGGGAGGGTTCTGGCTGTGTGCCGGCAACTAGGATAGTATTCAGTAAAACTATAGCTGGACCTATAAACGTGATGATTTTCCCACACATTCACATCTAATAATGCTAGTTGTTTGTAGGAACCAGGGCAAATCAGTGCACTGTTCTCCTGCCTAGAATATGGAAGTAGCAGCTTATATTCCTTGCCTTGTTAGCCTATAAGAACAGGTTGCTTCTAGTGATGAGCGAATCTCTCCCATTTTGCTTTACCATAAAATTTGCGAAGCGGCAAGAAAAAACGCATTTGTTGCACGATTTTTTTTTGGCTCCTGTGTCTTTTTTGTCGCACATGCCTATATTTTTGTTGCCCACACTTTTTTTGACGCAACCGCGCCCAATTTTTACACAACTGTGCCCTATTTTGACACGCCCGCGCCCAATTTGATGCGCAACAAAAAAAGATTTAATCAAAAATTGCGGCAAATTTTCATGCCAATGGTGAAATGCAGGCATTTGCTGCAAATCCATGCCTGCCGAAAAACTTAGCACATCGCTAGTCGCTTCAAATGAATACATGCTAAGGATTTTTAGAATGAACTATTGGGACCCACAGGGTAAAAAGCCCCTACAGGTTCAGTTTCCTTAGTTGCTGGGTGGAAGGAAATGTATCAAAGTAAATTAATTTTCATATGGATGGATAAGGAGTGGCACTTCCTTTGCATGGTGGATGTTGCTGTGAGCCTGGGCATGGGCTCAGTTGAAGTTGAGGACCAGGGCCCTGTGAATGAGGCATTAGATAGAGGTTAGCTCCCTTTCTAGTACACTCTAGGAGTGTAAGTGAGGGTTGAGCTAGAGAGAGCAGCTCTGAGCTCCTACATAGGAGTGGCAGTGAAGGTATCTGTCCCAGGCCATATTTCCTATATGGAAAGGCTGAGCCGAAATAGAGGTTTCAGAACTACAGTATATCGTTTATCTGCTTAATAGGCTTGTAAGGAGCACCGGGAGACCGGCGTGCATTAAGGTAAGTATGGCCTCCTCTGGTGCAGCGCGCTCCATGACATCGTGGAAAGTAATAAAATGATGATAAACAACCACCTAATTGTTGTTCACCTGATGAAGGGGAGGAGCTCCTGAAAACATAGTATGCTAAAAGTTACATGGTTGAAGCTAATTAGCCTTATCGATTAGCAACGCTGTTTATAATAATATTATATAATATTATAATATTATAATAATATTTCTGAATATTGCACCTTGGGGTGCTGAGTGTGGATGCGTAGTGGAGATATATGGGCAGTGCCCTGTGGAGCTTGCACACAGATGGAGCAGCAAAACTATTGCCACTGAAGCAAACATCGTATTTACGCAGGGAGCTTTAGCAGCTGAACGTTTGCTTTTGCTCCTGAACAGCGGGTCCAGCTCTGGTGACACCTCTTGTTCTCACGGAGGGAATTCCACGCTTGCCTTCCTCTGGATCAAAATAAAACTGCCTCACTGAAAGCTGAATTTGCTGAATTTCCAACTGCTACAAGCTCTAACTAAATGGATTAGTATAAGAAATAGTTTCTATAACAAACCTAAGGGCTGACATAGTACAATTGGTAGCATGCAGATTTTGTTTTTATCTAACTTTGCCTATGCCAAAAAAGCAAATTCCAGTACATAGCCTTCAACCACAATATCACAGAAATCCCTAGAGTGGCTGGAGAAAACCAATTACATTACTCACCCAAAGTTATATATTTATTTACATGCATATTTATATTCTGTCAGTATGTAGGTACAAGTCTGATTGTATCTGTTATCAGCTGCGAATGTTCTGTGGTATATCATGTATTAAACATTATATATATATTGTATAGTTATTTTAATAGAGCTAGATCCATTAAATTAGTCTTTGTGTGTAGATGATATTGATCTCTATATATCAGTGGGCTAGCTGAAGAGTATAGCTGGAGATCTGCAGGTTGGGCATTCCTTAAATGGAAATACCTACATTTTTTCAAAATTTATTATGCCCTATGTATTTTCAGCTATATCCCCCCTCCCTTTCTATCCAACCATACGATTGTTTCTTGCTAGCAGTGAGGGTGACTATGCTGGTCAATAATCTGTCCTTATAACCAATAGTGAGGGTCAATAAATCATTATAAAATAGGGACCATCTTCTTGTATCGATTATTGGTTGATATGTATGTAAATCTGTATGTTCAATGTATAACCCCATTTATTGTACAGCGTTGCAGAATATGTTGGCACTTTATAAATACATGTCATTAATAATAGTACCATATATGAAACTATTTTAACACTACATATAGTTTCCCATAAGGACTAACTTTTATAAAGTATTCTGCAAAATCACCCAAAATCCTCTGTTCCTAAACTATGCTTGGTGGCATCTCCAGCAATAGTCACACAGTACCAGCTGAGGAGGCCTTTGCTGCCCATGCTACATAACCTGTGATGACGGGGAAATCTATGGAATCTGCTTCTACTGAAATTCCCTTCCACCTCTGGTTTCAGTAGCCTCGAGCGCTAAGCAAAAGTAGGAAGACAAAGCAGCCGAGGCAACAGGAACGTCTTTTAATCTCCAAATGTAATCATCCTCAAAGTGTTGACTCTCAAGTGTTTCCCTATCTTAGTCTTAATCTGAGCACCTTCTTCACACCTGGGAACAAAAGGAGTCATCTTCCCTTGCTATTTTATTCCCAGTCTGTTTGTGCTAGGAGATATGGTGTTAACCCTTTGACAGCACGAGAAGAACAGTTTCATAGATAAAAATCAGTGGGAACTCTCTCAGGAATAACAGGTAGAATTCCCAGCAGTCGGGTGGATTAAACTAAATCCTGTGTGCCAGTCTGTCTCAGCATATACCTGCATTGGCAAATTTATCTATGCTGCAAAGGACAAGGTCAAACACTACCCCCCATTAAAAAGAAAACATATACTGTATATTATACCTTGCAGATTGTAAGCTCTTTTGGGCAGGGCCCTCTTCACCTCTTGTATCGGTTATTGATTGTTTTTTATGTTACTCTGTATGTCCAATGTATGGAACCCACTTATTGTACAGCGCTGAGGAATATGTTGGCGCTTTATAAATAAATGTTAATAATAATAATAATTTGTATTTATCTATACACAGTGCATCTTGCTATAGGTCTGAAGATGTGACTAAAATGTGATTTTTTCACTAATAAAATTCTCATTATTTTTTGGAGTCCTGTGAATGCTGAGCTCACTTTGTGTGTATATATTTGTTAAAATGATTGCATGTGAATGTGTTACATTATATAGCACAAAATGCCAGTAAAGCGCTATTTGAGAACACTGTCCTACAGATACAAAGGAATCTTAAGAACATTTGAAAAAGCACATTTTCCTCTGTTAGAATCAAATATGGAAAAAGTATAATTCAGTTCGACTTAAAAAGGCACCAAACTATTTTCTAAAAGAGGTTAAACATAAACTACCATGTAGATAAAATGTTGGACATTTTGGAAATCTAAATACAATGTTATCAATTTATACAATTTCCCATTGGATAAAATGTCTCACAGAAGCTCAGGGTAAGTGAGCTTATATGGCAATTGTGCACAAAGGTGCAAAGCCCAGTGCAAAGGAGTGTTGTACTTAAAGAGGAGCTAGAATCAAAAATAAACTGATTTACGCTTACGTATGGTGCTTCTCTGAGCACACTTGCAACTGACATTCATTTTCTGGCAGAGAGCCCAGAATACTCAACACCTGCACTGAGATACAGTTGTAACTAATAAGCTAAATAGGTTTCTTTGGAACTGAGACTCGCAGCTTAAAGGGCAATTTCACCTTCATTAGCAACTGTAATAACACATAAAACGACCCCAAAACCCCCAGAAATGTGTTTAAACTTGAAATAACCTTATATTTGCCTATTTGTGTCTGTAAGTTACCCTCCCATTTAGATTGTAAGCTCTACGGGGCAGGGACCTCTATCCTCTTGTCTTTTTGATTTAACTGTACCTTGTATTTATTTGTTTTTATTGTTATACTTTGTATTTATTATTTTAATAACCCCCTGTTTGTATTAATGTATTCTACTGCACAGCGCTGCGTACATAAGTAGCACTTTATAAATAAAGATATACATACAAATAACCTGCCAAATTTTGTAAAATGGGAGTGGTATTAAGGGGGTGTGGTCTCAAAAATGGGCATGGGCAAAAAAATTAATTACGCTGCACACACCGTTTCTTTTTGACCCTCTTTACATTTTTAAAATGTTGGGACTTATGGCTATGGATTGTGAGTGCTAGAGAGACAGTTGTGTTATTGTAATTGAATGGCATAGATACATGGCGGTTGCATTGCTTCAATGCACCATTTTTTAACATACAATGTTCCCTTTAGTGATGAGCCAAACTGGCCTATTTTGCTTTGCTGAAAAATGTCAACATTTAAATAGAAGACAAAATAGGGAGCACCCCTGTGAGGCCCCAGTGTGAGACCCCATTTTACTGACAGGAGGAATTTAATCTATTTTATTTCAGTTATCCACATAAAATTGAAAAGAGAGTAGTTTGTTACCCAGCCTACTGCAGTACATGCTGACAGAGGAAAAGGTTAGCTATTCCTGGGATCTGTTGGAAGCAATGACGCTTTAATATCTCTCCGCACAGAAAGTTACAGTATTGATGTGCTGCCTGCGTTTTGTTATTTCTGTAAAATTGTCATATAAGGGTTTGGGGGGTTTAGCAGAGGGAACACACACTGTGTCTATACAGGCACAAAAGATGCCCTTCTGCTTCTCAGCCTTCCTAATCTCTATGTCAAAGATCATTTAGCTTCTTAAATTACGTCTTTCAAGCACTTAGAAATCCTTTAAGTGACCACTTCACCATCATAAACATTTTAAGCACTGTCACTCACAGCCCTCGTGCTTGCACTTTCCTCTTGTTTATTTTTCTTTTTAATTATGTACAGAAACAGACAAATAGCCACTTGGCACAATGTGACTAGGGGGGGATTCCCGGGAGCCCGCACTTATACTGCACACTGGCCTATGTACCTTGGTGAGTGCTGTCTGGCCTACGATTGGCTCCTACATTGTGTCATTGCTACAGAAGCAGCAATTTGTCCCAGTATAGAATGTCATTATGTTTTAGCAAGACCCCCGTATGTACAGTTTTAAAAGCATATGGCATAGAGGGCCCAGGGAGGGATCTAATTTATGCCAATTTCTTATGTATGCAAAGGAGGTTATCTTTATGGAGGGGTGGTCCAGGCCCAGACTAGGATTCAAAATAGACCCTGGTATTTCTAGTACAAGGAGGCCCAAACAGCCCCCCATAGGCTCAATAAATAGTGACTGTCTATGGCATCTTACAGCAGCCCCGCTAGTATTTGGCATAATCTGCTATTCCGGGGCCTGAGTTAGAACTTGAATTTGTTGTGGGATCCAAGAACCAGTAGTATAGTGCAGATGTATTACAGAATTTATTGACAAATGCCTAATTTTTGGTGCTCCTATGGTCCCTGTACTTTTACAGGCACCTTCTGCCCAAATGCTACTCATGTTGTGCCTCTCTTGTTAAAGGGTAATGCAGGTATGGGATCCGTTATCCAGAAAGCTCCTAATTATAGGAATTGGATTTTAGTGGTTTTATATTTTTTTTTAAAAACACGACAAAACTTATTTCCTCAAATGTCAGTTTATTTATAAATAAATTAAAAATTGTGACTTTCTCCATTTGTCACATGAAAATGGCTTTTTTTTCCCCGCAACATAATTGGGTTTTCAGCAATGAAAATCCCAAACCGAAAAAATCAACCAATAGCAAATGCCCCCCTTAATGCCTAAATGTTTATAAGAGTTAAGGTTCGAAGATCTAAATTATAGAAAGATTCCTTATCCGGAAAACCCTAGGCCTCCAGCATTCTGGGTAATCGAAGCCATACCTGTGAGTTAAAGTTTAAAATTCTAAATTGCAGAAAGATCCCTTATCCAGAAAACCCTAGGCCCCCAGCATTCTGGATAATCAAAGCCATACCTGTGAGTTAAGGTTTGAAGATCTAAATTACAGAAAGATCCCTTATTCGGAAAACCCTAGGTTCCCAGCATTCTGGATAATCGAAGCCATACCTGTGAGTTAAGGTTTGAAGATCTAAATTACAGAAAGATCCCTTATTCAGAAAACCCTAGGTCCCCAGCATTCTGGATAATCAAAGCCATACCTGTGAGTTAAGGTTTGAAGATCTAAATTACAGAAAGATCCCTTATTCGGAAAACCCTAGGTCGCCAGCATTCTGGATAATCAAAGCCATACCTGTATAATACATACAAATACTCTAGTTTACTTTACAATACACTGTCCTAATTGTGCTTATTAATTGTAACTTATGATTGTTGAGACACACATGCATATGCACGTGCTTATCTGCATTGTAGCACTATATGGCTTGTAGGGCATGGGAAATACGCATTGGGCAAAATAATGAATAAAACAATGATCAAATGCACTAATAATTAAAAGGAATACAAGTCATTAGGTAGCATTTGATATGTTTGTCTAATGACTGCAATCCGATTGCCTATAAAGTAAAGGTTTATGGGTTCTAGAATCCTATAGTGAGGGATAATACTAGACACAAAGCCACAAATGTTGTTGGCACAAATGCCCCCAGAGTACGGAAGGATGCCTGGTAATTGCCAGAGGCAAGGGAAAGAGATCCCTGGGTGGGTTTGTGGTATAGCCGGGGAGCAGAAAGCATAAACAGTGAATTCCTCAGCATGCCTGGAGACGGGAGGTCATTAACAGGCCACTAGAGCAGGTTGGAGTTACAGTCAATTGAGATGCGGAAATATCCTAAATGGCTCTAATGCAGCAACTAAGTGCTTCTTAAATTCCAGAACTTTTACTTGAGCAAAGTAAATCTGCAATGATATCTGCATGCGCTGTGGGTTTGTATGAGGAGTGTGTCATGGGTGGGGGGAAATGGAACAAGGGGGCAAACAGCAAAAATTTCCTTTCTTTGTATATCTGATAGCATGAAATGAATATGTTATGTTATAGGGTTTAGTTGGAAAACAACAGATTCTGCCAAGTCGCTTTAGTATATCCCATCATGAAGCACTGGGGGAAGGTGAACATCTCTGACCTCTGCATGGGATCTCTCATGAAGGATTTTGCCAGCAATTTTCTCCCGGTACAGCTTGCTGTGTCGCTGTTCTACACGCAAGGTTTTTACTTTTCCATTGCCGGGAGTGTTTTCACCTGCCTCGCATAGGCAATTTTCAGAATGTCTTCACCAGTTTTATATACCCCTATACCCCTACGAACAGAAACACGCACATAAACTAGCTACTAACTAGCTATTAGAACAAATAATAATGGCCAGTTGCACTGTGGCTACCTAACAAGGCAGTAAAGGCTATGAAGCAGCAGATGCCCCATGGGCTATAAAGTGTTATGTAATACATGTCCTCTTTAAACGGGTGGTCCAGCTTTAGGGTAACTGTTAGTATGTTATAAAATGTCCAGTTTTTAGCTATTTTGCTATTAGTCTTCATTATTTAGTCGTTACAATGTTTTAATTATTTGCCTTCCTCCTTTTACTCTTTCAAGTAAGGGTCACTGACCCCAGCAGCTAAAAAACTATTGCTCAATGAGCCTAAAACTGTATTATTATTGCACTTTTATTACTTATCTCCTATTGAAGCCCTCTATTATTCATATTACATCTCTCATTCAAACCATTGCCTGGTTGCTAGGGTAAATGAGACCCTAGCGTTTTGCCGAAACGTCGGGGCATACTCATTTTGGCCAGGGTATCCGCTCTCTTACTGGTGGTATGTATTATACCTGAGCATTCTGGGTAACAGGTCCCATACCTTTCAAAAGAGAAAGGCTTTGGAGAAGAAAATGAGAAAACTAGAGATACCCATCCTCTGGGTTGAGCTACAACTTCTAGAAACCCCCAGGACACCTTGGTGCAGGGATTGGTGCAGATGGCTGTAGTTCTGTTGAACAATACTCTACAGTAGAGATTTTTGTACTTTTTCAGTTTAAGTTCAGGAATATGCCAAAGCCTGCTAAACTCATAGCAAGGGTATAGACTAAAGAAAGCATTGTCATATCAACCATTCGACTATAATTCCAAGAGTCAAATTTTTGTGCGGATTTTTTTGGAAGAGTGAGGGAGAAGTCGCAGTTGTGTCAAAAAGTCAGGGCGTGTCAAAAAAAGTCACAGTCACACCAAAAAAGTTACATCAGTTGCATCAAATACATTGCGGTTGCGTCAAAAAAGCAAAGTGATAGCCGTATTGTGTGAACAGATTCGCTCTTTGCTAATATCTAGCAAAGCAAATAATTGTTTACCACTTCAGGCTGGGCAGATAGAAGTATCTATAAGAGACAATAGGCATTCTTCCCAAGTCATACCCTACATGGCCTTCATTCTGGGCACCCCAGCCATCTGCTGGGTCTCATAAGGAATCCACCATCACAATGTGAAAACCACTGCTATGTACTATAGTGTAAGCATAACTCCCCCTGAAATTAAGTCACAGTGTAACCCACGTGCTATTATACTGATTCTATACTTTCTTGAAATAAGGGGAGTCTTTCTATGGGAATCTGCCTGTTCTTGTAATGAAGGATGCTACTTCCCTATCTTCCTGTCTCTTTCTTTGTACCTGCTCATTATGCCATCTGATTGGTCTCAGCAGCAGCCAATTGCAGTTCCTCTGTGCTGGTTCATTGTAGCATTGTTTTTATTCTGCATTGTTGTATATAGACTATAGTCCTGGCTTTTACCTTCTGTTCTTTGTTTCTGCTGTTACCTTTTCTACTGGTTTGTCTTTGTCTTTTCATTGTGTCTTTGTTTTGTCTGCTCCTTTCTCCTTCGTTTATCCCTTTGTCTACCCTTGCCTGTCTAATAGTCTTTACATTGTTTCTGTTCCTGCCTTATAACTACCTGTGCTATTGCCTATTTGTCTGTCTATTAGCAGTGTCCCATTATGCACCTTCCTGGTTTAAAATATACCAAGCTCTTGCCACTTGTTTCTAATAATTGATCTCCCCTTGTTAGTTTGCTATAGGGCTTTGTCAAGCTCTTATACATACAGCCAGAAGGAGGGGACATCACAAGTGCCATGTTACAATGAAACATATAGATGCAATACAATATACCGTAATAGTTTAAATCCCCAAAGTCCAAACTATTTCTTTAAAAAGGACAAAAGGTGTGCAGAAGGATAGAGGGTCTGGTGGGGCCCTGACCATATTTACTTTCAGTATATATTTGTGGAGCATTGAAAATAATTTTAGGAGGCCAAAAAAGGACTTTTCATAAGAACCCATTAATTTGTTCAACTGCTGCTTGTATATCTGTCTCAGAGAAAAAATTAAGAAAAGTTGAATGTGGATGGGAAAATAGGGGAAGGAATTTTGGGAATACTTGAAGGATACCATATGTTCAAGTGAAAGCAGATCAATAAAGAACCCGTCCAAAGATCAAGTGCTGGTCACAAAATAAATAGCTGGGAACTGAGAGCTCGGAATTCCATCTGCAGGTTAAAAGGTTAGTGGGACCTCCAAAACCTGGGAAAAATGGGCTAACAATGGTAACATCCATGGTAATAATGGAAACTCTTCCTTCATAAGTTTTGTTAGAACTTATAAATGAATACTGGGAATACCATCCTGATGCTAGCTAATTTTTAACATTTATGGACCCCCACTGTCCTCCCCCTGCCCACAACTTGAAAGATACAGACTATGAAGGAGCATCCATGAGAAGAAGAGGTGCCTTTAATTTACACATATAAATTGACATGTATTCTCAGATCTTCTTCCTCATACTATTACAACCTCCTTACCTTTTTCCACATGTATATTTGTGTATGATTTATCAATCTACAGAATGTTTGCTCTCAGTGTATGTGCATTTTGTGTCTTCTGTACCTAGCTAGTTGAACACACAACAGGCACGTGATAGCTTGCCCAGCAATTTCAGCTATTTCCTATTAGGCACTTTGTTGTCCCACAGTCTAAGCTAAGACATGTTCTCCAGTCACTGCTTTTGCCATTGCTCAAAAACAATTGAGGGCTCATTTGCGAATCCAACTGCAGCATGCAAATTGCAAAAAAAATACCATGATTGGCCTTTATTGCACTTTCAGTGCTAAACAGTGGTGTACACAAATAGTCTAAGGGTCTGTTTGTGCCCCTTGGTGCTCTTGTACTTGTGCCCGCAAGGGAATCATGAATGACCCCTTTGGTGTTTTCTGTAATGTTCCCTATTGTATTATGTAGAGGATAAGACTACTATAAGTTAGGCTTCCTTAATCAAGCCAAGGTATCATCTTTTTGGTAAGGCAAGGTAAGCTGGCCTTGTCCTAAGGCAATGGTAGGCAGTGGTGTACCTACAGTATAATCAATACATTGTGGGAGCTGTGTGGCATTTTATTTACATTCCTTACAGCCCCTACACTAAGGGGCACATTTACGAATCCACAAATCTGAATCCCAAATGGGAAAAAATCGGATTGGAAACGAAAATTTTTCGACTTTTTCGTCGCCGCCGCAGGTTTTTTTGTATTTTGCTTGTTTTTTTGTTGCCATCACGACTTTATCGTATTTTGTTCGAATTTTTCGTCTCCGTCGCGATTTTTACGTATTGAGCAATTGTAAACGGCAGAAAAACCAATCCGATTTTTTCGTGACGGTGACGAAAAAGTCGCAAAAATACCAATCATTATGGAAAAAACGCATTCGGACGCCTTTCGGACGTTCGTGGATAGGGGCACATTTACTAATCCACGAACGCCCGAAAGCAACTTTTTGTTGCCGTCGCGAAAAAATCGCCCCTAAATGTCAGTGAGTGTAGCTACAGGGACAGAATCAAGGCCATCCCTATAGAAAGTATACTGAATACTTGCATTTGTATTGTACTGTAAAATGGAGCCAGTTCCGTGAATGAAATATATATAAACTTTATCTTCAATACAAATTACTTTTGACTTCAATACAAAGTTATTTTTAGATGATTTCTTGCCCCCACTGAAGGAGATTTAGCGCAGGTAACAAAATATTGTGTCCAAGTCCGGATTAGGATTCAGATTCTTGTTCATGTTTTATTATTTGTGGTTTTTGAATTATTTAGCTTTTTAGGGTTCAACATTCCAGTCTGGAATTTTAGCAACTATCTGGTTGCTAGGGTTCAAAGTACCCTAGCTACCAGGCACTGATTAGAATGAGAGACTGAAATAATAATAAAGTAATACATTTGCAGCCTCACAGAGCAATAGTTTTTGGCACCTGGGTTTAGCAACCTACTGTACATTTGAAAGCTGGAAAGAGGCAGAAGCAAATAATTAAAAAACTATAAAAATAAGGGACGACCAATTGTAAAGTTGCTTAGAATTAGCCAATCTATAACATATTAATGGCTAATAGCTAAAGGCAGTTGGGGCATTTTCTCCACAGTGGAGAAAGCCAATCTACTGTCTTCTACTCCCGGAATGCAAGCGCACTGACAGGCATGGGATCAGCCCAAAAGTGACACACACATAGCACAAAAGACAGATGTTTTCCCAGCAATTCTGCTAAAACAATATCAACCAAATTACTATTTATATACTTGAAACCAGACTGCAAATCCTCTCCTGTGATTGGCTGCATGGCAATATTAATTTCAGCCAATGACATGAGGACCATGACCACTATTTTCATGCCAGCCTTGCTTCCCTATGCTGTCAGATGGCTTTACAAAATCATACTTAATCTATAAAGGTTGCTTGAAATGGATTGAGTTACTGTACAAAGTGTTTGTTAAGTCCCAGGAATACAAGAAATTGAGCTTAACAGCTTAACATTAGTGATGGGGAGGGTGTTAAGTAGTGATGAGGGAAGGGGTTGTCTCCCCAGGGAGATCAGTGCCTTGGCTTGGGATGTGCAGCCTGAATGCCACTTAGATACATATTAGGGTAGACTAACTTTTCCTAGATTTTCCTAAAAGGTCAGTCAGAGAATATTTTGGGTAAACATTGTAACATCCTGGATATTCTAAGGACCATAGCTGAATGTCGCCGAGATCATGTATTTTTCAAACATAAGAAAAAAAAGGAATGTTAGAGTTTTAGTAAATGAGCCCCATAGTGTTACCCAAACATGTATTTATCCTAACTAAATTCAGGTATTGGGTGCTGCCTGTTGAGTTAGTAATGAATAGTATCCACAAAGGATGAGTGACATTGTCTTTGTATATGTAAATATATAAATAAATGTGTGTGTGGAGAAAAAATCATTTAGGTAGGAAGGGGGAAAAATCCATGGCCTGTCACTGAGGAATGAGTTTCTGTGTGTTTTGCTGCCCAGACTTCAGGTAGGATTGGAGATAGCCGGAGGGGAGCTGGAGACAGTTTGTAGAAAGGAAATATCCAGCCCCGCATCACATATCTTTACAAGAATAGCAGAGAACGTCCGCAGGCAGGAGATTCTCAGGCTGTTTGACAACATCACACAAAGCCCTCTTTGATCCTTCATTACCTGGAACATCATCTCTCTGTGTCTTGTTTTGGCAGGGGCCGCCAGATTACAGCACATAAAGAGTGGGTGGCTTTGTGCGATGCGTTCGGGTCATACATCCTTATTATCGTTTCTATGAATGGAAGGAAAATTCCTTTTCTCAGCAGCTAATATTCATATTTGTTAAACTAAGATAGATTGATTCATCCGAGGCATAGAACATTTAAACACTATGCCCTGACACATGGAAGACAAGCAGCCTGCCCTTTATATGTTAAGTATACTTAATTAGACAGCTATTCATGTTGCTTTCAAATACCCTAGGGTGGTAAGTGGTGAAATTCTCCAGATAATCAAAACCAGTGAACACTGCCCTTATTATATGTATCCAGAGAAATGTTTCCCATGATTGGAATAATTAAGAAATACTTGGTATGTGTGGTGACTGGACCACAAGGACAACAGTAAAAAGTTACTACTCTAGGCATTAATAATGGAAACAAATTAGATAACAGATATAGATAGACAGAACCATCATTCTCCTACAGGACTCAGGAAACCACAAGCTATCCTTAGGAGCACAGTCAACCTAAGCTGTGTGCCAACCCCTTTTCCACATGACAGAAATCCCAACCACATTAGCAGGCAATAGCCTAATGGCAAAACTTACACTATAAGAATAAAGCAACATAAAGTTGAAAAGATACAAGAATTTCAGTACTGCCCCAGAGGAGGCCCCTTGTGGCCATATGTGAAAAAGGGCCATATGTATATTTGAAGAGAACAGTGAGTCTAAAATCTAAGATGTAATATACTTTAGCCACCATAGCAAGGCTAGAATATTAGGTACATGCCAGGGCACTGGGATTATACCCACAATGCCTGGGGTATGTTCTTTTCATCTAGAATTACCAAAAATAAACCTAAATTAAGCATGAAAATAGATTGGATATACCTATTTAGATACTCTAACTCAGGGATCCACACTCAGATGTAGAAAGTGTTGGCGAGCAACACAAGCATGAAAAAAGTTATTTGGGGATGCCAAATAAGGACTGTGATTGGCTATTTGGTAGCCCCATGTGGACGGCTAGCCTGCAGGAGGCTCTGCTTGGGGTAAATCTGTGTCTCTGTGCTTCCGAAACTTGTTTCCAAATCAGAGATTTAAAAACGGGCCCCTACTTTGAGACCACTGGGAGCAACATAAAAACCATAAAAAGAGAAAACCATGCAGACAGGGCATGGCTAAACTACAGGCTTCCAGAGCAAGATACAACGTATGCTATTGTTCAATGAAGGAAGATATAAAAATGAAGCAGAGTTTAAATAAACCCAATGTTTTGTCACAGAAGATGCATAAACTTTTCCCCTGGCACAAAATATCCCCTCAATATACAAATACTGTTTAAATAGCAATTACATATATAAGTAACTTTAAATATATATATACCCATGTAGATCATTCGCTAACTTGGATACATTTGTCCCACATCATTTTGCACTTCTATATAACACAATAAATGATGCTGTTGAGCAACTTGATTTGCCTGGTGTTCTGCATGTCCTCACATCCTGTTTTCCCCTTCATACCCTTTACACAGAATAAAACAAATGGTTAATGTAAAGCATTTTACATTTAACCATGGCAGCATTAAGACAGCTGGCTGCCCCGTACAAAACCCAATAACGTGCCCAGCACCCCAGAGTAAACCCAAGACTCACCAGAAAGTCCAGGGTGGATTAAAAAGGTCCCAACTTTATTTACACAAATAACCACTAGGAATTGTAAACTTTACAAAATATAATATGCAATAGTAATAGTAAGCATTATGAAATAATAATAGTAAATATCATCCCAGGAATGCCTACCAGCAAATTGCACAGGAGAGAATACAATTAATAATACAATTAGCTTTGTAACCATACTGCCAATTTATGGTGTCTACCTTCGGGGTTGGACTGGCATTCAAAATAGGCCCTGGCATTTCTTGGACACAGAAACCCAAACAGCCCCTCTCCCAGCCCAATAAATAGTGAGTGTCTATGGCCTCTTACAGCAGCCCCTCTGGCATTTGCCAGAACCCACAGATTGCCAGTATTGTGCATCATCAGTGAATTATCATATTGCCTGCTCTGTACAATACACAAAGCCAAATGATGTTTATATCAAAATATATTTTTGAGAGAGACATCGGCAGTCCCTTGGTGGACACACTATATTGGAAACTATACTGAAATATAGCTGTCAGTGGTCGTAAGGGTTAATCTGCGGGCAATCAGAGCCTTGCTGTACATTCCACAACAGTAAAACTTCCATGTTCAGACCCTAAATATTGCATCAAAGCAATCCCACTGCCACTGGCAGCCTCTTATTACACGAGAGCTTGAAGCTCACTAATAGCAGGTAACAGCACTGGAGCTCTTTCCATAGTGAATGGAAGAAGGGAGGGAAGGGGGGGGAGCTGCGTGGAAAGACCAGGCATCATTTCTTCCCTCTCCTAAGAAGCCATTATATCACATTAAAAACATTTTATCTTGTTAGCAATTTTCCATGGTGCTTTACAGGGTGACCGCTTGGCATTAGAATCTAGGTAATAAGATATAAAAGTCTCCTTTTCAGATGGCTTCAAGTATAATTTTAAGGCGCTGTGAAACCAATACAGGAGTTTTAGTCAGCACTGAGGGACTTTAATTTTTTTCCATAAAGACAGTTCTTAAAAGCAGCGACAGGAACTTCACAAAAAGGATTGTATTTGTCAACAGCTGAAAGAGCAGAGGAAAAATGTAAAAAGGCTCCCTCTACACAAACCTCTGACACTTGCCAGGTAATAAAATATTACTCCCTATCTTCCCCATTCTCTTACATATTTTATTGATGTTTTCTGTATGTGTAAGAGGTATATTGGCACTGGTAATGCTCCTACGAAAATCAAGCACAAAGAGTTCACAAGGCTAATCTGACCAATCGCCACACACTTTCTCCAGGTTATCTCCCTCAGTATGCTCCAGTATAGTTCACACCTACATCACCAATGCCACCCAAATGCCATTTGCTACTCACATGTTGGTGCTCTTCCTACACATATTGGGAGATGTCCCAAGTTTCACCCCTAGGTACAGTAGCTGCCTATTCTGTCTGCCCCTAGATCCAGCCCTGCTTCTGCATCCCTTACTGCTCTAACACCTCTATATGGTATCTAAGTATTTGACCCCTTAAGTCAGTGATCCCCAACCAAGCTCGTGAGCAACATGTTGCTCACCAACCCCTTGGATGTTGCTCCCAGTGGCCTCAAAGCAGGTGCTCATTATTTAATTTCTGGTAAGGAGGCAAGTTTTGGTTGCGTAAAACCCAAGTATAATGTCTAACAGAGGCTGCCAGTCCACATAGGGGCTATTAAGTAGCCAATTATAGCTCTTATTTGCACCCACAGGCATTTTTCCATGTTTGTGTTGCTCCCCAACACTTTTTCCATTTAAATGTGGCTCATGGGTATAAAAGGTTGGGGATCACTGCCTTAAGTCATGAGGAGTGAAATTTAAATGGTGCGTTTATGTATTAATAAAGATAATGATGTGTTAAAGGTAAACTGTTTTTTATGGTATCAAGCTATGGGAGAGCAATTGTAATAGCAATGTGTGAAAACTTCTTGAACCTGTAAATACCGCAAAGTTTTTTAACCACTACCCTCCCATAGACTTTATATGATACAGCTAGGACCTGCCAATACAATAGAATTTATGTTTTTGGACAACTCTATGCTATTCCTTGTGTTATCTGGCAGCACGTGGCACAGCAGTGTCGGACTGAGAAGGCAGGTGCCCACCAGAAAACCCTGGACCATGGACCCACTCTCAAAACTTTAATTCCTCCTCTCCTCCCTCAAACTCTTTATTATCCTAGTCTGTTTTCTCTACATACTTTACTCTATCAAGCTTCCTTGTTCCCATAGAGAAATAGGGGATGACAATGAAATAAGCTAAACAGATAGAAGCAAGAGGGCCCACTGACACCTGGGCCCACCGGGAGTTTTCCTGGTATCTTGGTGGGTTCGTGCAACGCTGGGCACGGCAAGATCAAAAAAGCCCCAGCAGGCAGCACGTTTTAAACCTGACAAACATTGGGTATTTGATCATAATTTTATTACTACTTAAAACACTTAGCCTTACTGATTCAGAGTGGAAGCTAATCCTTTGCCTGAAAAAAAGACATCTGAATGCAAGTTAATAACTAGGGAATGATGAGAATTCTTCTCTCTGACACACATGCATATTCTATGTTTCCCCCCTGAATGGCTGAGGCTGGGATTGAGAAGTCTCGAAGGCTCAGGCATTCCTCGTATTATTTACATCCTCTTCACATCACTTTTGTTATCTTTTGTTACATATGTAAGTTGAAGTTGATGGTACCGTGGTGCAGATACACTCAGCTGTAACTTTATACATGGGATATGAATAAAGAAAAACAATTTTGCTTTGAGTGGGGATTAAGAGCAACTCCCTTGCTCTCCCTGTTGTTCGGAGAACCCGAGGGGATGGCTTGGTGCTCACAAGAGGTATCACTCATCGGGCACACCGGGTCTCGAGTAACAAGGTACTAGCACTAAATTCATCTGATATGACAAGTGATAATCTGTTTGTGTCAAATGCAAATATACAAATACTGGCAAACTGCCTGGGGTTTCACTTGCAACTGCTATTATATTCTGGCCCAAATATTCCCTTGAAACATTTAACCTTGTAATAGTTTGGCTTTTAAATATGTCAATCTCTCTGCTCCATCAGTTGCATGCATCTATAATAATCTCAATCATGTTGCCAGCCTTAATTAAGCATTTAAAGTGATGGTGTAGTGGGGTAGTATTACAAACCCATGAACCCTTCCTGAATCTCACCTCTTACTTTGGGATGGAGGACATTTACTACAAGTTAATTGTGAGTTTTGCAGTGCAGTAGGGGAAGGGGTAAGTAGAGTTTGGGTTGGTAGAAAGGATATCATGCACTGTTTCTCCTTGACTTTATAACTTACTTCCACTAGGGCATAAAAAAATACAAAGAAGAGGGAACACGGCCCTACCTATTCTTCCATTTATTTATAATCCAATGTAACCCATATCAAGCACTACTTCACCCTAACCTAAATAGGGAGGCAAGCTCAAACTGAGATTCATGACCCTGGCATTTCAGGTACACAGAGGCCCAAACAGCCCCCCACCAGCCCAATAAATAGTGAGTGTATATGGAATCTTACAGCAGCCCCTCTGGCATTTGCCTGAATCCACAGATTGCCAGTCTGGGCCTGTGTGGAGGTGTGGAACTCTTTCTCCCTACCACATGCCAAGTGGGGTCAATAGTAGTCCTCCCATCATGCCCAAAATATTAACCGTTTCATTGATTTTAGGGCTCCTGTCTATGATTCTGTCTCTTAGTTTCAAAGCAATCACTAAACAAACATAAATGTCATAAACCTAGAGAACAAGGAGGATAGTGCAGAGTTACTGTTTTGAACATTCCATTGAAAACCATAGGAAGACTATATTATCCCAAATACATGCATGAGTGTGTATGTGCCTGTATGTACATATGTGTGTGTGTGAAGTGTATGTGTGACTACTCATAGCATTGCTTTCTTGAACTTGAATTTGATAATTACATTTCAAAACTATTGCCTGTTACACAAAGCCATATAATTTAGATGCCCAAAGGCAGTACTATAAAGTTACATACTGTAGGTAGTTTGGGCTGAGAAAGAGACATTTGTCTATTAAAGTGTGTTCTTTGACAGCACTTATGATACATAAAACCAACATAAAACCAATTAAGTCTGGAATTTCTGTGGTGCTAAATAAATTGCTGTATTTTCCTAGTGCTTTTACATTATATACTAAAATTCCGCTCTGTCAAACTTCATTTTGCCCTTTGCACAAGTAATTTCTGCATACCACACTCACAGAACAGACTGGGGACCTTTAATAAATGAACCCTTGTGAATTCTGGTTTGTTTAAACCCATGATACTTACACAATCCCCTTTTATGTCCAACTGTAATCCCTACATGAATCCATTGGCTATCCCTGCTCGGTGAAGAGATGGCATCAGAATAGCAGAAAAGAGGCAACACTCAGTATATCCACAATTCCCATAAGCCTACTGGCTCATCTGCCAAAATGCTCAATTCATCAGTTTATCCAGATCCTATTGGTCAACATAGAATAATATAACTGGCAGGGGTATAGACATCATTTCTATATATGCATCTATACTGAGAAGAATGGGTGTACAAACGTTGCACCCCTCTATTAAGAAGTGATACCACAAGGGGAGTGGGGTGGACTATTATAGCAGCCTGCTTTTGGTTGGCTTTTGTTTTGGCCAGCATTCCTAAATGGGTATGGGTATGAATAATGTTTCATGGGTATCATTATTAAACTGTTACTATGCTCATGTTGTATAATATTCCTTATATGAGTATAAGTATAAAGTAAAACTGTGGACAGTTTAATCCCAACCCCAATATCTTTATTGTGTCCCTGGTTAGATAAGCCCATAAGACTGACACTGTACTGGCAATCTGTGGATTCTGGCAAATGCCAGAGGGGCTGCTATAACATGCCATAGACACTCACTAATTATTTGGCCGATGGGTGTTTTTTTGGTACTTGTAATGCCAGGGCCTATTTTGAATCCTAGTCCAGATCTGCTGCACAGTTACACATTGTAGCTTTTGTCATTAAAAACTTTTTGTGCAAGTGGTATGGTGGTGCCATGGTTATTGTAGCACTGGTATCCTCACAGCATGATGTGTACAAGACATTTTTCTTTTGTTTGAGTGCTTTTTCTCCAAACAACACATATTTCTAATGTGATATACAAAAATCTATAAATCTATATAGGGAGGTTCACATCTCTCTGCACATGTAGAACTGCAGAGCAATGATGTCGGGCAGAGCCAGTTGTGTTGTCTAAGAGTAAATGTGTGCCTGATAGAATGTGGCTGAGCTAAGTTTTTGGACTTTCTGGTCAAATTTTAGCCATTTCCTGGCTTGTCATTGTGGGATTTATATGGTGCTGTATAAATATGTCAGAAAATTTCACTCCAGCATCACTGGGCTAGAACTCTTAGCTATTAGCAATATATAGATATAAAACCAATAAAAAAGAGAATGTGTTCTTCAAGTTGGAAACTTTTCATAGGTCAAAAGGGCTGCTACTCTATTACAAAGTCATTTTATAGGGGTGTATTTATGGATACATTCTTAAATTTCCTCTCATTCCAGGTGGAGAAAAGGCAGACAATAGACAGCATGGCTGGATGAAATATCATGTTATTTGCCGGGTTTCTTGGCCTTTGTTTCCATTATTTTTTTTCTGTACTTTGCTTCCTTTTACCCACTTAATAAAGGAGTTCTATATTAAGCCTCCTCTGTAGTTGGAAAAAAATGCACAGTTTCACATAACTGTGCTATATACAGTAGAACCCCTATTTAACTTTTTAAGGGACCAGAAAAAGGTGTAAAATAAGGGTAAAATTGAGGTTTCACTATATAGTACATTACAATAGTAATAAGAAATTGATGCTTTATAAAGTGAATTATTTGCAGGAAATGTGCAGTACAGGTATGGGGTCCATTATCCGAAAACCTAATATCCAAAAAGTTCTCAATTACTGAAAGACCATGTCCCATAGACTCCATAATAAGCAAATAATTTTGATTTGTAAAAAAAGATTTCTCTGTAATAATAAAACAGTACCTTGTACTTAATCCCAACTAAGATATAAAGATATAATTAATTGTTATTGGAGGTTAAACAATCCTATTGGGTTTATTCAATATTTAAATGCTTTTTTTAAAGGTATTGAGATCCAAATTATGGAAAGAGCCCTTATTCATAAAATCCCAGGTCCCGAGCATTCTGGATAACATACCTGTACCAGGTTTATCTGAGAAGCTCATCCTAGAGACTTTACAATTAAAATGTATGGTCTCCTAGTTGGGTATGAATTGGTATGCCATCTACCCCCACATCCCAGTAGCTAAAGTGCAGGGCACAAGACTGCAACGTTAGATTATGTTCAGCTCTTAAAGCTATGTGAGAATTCTTTTAAGTTCACAATTTAGCTTTGTATCAGTTGTGGGTAGCAGTTTTCACCATCTACACATTGCTGCTTGACACAAGGTATCAGTCTCACCTCTTGGCATGATCGCCCTGAGTGGTTTTTAATGTTGTTTAATGTTGATGTTTAGATAATGGAGAAGAGTGCCCCTAATCATGCCAAACAGTCTCCTTCTAGTGTAAACTGGGCCTGACAAGGTTACAGATCATTACAGGCGCCCCCACCCCAGAAAGTGAAAAAACTTGCAAATGTGACTGAGTGCCAAAAGGGTTTGCCTTAAGGGTGAATATCAGCATAGATCAGCAACTAAATAAAGTGTAACTGTAAAAATAGTGCTTCTTTTGCATTTTATCACTACAACATAGATCTCATTCTAAAATAAACCCAATGCGGAATGAGTAGAAAAATGCACAAAAATAATTGCTCACTCCAGGTAAACCCAATAGGATTGTTTTGCCTCAATAAGGATTAATTATATCTCAGTTGGGATCAAGTACAAGGTACTGTTTTATTATTAGAGAAAAGGGAAATTGTAGTTATTTGATTAACATGGAGTCTATGGGAGGTGGCCTTCCCATAATTTGGAGCTTCCTGAATAACAAGTTTCCGGGTAACCAATCCCATACCTACTTTCCCTGCCGTAGCTTTTTATATGGAAAAAATCTTGAGTTATTTTGTTGGACAAATTTTTAGGTAGCCTAAGCACATGATGCCAAACCACCCCCCACTTATATCTCCAAAAAAATTTCCTAAGAATCTGATAAAAGCCTGTTAGATGGAAACGCATTTTTGGGTTACTTACAAACCTCACCCCTAGCAATGAGCGAATTATCAAAAATGTTGCGCATCAAAAAAAATTGTCGCGTGGCTATTCTTTTGTTGCCCGCGGCTATTCTTTTGTCGTAGGGCTATTTTTTTGTAGCCCGTGGCTATTCTTTTGTCGCGCGGCTATTCTTTGTCGCCCGCGGCTATTCTTTTGTCACACTGCTATTTTTTTGTCGCCCACGGCTATTCTTTTGTCATGCGGCTATTCTTTTGTCACGCAGCTGTTATTTTGACACCCGCGACTATTCTTTTGACGCGGGTGACAATTTTTGAATGCGCGGTGAATTTTTCCACGGCAAATTTTTTCATTTGTTTGGCGAAACAATCCGCCAATGGCAAAATGCGGAAATTCGCCGCGAATCCATGCCTGGCGAAACATTTCACCCATCACTACTCACCTCAAATCTCCTCATGTGCCATAGCTCTTGGGACAGGTACAAGCAATGATTCTGGCCAATTAATAGCTTAGTGGGACAAAACAAATGCTCAGAATAACTGTCCATGGGTTTAAATGGCAATTGCTCAGAATCACTACATTTACCATTGCCCTTAGGAAATAGCATTTCCAGCTTCACACTGGGGCTGCTAGATATATAAGATATATAAGAGAGAGGCAAGCTGTAGGAGACAGAATGTCTGGCTTCACATTGAGATGCTGCAAAATGTAACAAAGGAGCAATTAAGATATTTAATTGAATCTAAGTTCACACCCTTACCTATTGTTTCCATACACAGCCAGAGAACACCAAGTGGTCCTTGTTCTGGCTACCTGTATAAACAAATGCAGGGCGTGCAACAAAATGATGGCGCTTAATGCTAGGCCTGGCGAAACTGTTCTGCACAAGTGCCCATACAAGCAGATATTGGAGCACGAGGCATGAATGGAAACATGAAACATAGCAGCTTAGTTCTGTTACAGGAAATAACTCAAATAAAATCCGATACTGCCATTTGTCCTCCTACCAATGGCCGGAAATAAAAGGCAAATACTTACACCCCCTGCTGAATTCGTCAGCAACTGAAACTCTGCATTAGGCACCTGACTGAGCTGACTCTTCAGGCAAACTCTGTATGACCGAGCAAAGACTGAAGATGGCTTAAGGTATCTTTTTTGGATGCCTTTGTTTTGCAGACCAATGGCTTTAGAAGTGCAAAACCCTTAAAAGGGAACTCTGGCTCCTGAACCTAAATTTGTTAAAGAGCCCCACACAACACAGAAACCCCTAATATACCTATCACTGTAATCTATTCCTTCAAGAAGTATGAATAAATACCATTTTGATATGCTTAAATCCAGCTGCAAAAAAGTCCTTCTTTCTGCATTATTCAAAATTCCGGCAGGGGAGGAGGGGCTAAAACATAACAATTTGTAACAATTTCTCCACATCTTACAGACAGCATGTAGGAACTACATAACCCACAATGCATTGCAGTGTGATGCTTCTTTCCTTATTGACATCATATGTGCAGGGAGTTGTGGTATTTGATGAATGCGGGCTGAGAATAGTCGACTACTGTTACATGTTATTTGAGTGTCAAACTGGTCGGCTAGATCAGCAGGAGAACAGGGGGCCATGCTTAGGTAACTGTTCCAAACCATAATATCACATTAAAAATTATGAAAAGGCTGCATATTTTTTAATTGATGCAAATTGCAAAGTTGCTTGAAATTATGTTTTCTTTAAAAACATAATGCCCAGGAGCAGTAACCCATAGCAACCAATAAGATGTTTGCTTTTAAACAGGCAACCAGTATATGCTGCCTGTTGATTGGTTGCTATGGGTTACTGCTCCTGTGCAAACATAGTGCCTTTAATTACATAACCCCCAAAGAGAAGAAATGGAGGGAATTATAGGTAGTAATATGTAAGTAAAATTGATTAAATAAATAAATAAAATGAATAAAGAGAAAAGGAACAACAGTTTATAGAGTGGGCCTGTGGTCAAAGGTTATCAGGTAGGCCCCTTGCACCCCAGTCCAAGTTCAGTTACTCAGGCTACTGTTAAGCTGGACACTTATTGGTCAAAAGTGACGATTGGGCAGCTAGTTAGCAATTGAGTAGTCCATGTATGTTGGCAAAATGATGGCATCCCTGACCATGGACCATTCAAAATAATACTTAATATATATGAATTATACATATTGTATATATTATACAAAGATGTTTTAACCACTTTGTATCATTACTAATATTCCTGTTCATTTTGAAATGGCACTAGGCAGGCAAAAGCTGTCAGCAAGCACAATGATCTATCCCAAATAACTCAAAGATCAGCACATATGATTAGCTTAACTTCTTTCCCTAAAGCTGGCCAAACACTGAAAGATTTGGTGAGGCCAAATGAGTGGCTCTTTCCCCTATATGCTTACCTTGAGGTGGGTGATATTAGATTGATCCGATTGTTCAGGCCTTGCGTGGGGATAGGTACCATTGGGATGAAAACCCCATCAATGCACCAATGTGCTCCTCATCCCAACTCAGTCCGTCAGCACCTTTAATTGGCCAGAGTATGGCCACCTTAATACTTTAGCAATTTAAAATAGCCAGTAGTAGGACAAGATCTGAATGTTTGGGTGCAGAATTATAGCACATGGTAACTCCATACAGAAGCTTTCATTCTGCACAATGTAATGTAGCAGAAATTAACTTTTTCATCATGCCACTCTCTCAAAGTTTGTATTTTTTATCCCAAATAATATCTCACCCAATTATATTTCTCTGAAACATTGCCTTACACAGACGTCGCAGTCTGCAAAATGATGACTACATGTTATCGACGTTTAAATGGATTCCTTTGACAATATTTGGTTACAGTAACCCCCTTAGTACTAATGGCTGCTGAAGCACGCGCAAAACAAATGGCATTTTTAACCTCTTATAAATAGAAAGAAAATAAACTAGATGATTGATTGTATTGAATGGGTGGATGGCAGGGGACTGCTGCTGGCAGTGCTGGGCTTTAGTGTATGTATGCCCTGAGTAGACTTTTCGGTGGTACTCTATGTTGTATATTATGTTGTACAATACTTCCACAGTACTAGTTAGCAGAATTTAAACTGAATATCGTATCACAGCTAAGCTGATGACATTGCTTTATCGAAGAAACATCTGCCTTCTAAGCACCCCGTCTTCTTGGCAAAATTATTATAGCCCCCACATTTTCAACAGAGGCAGCAGAAAGTCCAAACCTGATCCAGTGAGGCTATGTTGTCACCAAGCTATTTTTAATACCTGCTTGTTCCTGATCTGCAAGAGAATTGTGCTTAGCTTGCCGCGCTTCCTATCAGCCTGTGGAACGACAAACAAGGCGTGCTGAATTATTCATGATCGGCAATTTTCTCCTAGCCACTGACTCATCAATCACAGCTGTCTAACACGACAAGTATTCACCTACAGAGCACAATTTATTCACCGGCATTGTGGTATTTATTAAAGGCCAGTGGCATAATAATATTACCGTGCGTTTAGAGAGTATCTTTCAGCTTGCAGGTTGCATGAGATTAACATTTGATTTGAATTCATTCACTTTCCGTAGAGTTCACTTGATATTTCTTTTTTTTCCTTTTAAAGGGAGGAAACAGAATCTATTTGGGCCTAAAAAAAGAGCGTCATGTTTGGCAAAGCAGATAGGGGAGAACCTTAAATGTTGGAAAAAGCTATTGTCTATTTTATTATTGAATAGGGATGTATATTTCCCATTACTCAGCCTACTGTTAAGCTGGACACTTATAGGCCGAAACCGACTGCCGATTGGGCTGCACTTGACCTAGTTAACAATTGATTAGTCTATGTATGTGGACAACATGTTGGCCTCCCTGACCAGTATTTTATTAGGGCTCATTAAAGGCTGAAAAAACCCATCAGGTCTTGGATTTTGTCCTTTCCTCACTGGTTTCAATAGACCCAGGGTGAACAGCCTGAATAGGACAAATAGTCTTATTACCATTAACCAGAAGCTACCAGCATGGCTGGTTCACCTTTCAGTTAACTATTAGTATGTTATAGAAGGCCCTATTTTAGGCAACTTTGCATTAGTTCTTCATTGTTTATTTTTTTTTATAGTTTTTTAATTATTTGTCCTCTTCTATTACATCTTTCCAGCTTTCATATATGGATCATTGACCCCACAGTTTGCTCTGGAAAGCTAAAATTGTATTTTTTATTGACACTTTTTATTGCATATCTTTATATTCAGTTCCTCTCCCTTTTATATTCCTGTGCCTTATTCAATCCTCTGCCTGGTTGCTAAGATAAACAAGGCCCTAGCAACCTGACGACTGCTGTAGTTCCAAACGGCAAAAATGACAACCAATTGCAAATTTTACCAGAATGTCGATGTTATATTAAAAGTTAAGTTAAAGGCGAACAACCTCCTTTTAGGCAAGAAAGAAAGACTGCTGCTCAGGCACTAAAGACCACATTCTGTCCCATTTCCTGTATACTGTATACTTTGACCTGTAGTAATTTTTGCAGTCCCCTCAGACATCAGACTGTCGATGCTGATATTTCCAATAGGAAAGTTACATTAGCTGAGGGGACCCTCCGTGGGGTGTTCTAGTACAGTAACATCTAATGTAATATTAATGTGCCCCATTCCATTTATATTTGACTCTTAATTATAAAAAGGAGGTTATTCTGGTACAGCTGTAAGAAATAAGCATCTCCTGCACATGTAACCTATGACTCCATGACCAGCATAATGCATAATCTAGTTAGTAACTATAAACACCAAATACCCCCCTGTGCCTCCTGATATTGTCAGGAATAGAAATGTGACAGTGAAATGGTATTTAAGTGTCCTCAGGCCAAAAATTATCATGAGGGGTGACAGGCAGATCCCATTCAAGTTACTAAGAGATGCTGGCTAAGTGTGCCATTAGTCTAAGGCAGAGATCCCAAACTTTTTACTTGTGAGCCACATTTAAATGTAAAAAGTGTTGGGGCACAATACAAACATAAAAAGAGTTCCTGGGGATGCCAAAATACAGGCTGTGATTGGCTATTTGGTATTCCCTATGTGGACTGGTAGCCTAAATGAGGCTCTATTTGGCAGTAAACCTGGTTTTTATGCAACTAAATCTTGCCACCAAAAAAATAAGCATCTGCTTTGAGGCCACTGGGAGCAACATCCAAAGGGTTGGTGAGGAACATGTTGGTGCACAAAGGGTGCACTACTTTCTCCGCATTTGTCTTGACGCAAATAAATTGTAGTCAGTTTCTTTCTCTGTGTTTTTCTTGCATAAAATGCTCAATGGGTATTCTTTCCTGTAATTTTTTTGGGTTTGTTTGTTTTTTTTGCAAAAAAAATTAATAGAGATATTAATGCTGTTTGGGTTTTTTTTTCTAGTGAAACAAAATGCATGGCAAAACACTAATAATACCAATGACACCTTTTCTCGCAGTTTTTCCAGTGCAAAAAAAGGTGCAGCTAAATGCATTGTGAAACACCAGCGCAGATCCACAAAAACATTTTCCTCTGGTGTAAAAACTAAGTTTGCCATGAAACGGTACAAGGCATAGCAATTTGCTTATCCTTACCTTTCAGTCGAGGACAAAAAAAAATAAAATAAATTATAAACCCTGGGCAAATTTGCACCTGAGCAGTAACCTATAGCAACCAATCAGTGATTAGCTTTTTTCAGCCAGCTGCAGGAAGCTGAATAGAAGCAAACAGCTGATTGGTTGTCATGGTTTACTGCCCAGGAGGTTTAAAAATGACCCCCACCACTTGAAAAATAATAAAATAAGTGGCCATGGTCTCTGGAAAAGCATGCAGACCTAAAGAGTTTCATGCGTTGAATGGAGCATCTTTATAGGCTGAGGGAGTTTTATTTCCAGCATGACATATACATCATAGGTGGGGAAAATATATTGTTATCAATATTGCAGGCAGGATCCTCAGTAACCAAAATTATTTGTTCCGAAGAGACGAGAGATGTACAGCAGGATGATGTGCATTTACTCACATAATTGGAATAATGGCGCTGAGATTGCTTGTAGCTAATAGGCCCTAGTTACTGGTCTTTTTGTTTAATTCAGCCATCAGCTGTCAGCCAGCACACAGGAAGATCTGCCGCGCAGGAGCGCTGCATCTGTAATTTTGTACTCGGCATCTTGTCTCCCTCCCCAATGGCTGTTGATACAAATTGTATGTAAATCTCCCAAGAGGAAGACTGAGCTCTATAGTTTGGATTGGCTAAAAACAACAAGAATAGCCTGTAAGGCATTTTCTCAGAAGCAAAATAATCAGAACCCGTATTTACTGTATTCTCTTTGTATCGAGAACCCTCCTCCTCTTCCCATTATACACTGGCACACACAGATAGATAAAGATATTGTTTAGCAGTGCACTTGGCCAACATGCAAGACCTTTCTTTTCTTCCTCTGTAGTGAATGGCATTCCTTTCATGTTGCACTTTGCTGAACCATGAAGCACCATTATTCTATATATATAGTATATAAATATATTTCTTTTTAAAACTGAATAGAATAGAACACATACAGTATAATTAGAGGTAATTACCAGCTTACTAGCCTAATTCTTTATTGCAGACTATAACAAATATTGAACAACATTGTATTAAACAATGGTCATCCTTTGGGTCTAATATTTCATCTGAAGAATGTCTTAATATATACCTCAGCACTGACCATTGTTAGTAATAATATGTCTATTTTGTGTGTGTGTGTATTAATGTGGAGTAGTTCTGCGGAACCTATACTGTAGTACTATCAATAGGATATGCTCATTATAGACCTAGTCACATTTACTACCTGGGTGCAAAGTGCAAACAATAGGGGTCATTCATAAACATTGGGCAGATTTTTACCTGGGCAGTAACCCATGGCAACCAATTAGAATTCTGCTTTCATTTTTACACCTACAGCTGGCTGGAAAAACATCATCACTGATTAGTTGCCATGGGTTACAGTCCAGGTACAAATCTACCCAGTGATTATAAATGAGCCCCAAGGTGTGCAGTCTGCCATGTTTTTTCCTACTTTGCTTTCTGCTCTGCAGCAAGCACACTTTTTGCCCAATGAATGCACCACTGCTGGTGGTTGTTAGTACTGTGGTCATAATGGGCAGATGGAGGAAGGCAAATAGATTTAGGACATCTGACTAGTATGTGAACGGACTAGCCAGTCACTCACCAGCTAGGGCCAGAACTAGTATTACAAATTTACTGGCAATATACTTGCTGGTAAATTTTTAATGCCCTATAAATCCATCCCTTCCCTGATCCTCACCGGTGCTAACCACCCCTTTTAGCCACTGACCTGCCTCCCCCACCCATTCTGCCTATTTCTCTGCCCCAAGTGACATCATGCCCCCCCCCCCCAACCTGAAGGCCTTCTGCCTACTGTCTGTCCTCTAACTTGTGTGTCATTCAGAGGTGCAAGTTAGAGAATGCCAGGAGGTGCAGGTCACATTGGGGACTGTCCTACAGAAGGCGATAAAGATATAGGATAAAGGATATATTTAAGGGCATGGGCTTTAAGATCTAAAAGATCTTACTCTCATACTGTTCATTACAACTCTTGCAATAACCCTAAATAGACTCTATCTGTTCATATTGACTAAAGTACATAGGATACATGCCCCCCACTGAGCAGCACAGGCTATAGAAATGATAGGAACAATAGAAAGCCCAGCCCTACTAGGCAGCAGTGTATGAAAGGTACCATGATGGTGTAAGATTAGTTATAGCATTACTATCTCTGTAATTTCATTGCTAATGCTATAAGGGAGTTTATGTGCCATAATTCCAGTATATGCAGCAGCTTTCAGGAATAAATGCTCTGCAGCCCAATCTCATGTAAGAATGGAGCGTTACATGGCTAAGAGCTTTGTTTTGTGGCTGCAGAGCATGTTGTTAAGTAGGTCTGGAGCTGTGTGAGGCAGGGAGGCAGGCTGAGACAAAAGCATAGCTATGAGTCATAATCTCTCTTAATAAGGAGGTGTGAAAAATGTTTTCTAAATATTGTAGCTGTGCTGTTGTCTGTATGTGATTATAATGTTTATGCTAGAAGCAGAGAAACAAAAGCGGATAACATCTGGTTAGGAAAAAAGATCTCCCAGAAACACTCGAGATAAAGAACCACAGAAAAACAAATCAAACTGGAGCCTTACAATGGAGTGGTTCTAAAGCCACAAAAATGCTTCCCCTGGAAAAACATCTCTTATTTTCCCTTATCTAAAGCACTTACATTATAAATACAGATATACTAGGGCTCATTTACGTCCACAGAAGTAGTGGGCGACTTGAAGTTTTTCCCTGCAGTGAGTTGTGTTTTAAACCATTTTCAGGTACTTGCATCCAAAATCGCTCCATATACATCTAGTTGCACTTGGCACAACCCAGTCCTTCCGTTCTGAAGCTCCAGGGCTCCCTTACTTGAAGCTAAAGAATCGGGCACAGATCTCATTCTGAACACTGGCGAAGACTGGATTAGAAGCCAAAAATATTCGGCGCAACTGCATCCAATGTATGGTGAAAGACACACACAGTTGAGTCTATTTTGATGCAGTTGCTCCAGATGCAGCATGTATGAGTCAGATGCAGCATAATTACACCCAATTCAACATCTGTAATGTACATGCAATGATGCATGAATTCTGGGGAAAACCAGGGCATTGTGGGAAAAAACATGGTGATTACGTCCCAAATTGCACTTTGTTCACTGTGTCAGGGTAAAGGTGGCCATACACGCACCGATATTATCGTACGAAACCTCGTTTCGTACGATAATCGGTGCGTGTATGGCATGTCGGCGAGTCGACCGATATCGCAGGAAGCTGCCGATATCGGACGACTCGCCGATCGGACAAGTTTGAAAATTTTGATCGGGCGCCATAGAAGGCGCCTGACCAAAATTCTCCCTTCAGAGCTGAATCGGCAGAAGGAGGTAGAAATCCTATTGTTTCTACCTCCTTACCTGCCGATTCAGCCCTGAATGGTGTGTGGCGGATCTTACGATGTTTCGTGCGACCGATGGTCGTACGAAACATCGTCGGATCGCCACGTGTATGGCCACCTTAAGTGAATATATACCCTACTGCATTCAAATATCAATATGACTTAGTGCTTTTCTAGCATTGCTCTCTGTTAATGCTGTATAGGGCCAGATTTGTTATAAAAAAATGCTGATGCCAAGTGTGAGCGTTTGAGCAATCTAGTAGCCATAGACATTTTTAGAGCTTCATTCCTGAGGTCTTGCAGTTGGACACTTCAGTATGGGAAAAATAGTGCTGCCATATCTCCTTTGGGCAGTGCCACACATGGTGAGTCCAAGAGTTTTTTCTTCACCGAAAAATTAATGAACATTTGCAAAATGGTGAAATTTGCCAAATGCATTGGAATCAATAGGTGTTTTTTTTTCAGTGAAAGTAAGCATAATAATGCCACTTGGGTTTTTTCCTTGTGCTTTAAGTTTGTATCTGGTGCAAAAAAACTCACTTTTTTCCGTGGAAAAACAAAACACATGCCAAAATTCTAACATAATAAAATTCTCACAGAGATTAGTAGCTCATTAGCAGAGAACAAAATACTCATAAACTTCCCATACATTGCTATGGCAGTCGGCCACATGCGTCGGCCTGCATTGCTGAGCAACAATCGTCAGACAGTTGAGTTTCCCTGTTATTACATGTGATAGCCATGAAAATCAATGGTTAGTAATTGAAGTTTTGGCCCCAGCCTACTGAGCTTCGAAAAAATCCAGAAAATTCAGATAAATAAATTGGCAGATAAAACCATCTATAGAAGTCAATGGAAGGTGTATTTTCAACATTCAAGCTAATTTAAAATTTAAAAAGCCAAATTTTAAAAAATAAATTAAACAATGGGATTTTTGTTGGGATCAAGTTTTTTATTCTGTGAATTTAAATAACTGAGTTTCTCCAACTGAAGTTATTTTTGTAATTATGCTAGTGGCTGGAAAAGAAGAAAATTGAACTAAATTTTTATTTTTATTTGGTGAACATGTTTTTAAAAATCTCATAAACTGATACATTGGCTTCCCCATGTTATCTAATCAGAGTTATTGAGCAAAAGCCTTATGTTAATTACTAATCATTAGGGCCATTATCCCTGATTGGGAAGCCTTACCACAGACGTCATATAAAAAGTTGTTACCCAGAAAAAAAATATTTTAAGAAACAATCATGGCAGCCAAATCTTGACATAAATTTTACAGTAAAAAAACATATTCTGAAGGAATACCACAAGCATCTACACAATGAAAATCCCAACAGAAGCCAAGACATTCTTGAGAAATATCCATTTAGTTGTCCCGATTCAAAATCACTTCAAATTTCTCAAAAACTTGATTTGTGGAATTCAAAAATCCTATACTAGTGTTTTAACAATGTGCAGGTCAGGGCCAACCTTGACCTGCAAAACCTTAACCCACACTCGACCCTAACCTGCAAATGTTGCCATTGTACAATCTGCACCCAACCCATAACCATGTCTTCCCACTCCATACAATACTTGTGTGCATTCCTAGACAGGGAATCTTTGGGAGCAGAGAAAGGGTATACTGTACTTCCCCTGTCTGACCCACACCCCACCCCAACCCGCAATGGTCGACCCACACATCACTATAGTATTCTAGGTGGTATTCATAATTCTTACCTGGTTGTGTCCTTCAGCTGTATGAAACTAGCATAATGCTAGCTGATATTTTTGCTCAGTGAGTATCCTGAATACCAAACATCTGCAAGACATGTTATAATAAAACACTGATTTTATGCAGTTGGTCGGCCTAGAGCTGACTAGAGCATTTCAAATGTTTAAAACAAAACCTCTATTCACTCATTTTGTTCAGTTACTTGTGTTACTTATATCACACTAACGAATGCCTTATTCCTTTGCTTTAGTAGGCTAGAGAACTAAAATAATCCCATCTCCCCCTTCCAAGTCCAAACTTCACAGCTTCAGCAGCAATTAATGAAGGTATGGATAGAAATTGGGCAAGGAATTAATCTTGGAAGTATCAATGTGCTTTTGTTTTCTTTTAATGTGATGCAAAGAAATGTTGGAACATTCCAATATCATTCTTTTTATCCTTAGAAGAAGTTCCAGATATTGATCTGACCTGACCCTTTTATTCATTAGGCTTTGGGTTGACTTGCCAAATAACAGATTAAGAAGAAACCATCCCACACATAACACGGTCCAAATATTTTGACTAAGGTAAGAAATATCCTAAACTTTAAGATGCCTGCTTTTTTTTATTTTTGTTTTTGCTTTAGAAGTGGGTGATTTATTAAAAGTGAAAGCTGTGCATGTCAAAAGGATTTTCCACTTAGTTTTGACGGGAATTTCGAAGGGATCTTAGGGAATTAATTCCTGCCTCATCACATGATGACTTCTTGAAAATCCCTTGATGGTGACCAAGTAAAGAGCTTAGGCTTGCATCAGCAGGAAACAATGAGTTCTTTGCAATCAAAGCAACCAGGATTTGGGAGTTTGCAGGTAGGGGATAGATGATAGATAGATCAAGATATATAGATAGATAGATAGATAGATAGATAGATAGATAGATAGATAGATCTTTCAGGATAGAATTTATATTCACTAAAAGCCACTGCAGCATGCTAATTTCAATAGCCACATTTCTCAGACTGCAAACCCTAATGAGCACAGCTGTCACGGTCGGCACCCAATACCAGAACTAGTGCCAAGCACCCTGGTCTCGGCTCGTGCTTCACCAGTAGCGTGACCGCCTTTGGCTTCGGGAGGAGCCCTCAGCTACTTGGATGCCACCTGGACTTATACGAGAGGTGCAAAGCAGGAGTTCTGGCTAGCAATGGGGCACGACTGTATAAAGTCAGTTAGGCCAAAGATCACGGTACAAATAGGGTTAAACAAGGTCGTCTTCAGGCAGGCTAGGTCGGGGCGGGCAGCAATCGAGGATAGTCAGACAGGCAAGGGTCAAAACCGGGTAATCAATACAGCAGGATGAGGCGAAATCGTAGACAAAGTATAAGCCGAGGTCAGATATGGACAATCAGAATAGTCAGGAGCAAGCCGGGTCAAAACAGGAGAAATACTATCAGAATACAGGAACAAGAATGCACAAGGCTCAGGAAGGCACCAGGAAATCGAATCCTATCACGGGCAATGAATGTAAGCAAAAGTCCCTTTAAATAGTTTGAATTTCGCGCCATTGCGCGATGACGTCATGACGCCAGCGTGCGTGCGCCTTTAAATTGCGGAAATGCGCGCGCGCGCACACTTAGGAAGGAGCCGGCACAGGAGGAGAACGGCGCGGCGGGCGTCCCCGCCGATGGCAGCGCGGTGGGCGTCCCCGCCGCGCTGGTAAGTGCTTCGTTACATTACCCCCCTCTCTAGGGGGGGCCACTGGACCCCCAGGCCTCTCAGGAAATCTTGAATGGAATTGCTTCCTGAGACGATCAGCCTTGATGTCATCAACTGAGACCCAAGAGTTCTCCTCAGGACCAAAGCCTTTCCACCTGGTGAGATATTGTAACTTACCTCTCACCAGACGGGAGTCGAGGAACTCCTGGATCTCGTACTCAGGCTGACCTTCAACCAACACCGGAGGGGGAATAGACAGACAACGAGTATTAGAAGCAGGTTTTAGGAGAGAAACGTGAAAGGTATTAGAAATCTTGAAATTAGGAGGTAACTGAAGACGGACAGAAGATGAGTTAATTATTGCAATGATGGGATATGGACCAATGAACCTGGGACCCAGTTTGGGAGAGGGGACCTTCAACTTAATATTTTTGGTAGATAACCATACCAAATCCCCCACCTTGTACTGGGGCGCCTCCCTACGGGATTTGTCAGCAGCTTTTTTCTGGGCTAGGGAAGCTGCCGACAACGAATCATGAACTGACAACCATATTTCAGAAAATTTTAAGACAGAGGAATTGACAGAGGGTACCGGGGAATTAGAGCCAGAAAAAGAAAATGCTTTGGGGTGCAACCCATAAACGACAAAAAAAGGAGACCTCCCTGAGGAGGAATGGGTAGCATTATTGTAAGCAAATTCTGCCCAAGGAAGCAGCTCAGACCATGTGGACTGGTTATCGGATACATAGCACCTGAGATACTGCTCAAGGGACTGATTCACCCTTTCGGTTTGACCATTCGTTTGGGGATGATAGGCAGAGGAAAAAGACAATTCTGTACCAACCAAAGAACAGAAAGCACGCCAAAATTTAGAAACAAACTGAACCCCCCTATCAGAAATAATATTTTCAGGAAACCCATGAAACTTAAAAATGTGTGTGATGAATAAGTCAGCCAGGACCTTAGCAGAAGGGAGTTGTGGTAAAGAAATAAAGTGAGCCATCTTACTGAACCTATCGACCACCACCCAAATCACTGTCTTACCCTGGGAAGGAGGCAATTCCACAATAAAATCCATAGAAATGTGAGACCATGGTTTCACTGGGATGGGTAAGGGATTTAAGAGACCCTGGGACAGATGATGAGATGGCTTAGAGCGTTGGCAGACTGCACAGGAATTGACAAAAGTTTTAGCGTCCTGTTTAAAGGAAGGCCACCAAACATGACGGGACAATAAAGAAACAGTTTTTGTAATACCTGGATGGCCTGCTACTTTAGAATCATGAACCTCCCTTAAAACTTGTTCCCTAAGCTCTTCAGGAACAAACCATTTACCTGATGGGGTTTCAACAGGGGCAGAAGATTGTAAGGGAGACAATAAGGAAGAGAGATCGGACTCCAAGGTTGCAACAACAATCTCCCTGGGAATGATGGGAGTACATTCACTAGGGTCAGAGGAAACAGAATTGAAACTCCTAGAGAGTGCATCTGCCTTGGTATTTTTTGAACCAGGCCTAAAAGTTAAAACAAAATTGAACCTTGAAAAGAATAAAGCCCATCTGGCTTGTCTTGGGTTCAAGCGCTTAGCGGACTCAATGTAAAGTAAATTTTTATGGTCCGTATAGACCGTCACCGGATGCTTAGCCCCCTCTAAAAGATGACGCCATTCCTCAAAGGCCAATTTAACTGCCAACAACTCCCTGTTCCCTATATCGTAATTTACCTCCGCGGGTAAAAACTTCTTGGAAAAAAAAGCACAGGGATGCAATTTGTTAGTCATCGGGTGTCTTTGAGAAAGGACTGCCCCAGCTCCTACCTCAGATGCATCTACTTCTACAATGAAAGGGAGTGCAGAATCGGGGTATTTAAGGAAAGAGGCAGAACTGAACTCTTTCTTAAGAGTTTCAAAAGCTTGAACAGCCTCAGGGGACCACATACTGGGATCGGCGCCCTTCTTAGTTAGATTCGTGATGGGGGCTACGATAAGGGAAAAATTCTTAATAAATTGCCGATAATAATTGGCAAACCCAAGAAACCTTTGTACTGCACGTAAAGAAAGAGGTTGTGCCCAGTCCAGGACCGCTTTCACCTTACCAGGATCCATCTCTAGACCCTTGCTGGTAATAATAAACCCCAAAAACTGGACTGAAGCAACCTCAAAGATACATTTTTCAAGCTTCGCATACAGGTTATTCTCCCTTAGCCTTTTTAAGACTTCACAGACATGGATACGATGTTCATGGAGATTAGACGAGAAAACAAGAATATCATCTAGGTAGACAACTACAAATACCCCTAGTAAATCACGGAAAATGTCATTGACAAATTCCTGAAAAACTGCGGGGGCGTTACAGAGCCCGAAGGGCATTACTAAATATTCGTAGTGGCCGTCTCTGGTGTTAAAAGCAGTTTTCCACTCATCCCCTTCCCTAATGCGAATGAGATTGTATGCCCCTCTCAGATCGAGCTTGGTATAGACTTTAGCCCCCTTGACCTGGTCGAACAACTCTGAAATTAGAGGAAGGGGGTAGCGGTTTTTAACTGTGACCTTATTTAAACCTCTGTAGTCAATACAAGGGCGAAGACTACCATCCTTCTTACCCACAAAGAAAAAGCCCGCACCTGCAGGAGAACTAGAGGGCCGAATAAAACCCCTTTCGAGGTTTTCCTGAATATACTCCCTCATAGACTGAGATTCAGGTAGGGAAAGAGGATATGTGCGACCCCGAGGAAGTGAGGCACCAGGAACCAGGTCAATGGGACAGTCATACTGTCTGTGCGGAGGTAAGGTCTCGGCAGCCCTTTTGGAAAAAACATCGGCGAAGGCCGAATAGGCTGCAGGTAAACCCTCTAGTAAGGTGTTCGCAATAACAGGAGGAATACAAACACCCCTACAACCATCACCCCATTGAGTGACCTCCCCTGTAACCCAGTTAATTAGGGGGTTATGAGCCTGGAGCCAGGGTAACCCCAAAATGAGAGGAGAAGAGGCACCTTCGATGAGAAAAAAGGCTATCTCCTCACTATGAACATTGTTTGTACTTAATGATAAGAAGATGGTTTTCTTATTTACCACCCCTGAGCCTAGGGGTCTTCTGTCCACCGCTAAAATTCTCATGGGAACATCTAGAGAAACCACGGGAATGCCGTGTCTGGCTGCAAACGTGGCATCTAAAAAGTTACCCTCGGCTCCAGAGTCCACAAAAGCGGACAAATTAATGGAGCCCGAAGGCCAGGTCAATTTGACTGGTAGCAGAACCTTGGAGGCAAATTGGGGAGAGGAAACGCCTGCACCCAAATGAAGCTCCCCTTCTTCATTTAGGCTGGGGCGTTTCCCGGCCTCTTAGTGCATTGCTTCAGAAAATGACCCTTGTCCCCACAATATATACATAACCCAAGAGTCCGCCTGCGTGTCTTTTCCTCAGGAGAGAGATGGAATAGGCCTAGTTGCATAGGCTCCTCCTGAGGTGGAGACACAGGGGAAACCAAAGGCTTGACATTGGGCACCAAGTCAGGTCCCATATAAGAAACCCCAGAAAAATTAGCATGACCCCTCTCACTCCTTCTCTCCCTCTGTCTCCTATCGATCTGGATGACTAGGGACATGAGATCATCTAGACTGGAAGACAAGGGGTAATTCACCAGACTATCTTTAATAGAATCAGATAACCCGACACGGAACTGACTGCGCAGGGCCGCATCGTTCCACTCAGTCTCTCCTGCCCACCGGCGGAACTCTGTGCAGTATACCTCTACCTCCCGCCTCCCTTGGCGCAGTTTACGAATCGCCGAATCGGCTGATGATGCACGATCTGGGTCATCGTAAAGAACTGCCATAGTATCAAAGAATACATCAAGGGAAAAACGGGCAGGATCAGAGGGAGACAGTCTAAGGGCCCAAACTTGGGGATCCCCCACTAGAAGGGTCATAACAAATCTTACTTTTTCCACACCCGAAGGAAAAGAAAGAGGGAAAAAGCTAAGATACAGTTTACATGCCTCTTTGAAGACGAAAAATTTAGACCTGTCTCCAGAGAATTTCTCTGGAAATGCAATTTTGGGTTCTTGGGACCTGAAAGTGTTACCCCCCAAAGCGTATGAACCCACAGGAGGGGAAGAACTAGGAATTGGCTGCTGCTGTGAAGCTTGCGGGGACTCCAGCTGGCGGGTTAAATTGTGAAAACCCTGCAGGAGATAATTTTGTTTTTGTTCCTGATCCTCCAAGCGCTGTAGCAGGGCAGTAAGAAGCGCTTCAGTAGTAGCAGATGGAGCGGGAGAAGCAGCAGCGGACTCAACGTGATCTTGGTCCTCCATGGCCCGTGATAATGTCACGGTCGGCACCCAATACCAGAACTAGTGCCAAGCACCCTGGTCTCGGCTCGTGCTTCACCAGTAGCGTGACCGCCTTTGGCTTCGGGAGGAGCCCTCAGCTACTTGGATGCCACCTGGACTTATACGAGAGGTGCAAAGCAGGAGTTCTGGCTAGCAATGGGGCACGACTGTATAAAGTCAGTTAGGCCAAAGATCACGGTACAAATAGGGTTAAACAAGGTCGTCTTCAGGCAGGCTAGGTCGGGGCGGGCAGCAATCGAGGATAGTCAGACAGGCAAGGGTCAAAACCGGGTAATCAATACAGCAGGATGAGGCGAAATCGTAGACAAAGTATAAGCCGAGGTCAGATATGGACAATCAGAATAGTCAGGAGCAAGCCGGGTCAAAACAGGAGAAATACTATCAGAATACAGGAACAAGAATGCACAAGGCTCAGGAAGGCACCAGGAAATCGAATCCTATCACGGGCAATGAATGTAAGCAAAAGTCCCTTTAAATAGTTTGAATTTCGCGCCATTGCGCGATGACGTCATGACGCCAGCGTGCGTGCGCCTTTAAATTGCGGAAATGCGCGCGCGCGCACACTTAGGAAGGAGCCGGCACAGGAGGAGAACGGCGCGGCGGGCGTCCCCGCCGATGGCAGCGCGGTGGGCGTCCCCGCCGCGCTGGTAAGTGCTTCGTTACAACAGCCCTCTTCACCTCCTGTTTCAGTCAGTATTTGTTTGTAATCTATATGTTTGAAGGTACAAATGGTGCTTCTTTGAGTGAAAATGTTCACTTGAGTTTCAGAACTGTTGGTTCACATTACAGTAGGTATGGGGATGCTAGGGGTAGTTTCAGGTGCCTGTGCATAAACTGAAATCAGGGACATTTCTTGCTCCTGAGCTGCCTCAGATATCTCCTCCAATGCTGTGCCCCTCAGCCCCAAATGCTTATCTTTACAGCGCCGCAGGGGGTCCAGGTGGCACATTGCTAGTGTAGAGAAGGCAATGGTGCTCTCTGCACTGGCGGAGCCTATTTTCCATTTTAAAAAACAGAAATTTGGCTCTTAAAGTTACCAGAAGTAGCTATTTCTCAACTCGCCTCATGGACGCAGCATCCCTGACTGAAATGCACCAGTAAAGAAAAAGCCTTAGCATCATTTACTATAAGAAATGCAGTGCGCAAAGTACAAAAATGGGTGCAATGTGCTCTTTTTTTAACTTTAAACACTGCCTTCCTTGAATGGCAATAGCAGAGAGTAAGAAATGGCCTGTGCCCACGGACACTGTGGTCTAAACATCTCTTGCTCATGTGCCCCTTAGGGCTCTGGCACACGGGGAGATTAGTCACCCGCGGCAAAACTCCCTGTTCGCGGGCGACTAATCTCCCCGAGTTGCCTTCCCCTGCCATCCCACCGGCGACTCGCGAGGCTTTTTCGGCGATTTCCCGAAATCGCGCCACCGCGTCTGCCATCCCACCGGCGACTTACATTGTCGCCGATGGGATGGCAGGGGAAGGCAACTCGGGGAGATTAGTCGCCCGCGAACAGGGAGTTTTGCCGCGGGCGACTAATCTCCCGGTGTGCCAGAGCCCTTAGAGCTGTTGCTGTTCTTTTCCTGCCCATGGCAGCTAACACTTCCTATGTCCATTCAGGCTAAAGATGAATGTCTTATGTGTTAATTGCCATTGTCTCTTTCTCACCAACTTTCGTATCAATTCCTAAAGTCTTTTCTGCCACTTTGATCAATTAAGATCTAGTAGAGCCTGTAGGGTGATGGCACTAGGGTGAACCGGACAAAAATCATAACATAGATTATGCAATAGCAGGTGGAAGAACCCTCTACGATGACACATAGACTGTACAGTAAAAAACAAACCTTTGCCAGCAAAGGTATTTATTTGTACTACACACAATTCATTAAGTAAAGGTAGAGCATTGCTGCTTGGGGCTTATTTAGAGAAAATAGCTACCAAACCACTCCCATTCCAAATGGCACTGGCTTTTTTAGTTCGTCATTTCTGTTTGCCCTATTTAAACAAACACGTTTTTCTGAGAATAAACCATTGCCATCTAATCAAAACTTTCATATCAGTCATGTCTGGAGGAACCAAGAAGACCATTGATACATTTTCAGGTTAACATTTTTAAACTAGATATTAAACTGAGTTTCGAAAGATTTAAAAATATCACCCTAATGTACCTTACTCTGCCGAAGATCCAAACATTTCTATCATTAAGAGCTTGCAATGTTAGGACAGCAATAGAGCTAAAAGCAGAAAATGATAGAGGATGGTATATAATATGTAAAATTTTCATCCTTTTCAGAGGAAAAATATATGTCTGTGCAAGAAAACTATTTGGCCACACACTGCGACACACCTTGTCCATTGTACATTTGTGCTTAAGGAGTTAAGTGTGTTGCCAACCATTTTTGAGTTGCCATGAAAAACATAATTATAGCAGGTGAACTCTGAGATTTAGAACATAGAAACTGCCAGATCATAGGAAAACAAGGCATTTGTTTCTCCAAGTCACATGCTAAAATGAAACTGAAACTCTTGATTTTCCAGTATTGAGTGGATATCAGTGAACACCATTTATCTCTTTGGGATGAGACAAAGATATCCAGGTACCTGGCAGAAGTTTTACTTTATCTTTCACAGCAAGGGCTTGGCAAAGTAATATACAATATCCATGATTCCAGTCAGCAACCAGAAAGGTGGTCATGCTGGGGCTCATTTATTAACACTAAGGGCTCTGGCACACGGGGAGATTAGTCGCCCGCGGCAAAACTCCCTGTTCATGGGCAACTAATCTCCCCGAGTTGCCTTGCGCAAATCGCCGAAAAAGACTCGCAAGTCTTTTTCGGCGATTTCGGGAAATCGCGCCGCCGCGTGTGCCATCCCGCCGGCGACTTACATGTTCGCCGGTGGGATGGCGGGTCATGACAACTCGGGGAGATTAGTCGCCCGCGAACAGGGAGTTTTGTCGCGGGTGACTAATCTCTCCGTGTGTCAGAGCCCTTAAAGATTTGCACTCATAACAACCAATAACATTTTTGCATTCATTGTTCTACCTGCAACTTGTTTAAAAAAAAAAAAAATCACCAATTGGCTTAAATAAGCTACTGCCATGGTGCAGATTGTACTAGTGTTGGTATATAAGCCTCACTGTAGTGAACACAATGCCTTGAAAGAATCAGAAAGGTGGTCAGTTACCCTATTATTAAAACTGGCTGCTTACCCTCCAGTTATAATTCACAGTGGAAAAAAATAAGCAAATGCTAAAATTATTGAGTAATATGGCAAATGCCCCCTACTATGAGACATAGGGGCCTATTTAACATTAAAATTTAGCTTTTTTGCCAACTAAAAGCATAGTACAACAAGTTTTGGCAAATTACCTTTGCACTGGCCCATATTGACCTCTTTTTGCCAGGTGAAATTTCTCCAGTGCGATACTGAATATTCGCCAATTTACCAAGATTGTAAGAACCGGTTTTTACCACGAGGAACATCGCCAGGATCAGGCTGACAAACAGCCATGGTAAAGAGAGAACAGCCACATTTGCATCTCATTGTCTATATTATATTTTCAAAGCAAATATCCAACATACATTCTTTATGGAGTAAATTCTCAACATTATTTTTCAATTACAGTTGAATGTGGAAAATACACTGGTGAAGTTTCACATAAAATGTACACCAGCAAAATTGCAATGGTTAAAGTAAATCTTAGAATGTAAGCTCTTGCGAGCAGGGCCCTCCCCCTATTGTCTCCAATCTATATCCAAATCGGGAATTATTTGTATGTATGTATATGTTAACTGTTTGGTTTTGTTGTACCCCTTTACTCTGTAAAGCGCTGTGTGAAATGACGGCGCTATATAAATAATAATAATAATAATAAATATGCAATACAGGTATGGGACCCGTTATACAGTCTGCTAATAAAATCATTTAAACAGTGATTAAAGCCAATAGGATTGTTTTGGCTCCAATAAGGATTAATTATATCTTAGTTGGGATCAAGTACAAGGTACTGTTTAATATTACAGAGAAAAAGGAAATCATTTTTAAAAATGTGAATTATTTGATTAAAATGGAGTCTATGGGAGATGGCCTACCGTAATTTGGAACTTTCTGGATAATGGGTTTCCGGATAAGGGGTCCGATACCTGTACATCTATTGAGGAGAAATTTGGTGGAGCCAAATGAAGAGAACATTCACACTTTAGTAAATATGCCCAATTTGCAGAAAGACTGTAGGTGCTGACCGAAGCAGTCACATAAACTTTTCATTTACAGTTTTGGATAACTTTGCTATAATCTATTTAAAACACGACCCATAGAAAAGGCACGGCTGATTGGCAATCATGCTGCAGACTGCAATGATTTCTGTCTAATAGTGTGGTTTCCAACTGAACTAACAACTAATCAGCACTACAACATTTTATAGATGTTTAGTTTTAAATAGATGACCTGACACCTGAGGTTGAGAAAATCATCAAGTTGGTGGTTGGTAACTCCAGTGATATCAGCCACACATTGGGTCATATTTATATGTCTGGAGCCCTCGCGGTGCAGGTACTCATCTCCTGTACTGCACCCAGACTCTGGGAGGGTTCTGATTGTGACTATTTATAAAAGGAAATGTTTCACCTATATTGGTGCAATTATTTTCATTTCACACAAATTCAGTTTTGCACCACTTGACTGGATTGGACTGAATGTAGCGAGTGATTGGAACATTTTTTTATCTCTTAACTTCAGAAATCTCTTAATTCAATTTTAAATTCTGACAGATTGCATTCTATTTGTTTTAACTGATTAACTCTATAATAATAATAATTCACTTGTTTCAAGGCATGATAAATGCAGGGATTTAGTAGCAAAAAGTTGTCTGAGATAAAATTTAGATAATGTTATTAAAATGAAGAACATTTGTGCACCATTTCAACAAACTGAAACAAAAAAATTTTGCCTTTTTTTTACTGACGGGTCGATTAATTAATGTTCGAATTAGAATTTTTTGCTGGGATTCAAATTTTGTACTAAAACCTATGAATTCAAATTAGGGTTTTTAAAAAATATTAGTGCAATAAAGTGCAAAACATTTTTAAAGACTTGAATGCAAAACTTCTGCATCTAAAAGCTTGTAAGTTCATGTAGAAGTCAATGGGAGTTCTTCTAGGCTATAGGCAGATACAGTCCCGTGTCTGAGACTATCCAATAGATATCTATCTGATTTTTCACCCAGATATCAGCACCTGTGACTGACTATCAACACTTGCAAGGTAGTTGACCAGACCTTTGCTGTGAATAGTAGACATCTCACAATATAATGTGAAACCAGATAGACACAGACTTTATTGAGCAAACTTCACAGGGATGCCAAGACACAAAAAAATACCTCTCCAGGGAACTCCAGGGATCACAGAAATGAAGTGATGGGGCCACGATGGGGGCCAGAAAGTGGACCCAGGAAGGATTAGGTGCAAGGGTTTGCAGGGATTGTAGGCAGGTGCGGATTGGAAATCAGAAAGGCCCCATAAATGGGTCAATAAATTGCCACCTCAGTCTGCTAATGCGGCCCCTGATCCAACGAAAAATCAAACCTGCCCTATCAAGATCTGGCCTATTTCAGGCCAGATGTCGGTCAGGCAGGCCCGTCATTAGTGCCTAAAGACGGGTCGTTAAGCTGCCAAATTGGTCTAAGGGACTGATATCAGCAGCTAGAATCAGTCCGTGTATGGCCACCTTGACTCATAGCAATGAATCAGTGATTAGTTTTTTCAGTGAGCTGCAAGTTGAACTATGATATCAAACATCTGGTTGCCATGGGTTACTGCCCAGGTGCAAATTTGCCCCGTCTTTATAAATCACCCCCAATAATGCAACAATCAACAGACAGATTTTGGGCAGCTAAGTGGCAGAAGAGATTTAATGTGGATAAATGTAAGGTCATGCACCTGGGATGTAAAAATATGCAAGCCCCGTATACCCTTAATGGGACTGCACTAGGCAAATCCATAATGGAGAAGGACCTTGTATTCCTTGTAGATAATAAACTTGGCTGTAGCAAGCAATGCCAGGCAGCAGCTGCAAGGGCAAACAAGCTTTTGAGCTGTATTAAAAGGGGTATAGATTCACGGGAGGAGGGGGTTATTCTTCCCCTTTACAGAGCGCTGGTAAGGCCCCATCTAGAATATGCTGTTCAGTTTTGGTCTCCAGTGCTCAAACGGGACATTATTGAGTTAGAGAGGGTCCAGAGAAGGGCAACTAAGCTGGTAAAGGGTATGGAAAGTCTCAGTTATGAAGAAAGACTGGCCAAGTTGGGTCTGTTTACACTGGAGAAGAGGCGCTTAAGAGGTGACATGATAATTATGTATAAATATATAAGGGGATCATATAATAACCTTTCTAATGTTTTATTTACCAGTAGGTCCTTCCAACGGACACGAGGGCACCCACTCCGTTTAGAAGAAGGGAGGTTCCATTTAAATATTCGGAAAGGATTTTTTACAGTGAGAGCTGTGAAGTTGTGGAATTCCCTCCCCGAATCAGTTGTACTGGCTGATACATTATATAGCTTTAAGAAGGGGCTGGATGGATTCTTAGCAAGTGAAGGAATACAGGGTTATGGGAGATAGCTCTTAGTTCTAATTGATCCAGGGACTGGTCCGATTGCCATCTTGGAGTCAGGAAGGAATTTTTTCCCCTCTGCAAATTAGAGAGGCTTCAGATGGGGTTTTTTGCCTTCCTCTGGATCAACTAGTAGTTAGGCAGGTTATATATAGGCATTATGGTTGAACTTGATGGACGTATGTCTTTTTTCAACCCAACTTACTATGTTACTATGTTACTATTTTCCCATTTCCCTTGTTGAGTTGGAATTCTGAGCTGCCAAACAGAATAAACTGGGAAACATAATACAATATACAATTTATATTCCAACATCATGAGGAAAAAAACAGAAACGGTTAACCTTATTCCATCTTTGTCCTGACTCCTTAAATCCTGATCAGCACATGAGCCCTCCTGGCCGTCAGGCGAGTGAAAGGGTTAATGAGAAACAGCCTGACAAGAAGAAGGAGTAGAAAAGCTAGGCAAACAGAGAGGCACCATGCACGGATCACCCAAGCAAACTGATACTTGGTGTGACACCAGAAATAAACAGAGCAGGGAAATGGATGCTATCAATAGATAGAATCTGTCAATACACCCACTTAACGTTGCAGAAAGATACTGCAGCTGCACAGATGCTGAACATGAGATATCGGGACCTTCATAAGAAAGTTTCCTATGTGAGGAGACCTTCACCAGCTTTGAGACTGCTGGAGTGTAGCTGAGAGTTTGACAGAGCCGTTTAAGATTAGGTCAGAAAGGGCATTTATCCTGGGCCTCTGGCGTTGGAATGCAGTCAGGTTCATTGGTTCACACACTGCCTAAATTTGCCCCCCAACCAACTAGAGATTTGAGATTTCATTTTTTTTTCATGCAGTAGATCGTTAAAAGATAATTGCTGATTGGTTGCTATGTGCAAATGAATGGAGCACCCTTTTCCAGTGTTATTAAAAAAAAAAAGCTATATCCCCAGAAAGAAGACTTCACCAACAGGTTTATATCATGTTAAGTGGCCTATTAAAGAATCTTACCAAACTGGAATATTTACTGATATATATATATATATCAGTAAATATTGCCCTTTTACATCTCTTCACTTGAGCAACTATTCAGTGATGGGCTGTGTGTTTGTGTGTTCCCCTAGAGATCACATGACCAGAAATAATGCAGCTCTAACTGTAACAGGAAGAAGGAAAAGACAGAACTTTGCCCATTAATTGCTGATGTGAAAACATTTATATGTGTGCCTTGGTTTGTTTGTGTGCACTATGAATCCTATGATCCCAGGGGGAGGCTCTTAGTACTAAAAATGGCAATTTTCACAATTACACAATGGCACAAACACCTAAAAAGTATATTAATGTGATCTGTTTCATGCAATCTACTTTTATACAGACCTGCATTGTTCAAGGGTATAGTTTCCATTAAATATAGTGAATAACAGCTGCTAGGCATTTTAAACGTAGGTATGGGATCTGTTATCTGGAAACCCGGTGTACAGAAAGCTCTGAATTAGAGAAATGCCTTTTCCGCAGAGAATGTACAGTTATTCTAGTTTTTTTTCTCTGTAATAATAAAACAGTACCTTGTACTTGATGGTAACTAAGCTGCATGGATCCATATTGGTGGCAAAACTTTCCTATTGGGTTTATTTTATGTTTAAATATATTTAGTAATCTTGAGGTTTGTTGATAAAAAAATTACAGAACCACTGGTCTGAAATATTCTACATAGTTACATAGGGTTGAAAAAAGACCAGTGTCCATCAAGTTCAACCCATCCAAGTAAACCCAGCACACCTAACCCACACCTACCAATCTATACACTCACATACATAAACTATATATACAAACATTAATACTAACTGTAGATATTAGTATCACAATAGCCTTGGATATTCTGCTTGTTCAAGAACTCATCCAGGCCCCTCTTAAAGGAACAGTAACACCAAAAAATGAAAGAGCTTTAAAGTAATAAAAATATAATGCACTGTTGCCCTGCACTGGTAAAACTGGTGTGTTTGCTACAGTAACACTACTATAATTTATATAATAAGCTGCTGTGTAGCCACGGGGGCAGCCATTCAAGCTGGAAAAAAGGAGAAAAGGCACAGGTTACATTGCAGATAACAGATAAGTTCTGTAGAATACAATAGTGTTTTATCTGTTATCTGCTATGTGCCTGTGCCTTTTCTCCTTTGAATGGCTGCCCCCATGGCTACATAGCAGCTTATTTATATAAATTATAGTAGACTTTCTGAAGTAAACACACAACTTTTACCAGTGCAGGCAGCAGCACATTATATTTTAGTTACTTTTATACACTTTCATTTTTTGGTGTTACTGTTCCTTTAAAGGCATTAACAGAATCTGCCATTATCACATCTCTAGGAAGGGCATTCCACAACATAATAAATTCCCTACCTGTACAGGTATGGAATCCGTTACCTGGAAACCCGTTATACAGAAAGTTCTGAACAATTGTAAGCTCTTTTGGGCAGGGCCCTCTTCACCTCTTGTATCGGTTATTGATTGCTTTATATGTTACTCTGTATGTCCAATGTATGAAACCCACTTATTGTACAGCGCTGTGGAATATGTTGGCGCTTTATAAATAAATGTTAATAATAATAATAACTACAGAAAGGCCATCTCCCATAGACTCTATTATAAGCAAATGATTCTGATTTTTAAAAATCGTTTCCCCTTTCTCTGTAATAATAAAACAGTACCTGGTACTTGATACCAAATACAAGAAAATTAATCATTAGGCAAAACTATCCTATTGGGTTTATTTAATATTTAAATGATTTTATATACTTAAGGAATGGAGATCCCAATTATGGAAAAATCCCTTTATCCGGAAAACCCCAGGTCCTGAGAATTCTGGATAACAGATACCTGTATTATTACTGACGTATTTATAAAGAAGAGATTCCATAGCACTGTACACTGTGCACACATCAAACATACAAATAATGCACAATACTGGTCGATACAGGAGGTTAGGGAGGGTCTGCTCACAGGAGCTTACAATCTAATGTTTAAAAATATTAAATGTATTATATATTTGCACCCAACTGCAAAACAATGCACAATAGTGCTAAGTCAATTAATTTCAAGAAAATATCATTTCAATAATGTAAAAAAATGTGTTATTGTCATGTAACTGTAATAACTGTAATAAGACGCAGATCATGCCGGGGGAATGCTTCTTGCTGATCTACCCAGAACTAAAGCAATATGGGTAAATAGCTTATCCTAGAAGACTGTTGTTATAAGCTTTGTCTATTAAAATAAACAGCAAGCTTGTGTATTGTACCACTTGGCTGCGTTTAAAATAGCAAATGAATAAGGACGGCTGGTATTTGCATAAAAAAAGGCTGCATTTTATTTGCATAAAAAGGGAAGGAAGTTGAGTGTTCCTCTCTGAACCCCCTTGTCAGGAGACAGCTCCATACCCCTAATGCCTTCTTTTGCCATCTGCTTGGGATCTATCTTGGACGAGTATTCAGTGTCCCATTAATTAGCTGGAGAGGAGGGGCTGTAATGGCAGTCTATTGTGCGCAACTATGAGAACAAGGTTCCACACTTCGACAGAGACAGAAAATACTCGGCAATTATAGCCAGTGAGATACAGCTCTGACCTCCTGCCAGTAATTAAGGCAGATCTTGACAGGGCAGGAGTCCAGTGATCTAGTTACCAATATGCACACTATATAAGCAGGAGGCATTCATATCTCTCAGTCATTGCTTACATACAGCAGGCAATTCAGAATATACTGTATAGAAAATATAGGAGATGTATGTTTAAGGCATAATTAAGTAGGTAAATACATTTGGAGCAATGTTGAAAGTGACAGTACATGCAATGCAAACATCTTTTGCTTTGTGCAGATTAAATAAAAGGTTTTCGAAGAAAGTATATAAGGTCCCATGACCAGTGAAACAAAAACTGCGTATTTTATAGTGTGTGCAAGGGTATGAGGGTGTGCAACCAGAGACCCTCCTGCCATAAGGTAGGATGAGAACCTTGCCTCAGGCAACAGTGCTTTTCTAAGTTACAATTGCGCTCTTTGCACTAGCCATGAGCCCCCCGGACCCGCTCCAGTGCTAGAAAGGTAAGCTCTAAGGGGTAAGGGGGGGCGGCATTTCAAAAGCTGCCTCAGGATGGCTCAATGGCAAAGATCACCCCTGTGTATAACTAAAAAATTATTGTTTTATATCCATATGGATTCATGCTTCATTCTAGAGAGCAAAAACCTGCAGCTATTGTTGCTGAATAGATAGGGTTGCCACCTTGAACTTGGTACCGGTCAGGCTGGGATGGGCAGACAAGGGGTGGCGCAAAGGGGCAGGTTGTTATCATAAAGGGGCGGGCCAAAGGAAAGGTAAGTAAATTGACAGTGAATTTGTAATAATGGCCCAACAGCTAGGCTGGTGAAACACTGGCCAGGTGGTGAGCAGGGTGATAAGTTAAAAAATAAGTGGCAGTTTGCATCCTTTTTTTTGTACAATGTGCACTGCCCTACTCTTTAGAAATGATGCTTCTTGTGTCTAAAGTTAATTCAGTAGGCTGAAAAATGGTTCCAGTACATTATAGTTAGATCTATCTTCCCTCACAGACCCCCTATAGCTTTGTACCACTACTTCAAAGTGATACTACCATACATACACTGTTATAGGCAAAAAGGCATAACTAGATGCTACTGCCTCACACACCACAACTATTTTAGGGCCCCTCTAAGTTAATGTCCTACTAGGTCCCCTGTACCTCCTGACCCCCAAGAATTCGTAGGCCCTGCTTCCACTATAGCTACACCAATGTCTACTCATAACAATTAGGGCAGAAGAAAGATAAAAGTACAATAATCACACACATACTGTATATATAAAGTATATATACAGTATATTCAGTAGATCTATCAAGAATATAAAGTCTGTCAAAATTAAATAGGCGGAACATGCAAAACCACTGTATGTGCCAAAGGGCTTATTTAGAGTCGGACTAGTCTGCCAGGATATCAGGCCACACTGTAGGACCCTGTAAAACAAGTACCATTTGGTGGGCCCTAGATATAAACTTTAATACTGGTCTTATTTCCACAATACAGGCAATATGAGCACTAAAAATTTAGCAATTTAATGTCTGAATATATTTCCCATGTTTCAAATGGGATGCTATCATGCAAGAATAAAGAAAATTGGGTTATCTTCTTTTTGCATATAGAAATCTATATATTACACCTTATATACAATTACAGTGAAATTGCTTGGGAACTAGTTATTGACCTCCATCCCAGCTATATCTATGTACCCTACCATCTATGCACAGCAGGTTCCAGTGGCACAGAGTTTGGGGGCTGCCCATTATTCCCATTCTTCTCCTGGCTTCAGGTTCAGTGAAGCTGCTGCTGGAAGCAGGAGGATGGATTGCATTGGCAGATGTGTTTCTATGACAGGTAACCTGATCACACCGCCCCATCTGTCTCTTTCTCTTCAATTCACACATCGGGAAGAGGGGAAAATATCAAAGATTTGGGAGGGATCTTGTTCTTTCTTCCAGAGAAAGAAAAACATACATGGTTTGCCCGGGGATGTTGTTCAACTCAGCAGAGTACGGCGAGAGACAATCATTTACATAGCTTCCCAGATCATTAGGAATTTAAACTCTTGGGCTAATGAGCACATCTCAGCACCAGCCTCAGCAGTGTGACTGAAAAACATCCTGAAACATCCACCCCTGAATCATCACTTTTGCTTAAAGTAAAAGCATAGCACCTGAAGGAGAACTCGGGCTGATGCAGCAATTCCAATCCCATATTCTGCCGTAATGCAGTCCATAGCCGCTCAGGCACATTTTGCAGTAGGGGACAGTTCAGTAGTATTGGGGCTAGGAAGCATAGTGACCACTTTAGTTTAGTCAACTTTAGTCTATTATATAAACATATTCATAATGTAAAATCATTGACATTCATAATTTACTATAACAAAATCAGATCAAAATCATGCATTGAAGAAGCCTTAAATATGAGTATGGATATTTATCCCTATATGAAAAAAATGCGTCCCCTATGTTGGTCCTTGATATGAGAATGTGATGGATATTGGTTTCCTGATGGAAATGCTACGACAGCCTCATTTATTATCAGTTGAACCCCACTTCCATCTAGTGTATTAAAGGATGGAGATGAGTCAATAAGGGTCATTTATGTCTGAAAGTTCAGTTCCAGTTCCCGCAATTAGTTGCATGTAACACCACCTTCATAAAAAGTACTCGCATCAAAATATGCTCCTTGCACTTCTGTATAGTTGCACCACTCAGTCCTTCTTGTCTTCCATTCCAAATCAAGGGCTGTTGTGCTTATTGATGCAGGGGAACTCTAAAGCTGCCACCACCTCCTGACCAGGCAGTAACTCCAGGGTTCCTTTTGTGCCCAGTGTCAATAGGCGCAGAACACTTTTGCCTAAAGATTCAGGCAGAAATGGGGCCAGCCAGAATTCCAAGCAATTGTGACCAATTTGTGGCAAAAAGAGCGCCCAGCTGCAGTGATTTTGGCAAACCAGATGCAATTTCAGTAGGTACAGAACAATTGCCAATTCTCCTGTATAAGGGTCAATAGCATTACCCATGGTCTACACTGCATATGCCACAAAAGGATTATTTGGTGACCAAAACCTGATTTTCATGTTTTTGTGACATGGTATTATCTACAGCAGTGGTGTCCAGCTTATTTCATGCAGTGGGCTGATTATTTTTCATACAACATTATTAGGGCCAGATTAAATTAATGTTTTACATGTACATAATGTACATGATGTTGACCATTGAAGTCTATGAAGCCTTTGAGCTGACTGGAGGCCAAAAGTATCCTCCAGTTGGACAGCCCTGATTTACAATATAAGACTATGTTGAACCTCTATAGGACACTGGGTAGAGAAAAGAGTGCTGGCCTGTCTATAGAGAAATAGAGATATTTTCTGCAGTGAAGTTGGTAATATACCAGCTCTTATCATAGTTTCCAGAATTTTGCAAACAATTTCCAGGGACACTTTTTGATATCCAGTTTTGACCTGGGCAGCCCAGTTTTTGTAATTTGGAAATCTGGACAGGATTTCCCTTGAATGACACGGTGATTAGCCAATTGCGATCTTATAGTCATGCCCCCTAATGTCACCTGCCTGTCCCTGTGACATCTCTACCCTGCCCAGAGTAACTGATAGACAAAGGTATCAACCATACTTATTGACTTGTTGGTCTAGTGCATCCCATAAATCTTGCACTAAAGGGCACACAGACCCCATCCATGGGGACAATTTTACTGAGGTGTAATAATTATACAATTTATAATGACAGTATCCAGTATTTTCAATTATGCAACTCGGGTTGCATTTTCTGGCCTTTATATATTTTCTTCGTTTCTTCCCTGTTAACAACATTGGCACCGAGAATGATTTTTACTGGCCAGATGGCAACTATATAAGCAACGCAGCAGGAGAAATAATAAAAATTAAAAACAAACACATTTTAGAAAATGTGCTTCTTTCTCTGCCTAACTCCTTTTCTTCAACTGGGCTGCCACAGGAAGATCTAGTCAATTCACATGGGGCTCCTACGCAGGCCCATCTGCATCCATAGCCCTTTGAAGCCTAATAGGCAGCATGTGCATGGCCAGCTTAACCAAGCATGAAGTACTGGCTGTCTCGGGTAAATACAGTGTGCACAAAAACATACAAAACTTGTAGTGTATTTATGAACACTCAGTAAAAATACATGGAGGAGACCCTAACATCTAGACAAGGGTTTTCCAGCTAAAGGCCAAATGCGGGACTTGTGCCCTCATTAGCATGCAAGTTATTTTTTTTATATACAGAACACTCACAGTACCATTAAACAATAGTGCCAATGGGCAAAATGTTGAGAGACAACTATCCACTATCCAAAATCTATCCAACAGCTCTGAAACTGGGGGTCATTATTAGTCATCGTAAGTAAAATCAGCACTCCCTGACTACACTTTTATCTCATACACTCTCTAATTACCGTATTAACATGATAATTACTTATGTCAGGTTACTGGGTCAGGCTGAAAAACAATTGAGATTGATACAGTTGCAGGTCAGAGAAACAATAATTCGATCTAGATGAAGGTTCTCACAGTTGGTGTCAGGTATAAATAAGGTGTAGAATGAATACAAAGAGAGTAGTGATGAGCGAATCTGTCCCGCTTTGCTTTGCCATAAAAACGGCGAAAGATTAGCGAAACGCATATGCTGCTCATTTCTTTTTTGTTGCCCACGTCTATTTTTTTGTCGTCCGCGTCTATTTTTTTTGACAAATTGACGAATTTGTCAAAATTTTTGACAAATTTTTCTGCGGCGAATTTTCACAGTTTTGCAAAACAATTCACCAATGGCGAAATGCAGAAACTTCCTGCGAATTCATGCCTGGTGAAAAAATTCTCAGCTCAGAGAGAAGAACTGATACCTGCACCTATAGACACCCTAGGTCAGGGATCTCCAACCGTGACCACATTTAAATGGAAAAGGTTTTGGAGAGCAACACAAGCAGAACAAAAGTGCCAAGGAGATTTATAATTGGCTGTTTGATAACCCCTATGTTGACTAGAAGCCTACAGAAGGCTTTAGCTGTGGCCATTACTCTGAGTTTTTATGCAATTAAAGGTAGGTTGGATTTTGCCATCAGATTGAGGACCAGATCTGTTTGTTGATGTTAGTCCTTGTGCCAATGGCCAATATATATATATATATATATTATTATTTTTTTATTTCTTTTTTTTTCTTTTTCCCATTTCAGGCAAATGAAAAACAAGAGGTTGCTGATCATCAACTGTGGTTCTATGGTAGCTGAAAGGATGAAGGTTCTACGTTTGTGCCCTAGATTTTGAATCCCATCTGTGCGACTTCACAAGAGCTCAGCTGCTGTGCTGCCAGTGTCAGTAACATGTCTTTATGGTTTCTGCTACAGGCAGCAATTCAAGATTTCTGACTGGGTACCTGCCAAATGGAACTTTTGGGGTGAAGCTATGCCAGTGACAAGATTAATTGGATGGCCACAGGTGCTATATTCTACCCTATAGAAATAGTGCAAGGGCACAAGGAAATAGCACATCCAGGTATAGAACAAAGAGCATGTGCAGTGATCTCAACTGCTCTACATGGTTTCCATAGTACAAATTAGGTGAGAGAAAATGTTTTAACAAGTAAAAAAAACAGACTAAAGAGTGTGTTAATACTGGATAAGACTTCTGACACATAGAGAGTTCCTGAACTAATAGGACCACAGCATGCTACAACATTTGCCAGCTTTAATGCAATAACAGACCACCCACTGCACATATATACTGTAAAACTGATGGTGGCACTACTGCTCATACACCTATCACACAGTTTGAAAAGTCTTCCTACAGTAAAAACCTCTATAATGTCTAGGTAATTAGTAGGGGGCACCCTTCTCACAAGAGCTTACAATCTAAAAGGGAGAGGAAGTAAGAGTTACCATGGGGGTGACCAGTGGGTAAGTTTTAAGTGAACATTTGGAGGTTGGGTAGTGTCACGGCCAGGAAGACAAGTTGATGTAGACAAGCCCACAAACGTCCCACACTACCGGAGGCTTGCCTGAGGATGGGAACAGGAAGCACGGAAGTGGAGAGAGGCCGGAGAGCCAAACGAGTTACAATGGGATCAGGCGAGAGAATAGTCAGACAGGTCCAGAAGCGAAGGTCAGGCAAGGTTCAAAAACAAAGAAACAGGATCAGGACAAACGCAGGCACAAGGGTAAACTTGATATCCAAGCAAAGATGGTGAGTTCTAGGCGACTATTTCAACTAACAGGATGGCGCCAATGCACAAGGACGCACTTGCGTCAAGACACATGCTGAACTGCATCACTTGCGTGTGGACGCACGTCGACAAACTTTCGTCGCACCACAAATGTTCTTTCGTGCGCAAGTGCGCTGATCGAGCCCATGCAACACCCTTACAGGTAGTTCCAAGAGTGTCTAAAGGGATAGGGTTGTGAGTTCCAAAGGATAGGTGTAGCACTTGAAAAGTCTTGGATGCAGCAGAAGCAAGAACTAATCAGAGAACAAGAGAGAGAACTTGAGGTTGTATGTAGGGTGAAGGTTTATCTAGGGGAGCACTTAGCAATTGATGGTACAACATTATTGAGGGCTTTGTGAGTGAATTCTGTATATGACATGGAGCCAGTCCAGGGATTTGCAGAATCCCTTGCTGTTGTATAGAAGGAGAAGAGTATGAGTCTAGCACTCATGTTCATGATAAAATGGGATAAGTTTAGACAGTGATTTCCACAGAGCAGTGTCTTACAGAAATCTATAAACAATATCATGACAGCAGGGATGAGTATTTTGGTCACCTCTTGTGTGAGGAAGGCTCAAAGGTGGAGACTATTCCTAAGATGAAGGAGGCAGCATCTGGATGTGAAGATGTGAAAGATAGGAGAGCAGACCCAGACTGGCAATTTGTGGATTCTCCCAGAGGGGCTGCTGTAAGATGCCATATCCAGTCACTATTTAGTGGGCTGGTGGGGGGCTGTTTGAGCCTCTGTGTACTTAAAATACCAGGGTCTATTTTGAATCCCAGTCTGGTCCTGGAGGCGAGTCATAAATTACTCTTAAACAGTGGGGAAATATGGTTGTTTTTTTTAGCACTGAGTTACGTCAAGACAAAAGAACAGAAAAAAAAGCTGGGAAGATTACCATGTTCTTTGGGCAAACTTGCCATGTTTTGTTACAGGTCTTTTCTGAGCACATAAGTAAATATTAATGATTAAAGATTACAATCAACGTTTCATAGAACAAAATGTGACCTGAAACTGCTTTTTCCAATCCCAGTCTGCCAAGTATTTATATATATTATAGTTATGAGCAATGCCTTCCTGTAGCTAAACCTCTACAGACTGCTGAATTGGTTTCTCTGCAATATGCATGAGTTTTGCTCCAGAGGAGAGACGATAAGGCTGTGAAGCTCATTCACTAATGAATATGATTTGCTGAGGGTAATAAGATTTGTGGTTATGGTAAGCAAAAGAGAATGAATGGAATGGGAAAAATACACAAACAAACAAGTAAACCTTGGGCATGCCACCCTTGCCAAATTATAGCTTTCAGCACACATATGGGTAGCATGTCAGTAATAATGTAACTACAGACCTGGATGCAATAGGGATGGCAGGATCATTATACTTATGGGAGGTGGGTACAAACCCCATCTGTTCATAGGGTCCCTCTTTTGTCTCAGTCAACCAGTATAAAAAAATATTGCCCACAAAAATCCCTTAATAGAAATTGCTGCTAGTATGAATTAATGTTAAGAGTCATTACTTGATTTGAATGCTATGAGCCCAGGACCATCATTACTACAATATATCAGCTATAAGTTAGGTCTTTGATAGTATGACAAGTCAATCCTCTTGAGAGACAAGTCCAAATCCACTTGTATTGTATGCTGTGTTTCAAGTGATTGGCCTATGCATTACAAATGTTTTAGAGACATGAATGCTAAGACTTTTCCCAGTGGTATCTCTTGAGAAACCTTCATTAGTGAATAACAGTTCATCATTTCAACTTGGACTGGTGATGAATTGAAGCAGAGATTTATGTTGGTGAATTTTTACCTGTATTTCCTTGATTGTAGATGCCTTGGAAACAGATAGTTGTCCACATAGTGAAAGTGCTACCCAGCGAATGAACCTACATTCCACCAAATAAGACAATGCAGGAGAAAAGGATGTAATGTTAGCAATAGATGAGAGCAACTTCAATCAGTCAGTGCTTCCAACTGTGATCATAGCCGTTGTGTGATTGCAGTCAAGCATTCTGTTGTTAATTTGCCAAGCCGAACACCTTTACAAAAGGGCATATGTGTCAGACTTTTTCTTCTTTAGCCTAACTCTTATTCCCAATCTGACACAGGCAACATCACCATTCTGTGATAACATTTTTGACCCAGCTGTAATCGATGCTACCCTGGTGTTTAGAGTTGATTTCCCAGTCGCTGAGAGTATTATAGACTGCCCTCGAAATGCAATCAAGAGAAACAGGACTTTTTTTTTATCACTCATTGGAGAACCATGTATTTTATTTCTACAACTGAATTAAGTTATAAGCCCTTCAAGTCATGGACTCTTCCTGTCGTTGTCTTTTAAAATGATTCACCCTTACTTTAATGCAGCGTTTGTTTTAAGATGGGTATACATGGAAACATTATGGAGGTTTTTTTTACCAAAGTGACCTCCATCTGCCCATGTGTTTAGCTACCAGCAGCTCCATTACCAGTTGGAATCATGCAGATTCCACTCAAGTTTTTAAATCCTTCAGGCTAATGATCAGTTTTCAGTACATAATCGACAAAATAGAAGAGCTTGCATGCCTGAACTGATTGTTCAACCACCTATGAAGAAGAAAAATAAGTAGTGTTTGGTTGATCCAATATTGAGTCGAACTGACTATATTATCTGCCTGCTCGGTCAAGGCAGGTTTATGTTTATGGACAAATATATGTTCAGGTTTGGTTTGTTGCTCATAAATGTTACATTAACATTATAGGAATGTTAGAATAAATTTGACAAATGACACACTAACCATTGATGTTAGACAGCATTTCAAATGGCTAGGCCAGACCATCAAACTGGTTTCTTGTAAATTATGATCACAGATGATGTGGATAGACCAAGGTTTTGGGAAGAGATGACCCAGCTTGTCTAGAGCTGAACCCAGTGCTTCATAGAGTAAACATATCAGCTACATCTTCAGCAACTCTTTCTCTGGAGACCATGTAAGCATATGCATGTATAAATAATATCCACAGACAACTATAATGGTTTTTTAATACACATCTCACATTGATGAGGTTGGTAAATTAAAAGAGATAAAAGGAAATATTTTTAAGAATCACACCGATCCACATTTGGTCGCCAAAGAAAGTTTTGCCATACCTACACTGCATTAGTTGCACCTCATCCTATGAGACTCCTAACAAATGGTTGTTGCATTCTATAGAATTGATTTGAAGCATCTTACCGATGGTACATACTTTGTTTAATGAGAAATTACCTCCATTGACCATGTATTACAGAAACCATTCCTCTCAATGGTCCAGATTTTTCATGAGACACCCCCAAACTGTGGACCCAAAGAGGGTCAGGCTTAATGGAAAGTAACCTTCAGGCTGACTGTGATGTAGCTGAGAATGGTCTGAGGCTGCTCATGGCTGTTGCCTAAATTGGCAATTTTTTTTGAAAACTCAAGTGTTGAGAGGTATGCAGTACCTGCAGTATTTGCAAGTTTGCAACTGCCTTCAGGCTTACATTTACCATAGGCAGATAAAATTACTTGAGCAGTTTTATAGGATTATTTCTTACTATTACACATGAAAAAATGTGGTTGAAAAATCACAATTAAGATTTTATTGCTTGTCTTATGTGTTAGGCACATACACATAAGATACTGTTTTATGCTATTATCTATATATTCAGTGTGTACTTTACATTTAGATAGAAAGCCATCATGGAAATAAAGACAGTTCTAAGAGTTGATATATATGGAAATAATGGGATAAATGCCATTTGATATCACCTCCAGATTACCAGGCAAAGATGAAATAAAAGAACCATAGCTTAGGTCAAATAAGCTATTTTATTTTTAAATCTTTATTGATATAATTACTAAGATGTCTGTTGTTTAAGTCTCTTGTCCATAATCTAAGATAAGCAGCATTTAAGTGGGGGGCATAGTTTCTACCTTTTTCATAACCTTATTACAACCCACCTAACCAATCCCAATGCAGCTTCCACATTACTATCATTTTGCTTAATTAATTGAGCCCCTGAAAGAGTCTCACTGTAAATATCATTTTAGCAGTTTAATAACAGCACTGTCTCACTTCAGGCTCTGACTGTAACTCCGGAGCGCAACCTTCCTGATGGTAAGTGCACCACCTGCTGCTGAGAAGGCACACATACAAGCAGCCATGGAATATAGATGCTCTCTTACCCTTTTTCCTGGGAATAAAATGATTTCTTTTTTCTGTCTCCAGAATGGCCTTCTTATTTATGATTTATGGATGGGAAAAGACAACATTGTTTTATCAGACGCATTTGTAGTGACACAGCAGGAACTAGGATTATGTGTGAGACAAACAAGAAGATATTAATAGTTAATTCTATGAGAATTAGGGAAGGGATAAGCTTCTAGATATATCACTTGCAATAGTGATATATCATATATAAATATAGATCTAGCTTTGCTTCTTCTGCAGATTAAAGGGAAGTTAGCACATCTGTAGCAGAGAGAAAAAAAAAAAACCTACTTCTTTATATACAGGTATGGAATCAGTGGATCAGTTATGCAGAAAGATCCAAATTACAGGAAGGATCATAATTCACATTTTCATTCTCTGTAATAATAAAACAGTTCCTTGTACTTGATCCCAGCTAAAATAAAATTAATCCATAATGGAGGCAAAACAATCCCATTGATTTATTTAATGTTAATTAAGGTATTATCTGGAATACCCCTGGTCATCAGCATTCTGGATAACAAGTTCCATACCATTATATATACCCTCATATTTTGTAATAGGTGGCACATGACTCAAGGCAAAGGCACCTTGCTCAAAGGCAGCTGTGTTAAACTGGCATTACAAGGGGCAATGCTGGTTGCTGATGTTGACTTTGTCTCTTTTGATTGGGCCATGGATGCAGTCCTCTCTCAGGGGATCTACATAGTCCCCCCAATGTGATTTGTAGAGCCCTTGCCATGGTCATTTATAGGAGAACTACAAAGAAAAAAATATTCAGTTTGCTATTCATAGGGTTATATCCCATGCAGCATGTCACCAGACGGTGATCAGCCAAAGCATACAATCTGATTGTATTAGGGCTTATCTCCCCAAAATACAAAAAACTTTATCCCGTTGACTCCAAAGCATTTGTCAAATTTTCTTGCATTTTGCAAATTTCTGAGAAGCAACAAAGTTTCAATCTTAAATGCCTGAATGTCACACAAAATACTGGCTACCCATATGTGCCCCTCTTCTAACACCATAGATTTCACATAGAGTGCCTGACTGTGTCCATTTTTAACAGTCCATATGGACATCAATAAGTGTTTTTGGACATCAGTAAGTGTTGCACCTCCCAACTGTGATGTCATGGGTACTATCCATGTCATCTTACGGGGGTCAGGTTTCTCATGTTAACCTCACACAGTGTGAATACTGGGGCTAGGAGCCCTGATTGTAGCCATTTCTGCATGGTTTGGAAACACAGAAGTTAATACAGAAACCAATGCCAAAAAAATAAACCGATTCTGGGCGGTGAGAAAAGACGCCCTGTTCTTAAATAAAGTGCACAACATATGTACATATTCTATATGAACAAAGAAATATACAAAAGAGAAAACATTTAATAAGTGAATCAATATTTCCTAAAAAAAAATCTATACATCCAGCCTTAATAGTATTACCCACCCATAACCAAACAAACACACTATTTTGTTTTGTAAAGGAAAACTACAACCTCGAACAATGTAGACCTCTATAAAAAGGCTCATATGTAAAACCATGTTTCATCTTTATAAATGTTTACTTTTTAGTAGTATGCACCATTAGGTAATCTAAAATAAAAAAAATTGCTAGTTTAAGTACTAAGGGCCGCCTCCTGGGATCATAGAATTCACAGTGCACACAAACAAGCCAAGGCACACATACTGCTAGGCCCCATCAGCCAATGAATGGACAGAGTTCTGCCTTTTACTCCCACACCACTTCCTGTTACAGTTAGAGCTGCATTATTTCCTGTCATGTGATCTCTGAGGAACACACAGCCCATCACAAACTGGCAGCTCAAGGTAAAAAATTTCAAAGGCCAATATTAACTGATATATAAATATATATATATATATATATATATATATATATATATATATATATATATATATATATAATCCAGTTTGGTAAGATTCTTTTATAGGTCACTTAATATAATATAAATTATTTGTTGACTAAGTATTTATTCTGGGGGTATAGTTTTCCTTTAAAATATGTTCTAATTTAAAGGTGGGTGTAACAACTATGCAGACAAAGAAATGTGTAAGACAACTATTTTGCCACCTCCCAATAGTAGAGAGCAATAGACACAGAATTTCATTGGAACCATGCGTTCAGTTCCAACATGGACACTCTCTGGATGTAGTTTGTATGTTCTCTTGTTTCCGTCTGGTACTCAAAATATATACATACAGGTTAACTACCTCTGACCTGTGTGCATGTTACAGGCCATACATTGTAAGTTTTCCTAGGGCAGCAAATACACTGTAAAAATCTCAGTAAAACACTATAAGGCTCAATTACAAAGTGCAAAGTACAATTTCAGACTCGATTTCCCATGTATGCAGAGTTTCCCACAATTGCACCTGATAATTGAGTAAAACCAAGCACAACTACAGTTGCAAGTTTAGGGAACCTTAGGGTTAATAACCTCTATGGCTTTAAATCCCTTACACTTTCTATTTACTTAGATGATAGACAGAAGCGCATGTACCTCCTTTCTCTAATTTGCATATCTGTATTATTGCTTCATAGGTTAGTGACTACTTCCTGTCACACTTTAACATAGTGCTTGAGAAGGGTTGGCTCTTCTTTGGATTCCATCTGTTAAACCAGGTGGATGTATTCAGGGAGTCTGGAGTCAACAAGGTCCAGTAAAGAAATCTGCCCTACAGGAACAACCCTTCTACTGAAAGTTAGGAACAGGGACCCTGTGAAAGAGGTTTAGTCAGTTACAGAATAGCTACTGTAATAGCATGTTCTGTGAATATAATATAGTTAGGTAGGACTAGCGAGCGCAGCCTGTGCTCCAACAAGGATTGATATCTAAAGGTAGCTCACCCCTAGCTCTGCTAGCCTAAGTGAAGAGGCTGCATACTAAGAGGAATTTTCATTTAAGGGATCTAGACCACATTCACTAGATACCCTAATTGTGAACCTTATTCCAACCAGTTTGCCTTCACAGGGTATCACAAAATCCTGCAGTGTATATGATTGTATCCGACATCTTATAATACTACAGTATTTGCTTGTGAGTATAACCCTGTGGCCTTTTGACAATAAAGCCTTTTGTTTCTTTTGTTTGCACAAACCTCCATCTTTATTTTTACATAGCAGCAAGAGAGGTGTAGTTCTACAGCACCCTCACCTTTCTCTTCCACTTAGCAAAGTCCAATCTGAGAGAGGAAGTCCAGTGTGACCCATGTAGAACATTACATGTTCTACATGGGTTCTACATTACACTCAAATTTTTTAGAGTGGGGATTGTGTCATTTGTAGCATTTAATACAACTGTGTGTAATTCTTTAGGTGCACTTCTGCTGCATATTGATGCTGCCCACAGTGGGAACCTTGGAATTATCATCTCCTTCAGGGTGGCGGTACCTCCAGGGCTCCCTTAAATCAATAGGTGCCCTTGTGCAAATCAGAACAGACTATTGTGCATGAAGTAAGTACCCACAAGTACAAGGAGTGTGTTTAGGTTCCAGAACCTATGAATGAGTGGTGATGAATGGATAATGAATGGTGTCAATATGTGCAATGATACCAAAGGGTGGCTGCATTTGTACATAAGCCCTTATGTATCATGTCAGTGCCAAATTTAAAAAGATAATAATAAAATAGACCAACTAGCTAGAATAGGATGCACCCAAAACTAGAGCAAAATGCTTCAAAAATTAATGGGGCCAATAATTTGATCAACCACTTTGTAATGCTATAATAAATGCTATCAGTTGTGGTTACTAATAATGACTTCTTTAGGATTGAGCCCCCATAGTTTATATGTATATGTAATCATATGATTCATCATTTTCTAAAGCAACAACCTTGATTTTGTCACTACAAGTAGCCACTTACCGATGACCCACCCGTCACACACAAGAACAATTGAGAAGAGTGGAAAGGAACACAAGAATGTGCAAGAGTTTGCCGTCACAAGTGCCCAACATAAAAGCATGTGATATTCAGATGACGGCAGGGTAATCCAGTGTTGACTGCGTAAAGCTAAGTACAAACAGAACAGTCAATGGGATGCTCCAGTGAGAAAGGCGCATCCTTCAAAATGATCATTTAGAGAAAGAAACCATTTAAGGCTTAGGATGATTTGCAACTCAAGTGGAAAAAAGAAGACACTTAGGATGAGGTGCAAACAGTCATAATTTATTAACCATGACATCCCAGAAACATGATGGAGTAAATGTTTTAAATGCCTACCACTCAGCACCTAGAGAAGGTCAGACCTTTCTCAGTGCAGACAATCGGTTCCTCGGGCAGACACACAGCCAAATGAGAGGTAGATGTCCGTTGCCTCTGCCTCCAGAACATCAGCTTCTGATTTATGTGTCTGCCCTGCGAGAGGGTACTTCACTCTATGCAATTGCTGAAAGCAGCAAAAACAAATACATGAAGTGCCTTCTAATTGAGTTGCCTGGGCTTTTGTGGTGGAACTTCACAAGAGAGATGGTTTTAAACTGCAAAAGATAAAAACCGCCTGCTTTATTTTATCAGCATTGTTGGGTTGCTTGTTTGTTATCATTTAAATGGATGATCTCTTCTTGTAGGTTTGTATTTAAAGGGGAACTCCGGCTTCTAAACCAAAATTTGTTAAAGAGCTGCACACAACACAGAAACCCCTAATATACTTATAATTGCAATCTGGTCCTTAAAAAGTATGAATTAATACCATTTTTATATGCTGGAATCCAGCTGCAGAAGAGTTCTTCTCTTTCTGCATCATTTGAAATCCTGGCAGGGGAGGAGGGATTAAAATATCGATGTTGTTTGTGTCTTATATCTAGCTAACTGTTCCAAACCAAATTACTACATTAAAAATCATGAAAAGGCTGCCTATTTTTCCCTTGCTATATTGCAAAGTTGCTTGAAATTGTGTTACTTTTAATGTAATTTTTGGGTGAAGTTCCCCTTTGATATTAACTGCATTCTAAGGCTTGAAAATAATAGAAAATAATATCCATTTATGCCTTCTTTGAGATGAAAATTAGTATTAAAAGCATATAGCAAGTCACTCCCATAATGCCAGATCTCTATTAGTTACACTACAATCATGGAAAAAGCACTTAGAGAGGCCAACCAGAGTCCTTACCCATCATGCCTTTCTATGTCAAATAACAAACATGGCATCTCTATAGGACACATGATTACCATCTAGCAGAAGTAAGGCTGTATTAATTGCCAAGCTTCATCTCTCCAAATTGGAAACAGCGAGCCAATAAGAAAATCATTGGTTTGGGAATAATATTTGATAAAAAAAATAGAAATCACACAGACAGGCACAAAACCCCTCTGCCGATGGATCAGCGGCGCAAGCTGTTGCTGTAGAAATCACCTATGCATTCCCCGCTCCTGTTCCAAATATCTCATAGGGTGCAGTAAAGCAGGCGCTCCCACAGTGATACACCTGTCGTCGCATGATTCTGTCGCAGCATGCATTCAGGCATGTTTGTCTATGTCTGTTTATAGCATCTGTCAGCCGATACACAAGAAACAAAAAGACTCATGAAAACTGATCTGCTCCTTTTTGCTGAATATTTAATGCTGGCTGCACCAAAGAAAAGGCGCACACATCTTTCCTTTTTTCCCATGCTTGTCTTCTTGCCCTCTTTAATTTTCCCTGGGGAAGGATGGTTTTCAGCCTTGGTTGCTCGAAGAGCCCATTTACTCGGAAAAGATCTTTAATAACCCCCTGTTTTGGCGTTCTTCCTGTCTCTGCAAGAGTACATTTATTTCATCCCAGCCACCTTCTAGCAGACTTTTGTGTATATATTTTCAGGGAAATTTGATTGCCTGTATAGATTTTTAAATCAGTTTTTCGGATCAAGTTCAGAAATATGTAAACTGTTTGCCTTGTTGCAAGCAACTCTGTAATGAGTCTCTTTCAGTGGCATCAAGTGATCTCCGAGCAAGGCCTAAGCAGATTAAAGCAGGCAGTAATTGGAAAGCAAGTAACCTTTCCAAGACCAATTGCAAGAAATTTAAGCCTCCTTCCAAATGTTTATTAAATTGAGGCCATATTCACACTTATTGTGGTCTGTAATATGAACCAGTATTTTCTGTCCTGGGGTGACTGGCTTTATAGCACGTTAATGTACTCATAATGTACAATATTGTATAGCTGTTTTAGATGACCAGAAGTGGTGATTGCATTTGGATTGAATAAACAGCATTAAAATACCGTTCTTCCCCCAGCAAAGACCAATGGGACAAGGAACACACTTAAAACATCCAGCTACTTCTGGCTCACCGCACGTAACCCTTTGCATGCTGAAGGCAATGAATAAAAGCATTAACATTAGCTTCTGCCTATGAAGGCCATACAATGTTTATGATAGGCAGAATGTTTGAATCAATGCTTTCTCTCTTTGAGGGTTAGGTTATCTTATAAAAAGATTTCCAAATAACTGGAAAATCAGGATTGCATACAATATACGGCTAGCAGGGCTACACTAACTACAAATTGTAACTGTAAACTGTAAGCTCACAGGGGCAGGGGCCTCTGACCTCATGTTTTGCTTTTCACTTTCATTTTCAATTATTTTGCTGTTTGTTTTCTCTCCAATTCATTGTTCAATGCTGGAAAATATGTTGAAAATAAACTATGATAATAAAGCAGCTAGGCTTATTACTTTTTAATCAAATGTAAAAACCCTTCTTAAAATCTTGCCCCCACCCAAACCATGCTATTGGAAACCCCCTATAACTTCCCTGTTTTGTACATAGTTATATAAGGTCCTATTCTCTGCAATTGCCCACAATAAGCATGTGCAGTTGATGTCAGGTATAAATTGGATTCACCAGGGCAAAATACAGGGAAATTATGGGGGTTCCCAGTGGTGCAGTTTGGGAGGGAGGACTCTGGAAGGGGTCAAATTATTAAGCAGGGGATTAAGTGGTATAAAACCTTTAGGGTTGGAATGCCCAATCTTCACAACATAGGATTTATTCATACATACAGTAAAAGGGATTTTGACAAACATTTCTATAAAAATGTTCACAATCTTTGTTCTGCATTCCAGACTTGGCAAAACCCAGCATTTCATAATGGAAGAATTTGTTAGCAGGAAGATGAAATTTTCCAACTGGTCAAAAATGTTATAAAGTCAAAACCATCACGAAGTTAATTTGATTCCAGCAACACTTTACTATTTCAACACCATGGAAAAGAACTGTGCAATTCACGTCCAACCCTTTTACAAATAGGACAGGAATAGTATAATGCATAACAACTGAAATCAGTTTTGATTGGTTATAAGGAGAGCGCTTACCTTTCACTGTAGCTCCTCAAGGTCCTCAGATACAGAGTAGGATTCATAATTCTTGATTTAGCCTACCATAGTTTTATGGTTGGGGCCTTGACTCAGACACAAATCATGTACAATCCAATCAAATGGAGGTAGGTGACTCCAGAATGGAGATCCTGTAACTGAACCCAATGGTATTGGTATCCGCTCACTTCTGCTTCACTGTAAGTCATTTATTAGGCCTGGGGATCAGTTATATGAGAGGATAAAGTCCATTAGTCAGTCTGGAATTTGCCATACATTGCCAGCTTCAGGCTTTCAAAGTTTAATGACATATATACAATCAAGTAGAGATTTAATGTGCAGAGTGCTGCAGATAAGCAGGCATGTTTATATAGAATGAGCATCTATGTGCACTACACAGTCCCTGTCCCCTCTAGTCTAATTCCTTCAGCACTGTGTACGACTAAAACTGATGTAACTGTATTTTATCTCTAGGCTATCTATGTTGCATTTCAGCTGGAACGTCTCTGTAGAAGTGAGAAGAATCAACATGATAAGTCCCTTATGTCTATCAATTTTGCAGTGGGAGGAACTGCCTAGGAACACTTCATGTGTTTCTCTGTCTAATGCTTCTTATTAGAAACAATATTAATAGAGGTGCGTATGATATCTTTACTCGGCTCAGCATGCCGCAGGCTTGGCCCTCGCCTGCAGTTCCATATCAGATCCTATTAACATCACATGTCACTGCTTAATTGCATTATTACAAGTGAAGAGATTGCAGCGCATCTCTAATTGGACTTGCTAACATATGATCCAGTACCAGTTTTGCCTCGAGCTTTGCAATGTCACATGACTTTCTCACCGGCAATCACGTTTGTTTCTCTAGAAATTAGCTTGAATATCAGACTTGTTTCAATACAACAGACCTTTTTATATTGTATAGCAGTGGTCAAAATATATCACTATTCAAAACCATGTTTGGTGTTCTGGTTTTATACACTGGGAAGCATTTCACCGATGGATCAGTAGACAAGAGTACCATAGGACATGACAATATGTAGACATGTGAATCAAACTTACAGAGAGAACTCCAGCATTGCTACTCCATGCATCAAGTTTCTGCTGAGGAAAGGACAAATAAGTTATTGCAGTACAGGCTTGTTTTTATACATATATATATATATATATACAAGTGAGGGATTTCTTATCCAAAAACACAATATTCAGAAAGCTCCAAAACAGAGGGAGGCCTCTCTCCATTTTAAGCATTTAGTTCTTTTTTATGTTATCCAGAAAACCCATTATCCCGAAAGTTCTGCATTATGGTAAGACCACTTCCCAGACTCCATATTAATCAGATAATTCATATTTTTAAAAATTATATCCTTTTTCTCTATAATAAAACAGTACTTAATGCCAAATAAGATATAATTAATCCTTATTGATGGCAAAACAATCCTTTTTGGTTTAATTAATTACCTTGTACTTGATAGTAACTAAACTGAATGAAACCATATTGGGGGCAAAATAGTCCTACAAAAAAAAGCAATGCTAATGTATAAAGCAAGTTAAAATAGGTAATAATATATTAATTTTATAAACACTTCCACATATAATTGGAAGGCATAGAAAAACCCTTCAAGTATAGTACAGTATTGATACATCTTTATATGAAATTTTAACCATGTCATATATCGATTCCTACAAAAAAAATTGATTGAATAATTAATAATTAGTGATGAGCAAATATGTCCCATTTCGATTCGCCGGGAAATTTGTGGAACATCAGGAAAATTCATGAAAAGGCGACAAAATCTGCTTGTCGTCCGTCTTTTTTGTTGCATGCATCTTTCTTTGTTGTGCGCATGTTTCTTTTGCTGCGACCGTACCTATTTTGCCCAATTAGATGTGCCCGCACCAATTTTGACGTGCCTGCGCCTATTTTGACGTGGACGCACCTTTTTTAATGCAACTGTGGGCAATTTCATGCGACTGGGACTTTTTTTAACGGGCGACTAATTTTATTGCGGCTAATTTTCGCTGACGTTTCATGAAACAATTTGCCAATGGCAAAATGTGAAAATTCGCTGCGAATGCCTGCCGAAAAAATTCGCTCATCACTATTTACCATAAAAAAACAACATTTATAAAATATATTATCCGTGATAAAAAAAAGCGTATATACCACTTGATATATATGAAACCTAAAGAGAAGCAGGGCCATTTGAATAGGTCTAATAGGTTTGTGCTTACTGAAATAGACATGAGGTCCAGGCTTGCCAGCCTGTGCCAACAGTGTTGGGAAAAGATCAATTATGATCACAAATGGCCCTAGGGCCAAACAATCGCATCACATTGACAGGATGAAGGCCATCGGGATGAAGACTGCATCAAAGACAAAAAAGCATAAAGTGCTTTATTAATTGCCACAGACACTTATCCATCAGCAAAGTACCTTCCATCAGAAATCAAGCTGGATGCACACAGACCCTCCTACTAATAATGATTATCCTTTATATACAGATATTGTACAGGATCTTGCCCTTCAAAGAGCCACTCCTGACTCCCTCAGCCAGGAAATATAAGAAGAAGGCACACTGCCCAATATATCAACAGTATATCTGTAATGTGCATGCTGCTCTGTCCGTGCTCTTCCACGATACCTGTGTCTCATTATTTGTAGTCCATTCATTTTTAATCTTGTTTGCATGCATCCAACACCATCTCAATATAACCCTAGAGAAGCTTATGTCATTGGTAAGTAGATAAGTTGTATTTAAATATGCACATGTTGCCTTTTAATTCACTTTTAGGTATATCCGATTTTTTGGAGTTAAAGGTTGGGCTAAAGAAACATTGGTAAAGAACTTTTATCCATTACCTCTCTGGCTGCTTATCAGGGTCTTTGAAAGCCTATATGTACAATGATAATGTGCACTCTTCTTTATTACAGATATTGTTTCACTGTGCCATTAAAAAATATATATCCTTCCATGTGGGAATATACTGGAACAATGTACACAAATAGAATAGTCAAGCAAACTTAAGACAGAACAGAATTAAAATGAGGCCACATAGTACTGTATAAATGCATGAATTAGTATCTAGTTATTTAGTGAAAAGCACTTGAAGAACCTAATATATATATAGATATATAGAACTTCAGAGAGTAAAGGAGTGACAGATCCTGCTAGTGACACAAACTATTATAAATGTAGTTTAATTGAATGAAAATGTATAGGCAAGCATTGTAAATATGTATTTATAATCCCGTATGTACACATGCATGCATACAGATGCAGAGACGTACACATGAATATGTATACTAAACATATCATTATATCAAAATGCAGTTAATGGCGTGCAATTGAAATGTCACTATAATAATGCACACAGAATGCTCAGCTCCGGCTTCATCTCAGGGTAGCAGCACTATAGCTTCCCATCCATAAAAAGCACCACATCAACACAAAGAGCTTTACTTGCATTAACTTTGTGACTCAAATTGTGTTGTTTACATTTTCTTCTGTAAGATAAACACCAATATCTGTATAGTGTTTTGTAGTGTGCTGTGTAAACACTCAGGAATCCGGGAAAGAGATAAAATGAATGGCAGTGCTGTGTATAAAGTCAATAATGAGTAAAAAAATGGATTTGATCCCATGGGGGTATTTATACATTTATTTATTTAAGTAAAAAAAAAATACATTAATTTCCTCTTAATCTTAACAAGTTCAGTCTCTTGAATACCCATAGAAATGGAGGTATCCAGAACCTGGGATGGGTAGACCCCACAGGAGTTTGTGTCAAAATAGTGGACCCAACAAATAAGGTTCTAACTAGTGGAAGGCCTAATGTCTGTAGTAGGTGCTTTTACAACACAAGCTAGTAAAGGCTAATAATGCAGGCACCAAGGTGAGTACACACTTGCATGCACACAGTGGCAGGAGTATTTTCACAAGCAAAAACACAAAATGACTTGTGTCCAAGAGAAGAGTATATTTTAATGGCCAGGCCACAGTAGACCATGTGTTACACCGGACCCTTACAACCTCTCACAGTAGATATGCAGGTGAATGTGTCCCTATTAAGTCATCACACACAATAGTAATATAGTAATATTATTTTTTGAATAGTTAAGCTCAATAATTCTGGCCATTCTTTATAGAACATCATTACTGAACTACTCACAAACTTAGAGATAGTACCTTGCCCATAAGCAAACACTGCCTCTACAATTATAGTCCATATACTGACAGTGCAGTAGGACCTGTAGACTGGACCTCCTAAATTCCTTGTAAAAGCTTTGGTCTGTCCAGCTCTAGTCCTCACTATCTAGACAGCTGTATTCAACATATTCTTCTGGCCCTCATACCAGTTAGAACCTCACTCACAGGATCCCCTACTTCAGACTGAATACTTCTAGGGCCTACATTACCCCAACCTTTGTACACACCTCTACCATCATTGAGGAAAATCCAAGAGATTTCTTATAGATCCACCTTCATTTTTTTCTAGCACTGGGGAAGTCACCTGACAATGACTGTACCACACAGGGTTGATGAATCATATGGGGGAGCCTCCTTAAGTCCTCCGACCAGAAAAAGAAGCATTAGGCATACAGGTTGGCTATTTATAAAAAAACATAACATAAAGCTGTAAATAAATATAACATAAATCCATGAAGCAGACCCAGGTAAAACAAACAAAGTGTATTCCAAAAACATCTGCAAAACAGAAAGCCTTATGTGTTTTTCTGCCAACTGACACTTAATCATAGGCTCATAGGCTATATGTAAACAAAATGTATTTAAAAAAAATAATACATTTGTTGGATCAAGAATAACATTTGAAATGGTATAATAAATTATTTGCAATGTAGACAGTATAATTTAGTAATAAAAACCGTACCATAATAATCCCAACACAATCCCTCTAAGGTGTACACTTTCTCTTTAAAACCTGACACACAAGTAATCCACACGCTGAGTAGCTAATTAGTAGTGAGTGTAAATACATGAAGCATTGCATTGGTTTACAAGCAACATGCATCATATGTCTAAACTGATTAATAACAAACAAAAATGTGTCACTTCATCCTTTTAAAACTGGGCTCATATGAATTTCTCAGACCTCCGGTTTCATTACTATGAGCTTGTGTCCATACTGGATGTCTCCTTGCAAACCAATATATTGTGCAGCAATTGGCTGTTGATCACAAAGCAGCCATGCAGTATGTAGATTTTATGTGTAGTGATGGGCGAAATGTTTTGCCAGGCATGGATTCGTGGCGAATTTCCGCGTTTCGCCATTGGCGGATTGTTTCGCGAAACGGATGAAAAAATTTGCAGAGGAAAAATTCGTGCATGTCCAAAAATTGTCGCCGGCATCAAAAAAGAATAGTCACGGGCGTCAAAAGAATAGCCGCACAACGAAATAATAGCCGCGGGCGACAAAAGAATAGCCATGCAACAAAATAATAGCCGCGGGCGACAAAATAATAGCCGCGGGTGACAAAATAATAGCCGTGGGTGACAAAAGAATAGCCATGCAACAAAATAATAGCCGCGGGCGACAAAACAATAGCCGTGCGACAAAATAATAGCCGTGGGCGACAAAATAATAGCCACGCGACAAAAGAATAGCTGAGGGCGACAAAAGAATAGTCGCGGGCAGCAATTTTTTTTGACGCACGACATTTTCGCTGTTTCGCGGATCTTTTGAAACATTCGCGAATTTTTCGGCGAAGCGAAACGGAACAGATTCGCTCATCACTATTTATGTGTCTATGAAGCTGCAATACGCCCATATCTTTCCTGGAGCAACAGAATTCTTATACCAAATATGCAGAGGCACCAGAAAAAAATATAATTATTTAAAAATGTTTACAAACTACAAAATCTGCAGTTTGGTTATTACAGTGTATTAGGGCAAATAGGGTTTGCTACCAAAGAAACAAATATTTATTTTACAGCATTAGTATTAGGATGATTGCACAGCATCTGTATAAATATATACTCAGACCTTCTGTTAGGAAAAAGTAAAGATCCTGTAACATAAGATTGTCAGCTCTCAAGGGCAGGGTCTTCAATTCATCAAGTCTCTGTTGCGTTGTCTCCTTGTCCATATGCCACTTCTGATTCACTGATTCGGTGGGGGTGGGGCTCAAGGCAAAACAAACTTTGTGGAATCTCATTATTTCAATAAAATGACACTGCCCAATCTGTGGTTCTTCAGCTGTTTCTGAACAATATCTCTGAGTAACCCCCAACAGGCTTCAGCTCTCAGTAGGTGCTAGGAATTGTAATTCAACAACAAATAAAGATATGCCATTTGGATAATATTGATGTAAAGCTTTGCTATCACAAATCTGCCCTACTATACCTGCTATCCCACAGCCCCAGTCCCTTCCCAGAGGCTATTATCCCACTGCTACTATAGGCACCATCTCTCCCTACTATACCTGCTATCCCACAGCCACAGTCCCTTCCCAGAGGTTATTATTCTACTGCTACTATAGGCACCATCTCTCCCTACTATACCTGCTATCCCACAGCCACAGTCCCCTCCCAAAGGCTATTATCCCACTGCTACTATAGGCACCATCTCTCCCTACTATACCTGCTATCCCACAGCCACAGTCCCTTCCCAGAGGCTATTATCCCACTGCTACTATAGGCACCATCTCTCCCTACTATACCTGCTATCCCACAGCCACAGTCCCTTCCCAGAGGCTATTATCCCCCCACTGCTACTATAGGCACCATCTCTCCCTACTATACCTGCTATCCCACAGCCACAGTCCCTTCCCAGAGGTTATTATTCTACTGCTACTATAGGCACCATCTCTCCCTACTATACCTGCTATCCCACAGCCCCAGTCCCTTCCCAGAGGCTATTATCCCCACTGCTACTATAGGCACCATCTCCCCCTACTATACCTGCTATCCCACAGTCCCAGTCCCTTCCCAGAGGCTATTATCCCCCCACCGCTAATATAGGCACCATCTCTCCCTACTATACCTGCTATCCCACAGCCACAGTCCCTTCCCAGAGGCTATTATCCCACTGCTACTATAGGCACCATCTCTCCCTACTATACCTGCTATCCCACAGCCACAGTCCCTTCCCAGAGGCTATTATCCCACTGCTACTATAGGCACCATCTCTCCCTACTATACCTGCTATCCCACAGCCCCAGTCCCTTCCCAGAGGCTATTATCCCCCCACTGCTACTATAGGCACCATCTCTCCCTATTATACCTGCTATCCCATAGCCACAGTCCCTTCCCAGAGGCTATTATCCCACTGCTACTATAGGCACCATCTCCCCCTACTATACCTGCTATCCCACAGCCCCACTCCCTTCCCAGAGGCTATTATCCCACTGCTACTGTAGGCACCATCTCTCCCTACTATACCTGCTATCCTACAGCCACAGTCCCTTCCCAGAGGCTATTATCCCCCCACTGCTACTATAGGCACCATCTCTCCCTACTATACCTGCTATCCCACAGCCACAGTCCCTTCCCAGAGGCTATTATCCCACTGCTACTGTAGGCACCATCTCTCCCTACTATACCTGCTATCCTACAGCCACAGTCCCTTCCCAGAGGCTATTATCCCCCCACTGCTACTATAGGCACCATCTCTCCCTACTATACCTGCTATCCCACAGCCACAGTCCCTTCCCAGAGGCTATTATCCCACTGCTTCTATAGGCACCATCTCTCCCTACTATACCTGCTATCCCACAGCCACAGTCCCTTCCCAGAGGCTATTATCCCACTGCTACTATAGGCACCATCTCTCCCTACTATACCTGCTATCCCACAGCCCCAGTCCCTTCCCAGAGGCTATTATCCCCCCACTGCTACTATAGGCACCATCTCTCCCTACTATACCTGCTATCCCACAGCCACAGTCCCTTCCCAGAGGCTATTATCCCACTGCTACTATAGGCACCATCTCCCCCTACTATACCTGCTATCCCACAGCCCCACTCCCTTTCCAGAGGCTATTATCCCACTGCTACTGTAGGCACCATCTCTCCCTACTATACCTGCTATCCTACAGCCCCACTCCCTTCCCAGAGGCTATTATCCCACTGCTACTGTAGGCACCATCTCTCCCTACTATACCTGCTATCCCACAGTCACAGTCCCTTCCCAGAGGCTATTATCCCACTGCTACTATAGGCACCATCTCCCCCTACTATACCTGCTATCCCACAGCCCCACTCCCTTCCCAGAGGCTATTATCCCACTGCTACTGTAGGCACCATCTCTCCCTACTATACCTGCTATCCTACAGCCACAGTCCCTTCCCAGAGGCTATTATCCCACTGCTACTATAGGCGCCATCTCTCCCTACTATACCTGCTATCCCACAGTCCCTTCCCAGAGGCTATTATCCCCCCACTGCTACTATAGGCACCATCTCTCCCTACTATACCTGCTATCCCACAGCCACAGTCCCTTCCCAGAGGCTATTATCCCCCCACTGCTACTATAGGCACCATCTCTCCCTACTATACCTGCTATCCCACAGCCACAGTCCCTTCCCAGAGGCTATTATCCCCCCACTGCTACTATAGGTACCATCTCTCCCTACTATACCTGCTATCCCACAGCCACAGTCCCTTCCCAGAGGCTATTATCCCCCCACTGCTACTATAGGCACCATCTCTCCCTACTATACCTACTACCCCACAGCCACAGTCCCTTCCCAGAGGCTATTATCCCCCCACTGCTACTATAGGCACCATCTCTCCCTACTATACCTGCTATCCCACAGCCACAGTTCCTTCCCAGAAACTGTTATCCCCAGTGGTATTATAGGTCATTGTTGCAACTATAGGCAATACTATGCTGTTTGCACATGAGGTTAATATGAGGTGTCTTTTTGAGCTTTCCACTATCTATATGACCCAAGGACTGAAGTAGTTTACCTGCTGTAACCAACCTAAAGACAGCCCTGGCAGAAAATAATCTAATTTAAAAAAGTGTTAATGTGAAACCAGGCTAATACCGAGATATACTGAAAAATGCATTTTTTTTTGTAAACCTTAAAATCATCAGTGCAAGGCAATTGAGAATATGTTGAGTAACACAAGACACGGGTCACTGGAAGACCTACTGCCCCCTCCTTCTCACGCGCCTGCAAAGCTCACAAAATCTGAAACAGCCAAACACGATATTTCAACAATCTGTTAAACACTGAAACCAGCCTGCGTTCTTCCATTAACACTGCAATCAATTTTAAACAGCCATTTAAAGCTGTTGTAATACTTGTAACATAATAGCAATAATCTGGAGAAGAGTTTTCCTGGCTCTTTTTATCATTTGGCATTGACGGTAAAAAAAAACTGCAGTTTCATGCAAGCAAACAAAGTTCAAGTATAAATCATTTTACGGGACTACGGGACCATGGGACCAAAAATGTTATTTAAGAAGATCTAGCATAATGTTTTACCATACAGAATTCCCTTTTTACCAATTTGATCCAAATAAGAGTTTAGGCTGGTTTTAGGGTTTTTTAAGTATTTGAACTGGGACCCTAATAATAGAGGAGGTGAATGCCATAGATAAAAGTATAAATGGCAAGTTATATTATGTACTCTGTATACATAAGGGATGTCCACATCTTGAAGGACACACCAGTACTCTCATTATTATACTATACAAGTATCGGACCCCTTATCCGGAAACCTGTTATCCAGAAAGCTCTGAATTACGGAAAGGCCATCTCCCATAGACTCCATTGTAATCAAATAATTCATATTTTTAAAAATGATTTCCTTTTTTCTCTGTAATAATAAAACAGTACCTTGTACTTGAACCCAACTAAAATTTAATGCATTCTTATTGGAGGCAAAACAATCCTATTGGGGTTATTTAATGTTTAAATAATTTTTAGTAGACTCAAGGTATGGAGATCTAAATTATGGAAGGACCCCTTATCCAGAAAACCCCAGGTCTCAAGCATTCTGGATAACAAGTCCCATACCTGTACAAATATTTTGGAACAGACTTACAGTCATGTGAAACTTATTACAGGTATTGGATCTATTATCCCATCACATACAAGATAATATTTATTTATTATTACAGAGAAATAGAAAATTGGTTTTAAAAATGATCATTATGTGCTTAAAATAGACTCTATGGAAGACAGCCTTCCCGCAATTCGGAGCTTTCTGGGATTTAGATAAAGGACATTTCCAAATAATGTTGCGCCAGGGTCGTTTCTTCCCTAAAACTTTCCTTCTCCTAAGAAAAAGCACATACCATTTCATATAGTCCAAGATTTTTTCCCCCGAATATAAAAACACATTTCTTCTGTTCCCTGTTTCAAATGTTCCTCTCATGACCATAGAAATAGCTGGTTCCGTGCCTCATGTTCCCTGATATAACGGTTGTTATTTGTGCAAGCACATCCAAACAACTGTTGTAATAGAGCAAAACACAATAGCTCCGGTATGTTCTAATGTGGGCCTGTATTTCTAGTTATGAACTCATCTGGGTCAGGCCTTCTGACCTTAGCTGTCTCACAACTACTTAAATATTGATGAGGACAATGGAATTGGATAGCATACAGAACCATGCTGCAGTTTTAGCAATTAATTTTATTGACAGAACAATCTGCCATCACAGGCATAGATGGTGCCAAACTTTACATTTCATTTTTTTTTCTTAGAAGGAGACAGTTGATAAATGTGACAGCCTAGGAGTATTGCATTTATTCCGAATGAAGCGGGTTCATGGCTAAATAGGAACGGCTTCTCTGCAGTGAAATAGTTTACATGTGTTGTGCTTCTAAGAATGTACCCTGCGTGCCAGACTACGGCAAGACTACACAATGCCACGCCAGATATTTTGCCTACAAAGACATCAGCTATATTAAGTGCTCGGTGTTGCTTTCCTGGGTCACAGTATATAGTGGTATCATTAGAACGCATTCTAATTCTATTTTTCCCTGTTGCACTTCATTGCTGAGATCAAAAGGTGCCCTCGGCTTGTCCCTCACAGGAGCGAACGGTGCCAGTTCTGCTGCATAAGAGCATCTCACAGTGTGTGGTTTATCTTTAATGTGTACACTTCTTTCCCTACGCAATCTATTACCAGGGGATCAATACTTAAGGAAGAGAAAAATCCATAAGGAGCAATCAGCTTATTGTTTAAAATGCATTTAATTTGCATGAATGGCTTCATTGCTGCTACAGCTGGAGGGCTCATGAAGACGCCAGTTCCTGAGCTTTGTCGTTGGCTTTTTAACTCTGTCTCTGCTGATGTCTCCTGCGGGGAAGTAAAAGCCTGCACACTATTACAAGCCTCCCATGGAATGCAGGAGCCATAGTTCTTATTTTTTTTCGGAAACACTGAATAACAATGAGGGAGAACGTTTTAATCTCACACTATAATCATTTAATATCCTATAAATAGGCCTTTAAAGTTTTGACACATTGTTCCAATTTTACTATCATTGTCTGTTTATTGAATCTCAACGGAAATGTTTTATTTTCTTCAACACAGCTTTAACTTCCATTATTCTTATTCTACTCTTGTTATAAATAGCTTAGACTTCCTCTTCACCCAAAATATTACTAAAATATGTTTGCTAGCTCAGTCCTGGCAAAATCCCTATTTTCGAAAGAACAACTGCTATGGGCAAAATGAGAGATTTTATTGTTTTTTTATTCTGCATTGGCAAAGACTTCAGTGCAGGACGGCTGGGGCCCTAGTGTGAGAGAAAAACAATATGGCAGAACATTTGTAATGGAGGAACAGCTGGGGCTGGAGTCTTTAGGGTGACCCCTGCAAGAACAATGGGAGGTGGCAGGGGACAATCTTAGGTATTTTAACTACAACCCTAAGGGCTCTGGCACACGGGGAGATTAGTCGCCCGCGACAAATCTCCCTGTTCGCGGGCGACTAATCTCCCCAAGTTGCCATCAGTTGCCATCCCACCGGGGAAAATGTAAGTCGCTGGTGGGATGGCACACGTGGCAGCACGATTTTGGCAAATCGGCGAAAATGTCTCGCGAGGCAACTTCGGTGATTTGCCGAAATCGCCAGCGCAGTGTGTGCCATCCCACCGGCGACTTACATCTTCGCCGGTGGGATGGCAATTCGGGGAGATTAGTCGCCCACGAACAGGGAGATTTGTCGCGGGCGACTAATCTCCTTGTGTGCCAGAGCCCTAAAATGCCCATGTGACACAAGCCTTAGCACTATTGCTTTATTTGAGATAGATGATGATAGATAGATAGATAGATAGATAGATAGATAGATAGATAGATAGATAGATGATAGATATAGATAGATGATAGATAGATAGATAGATAGATAGATAGATAGATAGATAGATAGATGATAGATATAGATAGATGATAGATAGATAGATAGATAGATAGATAGATAGATAGATAGATAGATAGATAGATAGATAGATGATAGATATAGATAGATGATAGATAGATAGATAGATAGATAGATAGATAGATAGATAGATAGATAGATAGTTAGATAGATAGATAGATAGATGATAGATAGATAGATAGATAGATAATCGATAGATAGATAGATAGATAGATAGATTGATAGAGAGAGATAGATAGATAGATAGATAGATAGATAGATAGATAGATGATTGATAGATAGATAGATAGATAGATAGATAGATAGATAGATAGATAGATATAGAGATAGATAGATAGATAGATAGATGATAGATAGATAGATAGATAGATAGATAGAGTGGCACACTTCCCCTAGGTGCACAGTAAACAAGTACAGACATCACAAAAAGACCAGCAACACTGGGATTTTTCAATGTCCCAACAGGGGCCAAAACATTACATTGGCTGTATGTACTTAGTAAACTTTTTTATCTATTATAAAATCCTGGTGTTGCTGGTATGTTTGTGAACAGAACATCAGCAATATATATATATATTACACAAGAGCCATGGATATCCTGTAATTGATATCCTTGTAAACAATGGTTGGTGAAGTCATTAATTATAATCGGTGCTCAATTAAATACGTGTATTATAATAAATAATGTACTCCCTGTTGTAAATATGATTATATTAGAAGTCACCTCGGAGTTCTGTGAAATCACAGAGCGAAGTTCCCTCTCAACCCCAGAATTGGGTCAGTTTTACTTAGCAATCTGCATGAATGGCCAAATCCCATTATAACAGGCTATTCAGGCCATGGACCAAAAGGTAAGGAAACTCATGGGTTTACTGTGTACGGCCACCTAAATTTTGCCAGCAAAAAAATGTGTAGAATGCATTCGTTTGAGTACAAAAGTGTATAATATGTACGGGCCACAATGTATAAATGTGGTTTTGGCGGTACAGTGAATCAGAAGCCTGGTAATGACCCCATACGTAGGCCGCTGCAATCTCCGTCCTATTAAACAAAATCAGCATGCTGCATGGTTCCAAAATGGCCTCTGTTAGGGAACCAGTTTCATAGGCCGCACACACAGTCAGTATTGAACCTCTTTGGTGGAAATTGCCCAAACTGTCAGATGGTGTTGGTCTGTGTGCAGCCAGCTTCAGTTTAATCTACTAGGAGAACTATTTTTCAAGCAAGGGGGATATTGAGATACAATAGAAAAATGATGAATAAACATTGATTTTTCTTTAGATACATTTATGCAAACAACAGCCCAGAGATACACAAACTGCCTTGTGTTTAATCAAGTCCTTAAATCTTCCCATGATACAATATTCTAGCAATATGCTTTGGTTGCTTTTAGCTGTCCCTGCACTCACCTTAATCACCCACAAGAACCCCTTTCTTCCGATCTCAAAGACGAATAAGCAATTAAAACATTTTATCACCGCCCATCAGTGAAAGCTATATCTAATGAAATCTCTAAGTAAAACAAACATAAGCAGAAATTTCAAGTATCACCGAAGACCCAAGGAAAAAGAAATTACTTAAAGGATCAGTTACGGCTAAAATTGCGAAATCAATATCAATATTTTACTCCGGGTTCTTTCCTTTCTGATAAGCAAAATCTTGACTTAAAAGCCCCATGAAAATTTAATGGCAAACCATGTGCTTTGGAAAATGATCAGGCCCGCACAGCTGTCTCCGTCTTTGTTTAACTCAGGCAGCCCTTCTGTTTAAATCCTTGTTTTCTCAGATTCAGTAGATGGGTGATAGAAAAGCACAGGTTGTGATAACTCTTTCCAAGATGGACTGCGGCTACTGAAAGGGTAATCAAGTTCCCTAAAGAAATTGCTGGGGTTTTGTAGCTGTATTTTATGCACGGAGCCACACCAGCAACTAAAGTCACAGATAGAAATATTCTACAGGATTCTCAGGCAGTTATACTCACACACACTACTTGGCTTGGGACACCATGCTGAATTTAATGCACTTAATATGGAATAGTAACAACATTATTAATAAAGAAATCCTAGAATGATTAAATATTGCCCAACACATATAATACAGGAAAGTGCCAACTTCAATAGAAACTAAAGCAAAAGATGTGTCCACCTACAGCAATGCTGTCCAACTTATAGTATGTTTGAGGGCTGGACTACATTAAAATGATGAATTAACTTAAAGAATAAAACATAACAAATATATATGGTCAACAAATGAACAGATTATTGATGTTACTAAATGCAACTCCATACAGTATACCATTGATGATACTGGTATGTAATTATCATTCTCAATAAAAAAGTATAAAAAAAAATGATGAATTAAAATAGTGATTTCATACAGTAAAGTCTATGGAGCCTTTGTGCATACATAAAAAAACACTAGGAGGGCCACATGTGGCCCCCAGACCTTCAAATAGCCTGCCCTGACCTACAGTATCAAGAAGACCCCAGTGCTATTTGGCAGTAGCCTCACAACATGTATGTCGTGTACATGCAAAACATTAGGCTTTGGTAATGTAAAGGTTACGTCTTTTAAACATCTCCATGGCGACTACAGATATAATTGTTTTTCATTACGTAGGAAACCCTAGCCAACAATGGCACCATATTGTATTTTCCGACAGTAGGTTTGTTGTATATTGATCACATTGATCTGAAATGTTACTCGTTCTTATGTTGGGAGAAATTTGTCTTGCCAAACGCTAAAATGATTCGAAAATAATGTCTTTTCGAAAACAAATGTTTGCCATGTACACAGAAATAATGTACCATAAACAGCAATGAGTGACCTTCCTAAAGCAATTATTATGTGCAAGTATAAGAATGGAGGAATGTGTTTGTTTTAATAAGACATTGGGGGAAGTATAGGGACAATTTACCTTTAATATAAGGAGCGATTGCATTCACTTTATTTCCCAACAAACAAAGCAGTGGCATAGGTCATTCTGCACGGGAAGCCTTTTAATTGGTTTTCTGGCCGTACTGGATATCCTGGCTTATGTCTTTAATATTGTCCATAGCATGTGAATCGGAGGCCTGTAACAATCAGGAAAATGTTAAAAGATTGCCTTGGACTTACGAAGCAGTAAACTTGGAGCATTTCTTAATTGTGAGACTGTAAATGTGGCCATACATGGGTCAGTAAAAGCTGTTGACGGACACGATCGGCAGCCTATTGATCTGTGAATGGGGCCCTCAGATGGGCCTGTCCGATCGATATGTGACCAAAAATCCTGTTTATGGGATGTGCATCGGCTCGCTGATGTGGTCCTCCCACCTACGGCCTGCGTCCTGCCAACATGGGCCAAACAATCCAATATTGGGGAAAGATCCGCTCATTTGGTGACCTTGCGGATCTTTCAATGTATGGCCAATTTAACATTCCTCCGTACAGACTTGGTAAATGTATGCTTATTCTTTTATAGGCCAAGAAATGACCAGTCTAATGTGTGTTTAATTGTAACATATTGTATAGGCAACAGACAAACAGTCTAACAGACTATGCCCTTGTTATGTTCTACTTCTATATACAAGTGGCCATGAACAGTTTCACCTTTACATCCTTGCATCGCTCTTTTACCAAGTCTGTAAGGCTTGTTAGCCTTAAAAAGAGAGGGGGGGGGAATGACCTGAAACAGGAATATATCAATTAATGTTTTATTCTTATAAGAAAACAAAGCAGGAGTAATCCTCTCAATCAACAAAACACTGGATAATGGGAGGTGTGGGTGGGGAACTCTTTGCATGGTGGATCTTTAAAAGACTTAAACCCAAGCAAAGCACCCTTTGTCTATTCTTGTGCCTAATGAGTGTTTGTAAAAAAGCATTGTGTCTAGGAGGAAGTGACGGGTACTACCTCAAAGGAAACAACACAGTTGGGAAGAATAACCCATGGTCTGCAGCCGGTGGCTGGAAATACTGACCCATGAGGAGGTAATCATCTTTCAACCAACCTTGGTCTGTTTTTTACAAAAACATTAGACACATTATAAAAGAAATAGTGTGGAAAAGCGCATTCCACATATTCAGTTGTTAAGTAGGGATTATGCAGATAGAGGAGTGTGAAGTGATGTAGCTTATTCAGTCCTTCTCAGCATATTTATATTAATACGCAAGTAGGTGCTGCATTTTTTTTTTGTATCTGTAAGGCGGCCATACACAGGTCGATAAAAGCTGCAAACTCCAAGTCCTTCAAGACCAAGTGTATGGGGCCCACTGATGGCCCTGCCGACTGATCTGTTTTGATTTTTCTATCTGTCAGCATGTTGATGTGATCCTCATTCAATGGGACTGTAGGTCCCTCTGTATGATCCATGTGGGCTCAGCTCTGCTCATTTGTCATACTGTGCTGTCACTGTGATGGTGTAAGGAGATTGTCTCTGCCAGGATAAACAATATACTGTACCATCTCATGTTCATTTATAAAACCAAATCATTTGCTGTATTCGTCATTCAAGAATATCTTGGACAGCTGATAAGTGCCTGCTCAGAATCTAACCATAATTAGCATTTATCCCAAATCTTTCACAGTTTGGTTACCCAGACTGAAAACTCTGAGGTGCTGAAGTACGTTGCCAAAGACTGGTGCTGTTTTGGCCTTTGTGTACTTAGAATGTCAGGGCTTATTTTTAATCTTGGTCCAGACATGTCAGGTCATTTCTTCTTTTAAAAATGGACTGTGATGAGAAGCAAACTATAAAACACATAACTTGTTGTCTGTGTGTAAGAATGTGCAATGGTTGGGTGCCTCTGCATGCTATGATTTGACTGGGCAGTTCTGAGAGACCATCTTGTGATCATCCAGCCTGTCCACAATGAAGGTTTTATGATGATGGCAGCCTTGAAGCTCTCAGGGCTTAGATCTATTCCAGCCAATGCACTACTTGCAAGGAGTATATATGTTCTCTAGTGCTTGGGTATGTTTCCCCCAGGTATGTTGATCAGGAAGTAGAATATGGCTTTAGTTACATTTTTACATTTTACCCCAAAAATAACAAAAACCATAGATATTTCTTAATCATAAAAATAGGTAAAAAGTATGCAAAGAACAAGCCTTATTTATTAAACCAATGTTGAAAAAGGGGGTATACTGTCCCTTAACAAACTAATTAGTGATAGTGGAATAAGAGTACAATACAGAGCTAAGAGCAGTTGAGATTCATTTGGAAAATACAGCTTTTGACTTGTTTTTAACTACCCTTGGATTCCTAAATACATACTGTATTGTCATTATAATCTAAATAGAGGATGTATAGTTCACTTCATGTTAATACAAAGACCTGGAACTTCAACTAAATAATAACAATGTACAAGAAATAAGCTGGAATGCTGTACATAATACAATTTAGTGAAAATGCTTGGACATACCAGTAAGGGATGTGCCAATGTTAATACAATTCTCATTCAACCCTATCATTATGTTTCCTATTAGTACCTGTAATTGACCCATTGACTATGTTTGTGGCAGTTTACATACAGTATATCATTTTATCAGCACAAGATATGATTTTATGAGCATGCCCATGTTCCTTTAAATAAGAAAAAACATGTCAGATGGTTCCATTAATCATTGGTATACTGTTAGGAACACTGTGTCATAAGTAATGTGTCTGGATATACTGTATTTCATAAAGGATATTAGCATCCCCTGTTTATTAGATTATGTCATGAAATCAGTCAATATAAGTATCTAGTGTTAAAATATTGATTAAACATTTTTATCTATTTAAGTCACAGACAAAGGTAATTCAGGCCTCTCTTATTTGACATCCAATCTGACTAAGTCCAGTATCTAGAAATGTAAATCAAGGCAGGTTCCCAAACACAGTGTACAACCTAATTCCGCTGGAATGTAAAAGTTAAATAACATTACCAGACTCATTTTTGTTTCCCTGAAAAAACTCTTGCATTAAAATACAATACAGGTCAAGTTTAACTCAAGGCTAAAATTATTTCCAGTTACCATCCCTACTGAGTGGAAATGTTTGGCCACTAAACAGATATATCATTGTATCTAGATTGCCTAGCAAATGCTATGAGCTATGACTTTATCACAGTCAACTGTCTCCTGGCCCAAAGACATGCCCTATGATTACCCATAGTGCTGCACAATGTGCCCTGCTCTCAGCCTATAGAATACCAAGCATGACAAGTGATGACATTTCTAACACCTAAGCTGCACATTCGCCATTGGTTATTATTTTCTGAATCAGTTATGCTTGTTTAGGTTTAGAACATGTAAACAAGTGCCCAAGTGTAGTAACATATTTTAACTGACCCAGACCAGTAACTGCTTCTTTGCCCATTAATTTCTATGGGTTTCTAGACTGCAGCTACTATTATATTACCCAGTTTCCATTTTCTTGGTTCCACTATTTGGAATCACCAAAGAATGCGCCTCTAGGTTCTAGGCTTGGGCAGAAAAAGCAACACTTTCCCTGGGCCCCAAGCATAAGTGACTCCTAGGGGACAAATATAGATAGAATTTATTACATTTATGATGTTGAAGGAAGGAAGCATTTATGATGTTGATGGCATCTGCCATGGTATTGCATTTTGCCTTCTGACCTAGATGAATTGCTGCAGGTCTCTGCACTTTGGTTCTGTTTTCCGTTGCTGGCTAGTGTGGTATGATCCACCATGAATATCTAATAAAAAAAGAGTTCTCCAAGAAACCTTCCGCTTGTTATGGTGCACAAATCAGAAAATGTGAATGTATGGATTGCAGTCTTTATCCAGTTTTTCCACACCAATAACACCCACAGAAAACTGAAGTGTTCAACTGCTCAAAGCACTTAAACACATTTGTACTGATTCTAACAGCTATTCATAACTGTGTCACTTCATTAACACTTTCCAGACAGGCATGGATATTTTTCTGATTCTTGGGAATCTTTTGGTAAATAGTAAAAAGATTGCTGGAAATCCTTCTAGATTCCTCAGTTCGATCCTTCCTAGAGCTGGCCATACACTGTCAGATCATTTTGTTTGGTGAGGTTGCCAAAGAAGCAGATATGGCCATAATTTGTCCTCCAATGTGTAGAGCCAAATTGGGCTAATCTCATCTTTGGCCTTCGGGCAAATGATTGGATCATACAATGGGACCTACATTGAACCGTTGGATGAAGATCTTATCAACATGCCAATGTGAAACCTGTCCAACAGGATTTACAAACCTGCATGGTTTTTGGCTAGATATTGGTCCAGCAGGCCTGTCCTGGGCCACACACATAGGCCAGAAAGCTGCTGATGGATCAAGCTGGATGGATCAAGACAGCAGCACCTTAAATCTGCCCTGTAGTTTAGTGTATGTGTTTACTATATGGAAGTTTATTATATATGTTTGCCCCCAATGAATCTATAAAGTACCTGAACAGTTCCAAGGCCAGCTAGGCTGTATGACTTAGCAAATGTATGTGCCATTGGCCAGTTGTAATCGCCATGTCTGTCTCCCCTACTGGCTCACTGGCAATGGTCTTTTCCTGAGGCAGAATCAATTCATAGAGTCAGCCTAGCTGTGGAGATGTTTAGATACCTCTGGATACTTTTGTTATGCTCAGCATCCATGTGTAGAAATGAAGACCCCTAAAATAATCCTGTCATGATGGCAACCATGTTATAAGCAAGCAAAAGACACCTTGAATGCTAAACTGATGATATATTTGTATTTAAATACATTTGGTAATCAACATAAACATTAATACGGTAAAGTTAGACATAAAAATATTTTTTTTAAAGTTTTTATTTATTTGACAGTAAAATATTTACTGTATCATTTTCACCAGCACATTCCATTCCAATATTAACAGATCGCTATACACATCAGTTTTACCTGAATTCTCCTAATTTCACCAGCATTCACGAGTAAATAAAGTAAATAATGCATACTGGCCATATTTACCTCCTTAATCATAATTTACAAAAAATGATAAAATGGGCTATACATGTATACAATATAGATAGATAGATAGATGATAGATAGATAGATAGATAGATAAATAGATGATAGATAGATAGATAGATAGATAGATAGATATGTATACACATATACAAATGCACACACGGGCATCTGTATACATATATACAAGTATGGCATATTTAGGAAAGCAAATACTCCCTAATGAAGATAGACTGTTTATTCAACCATATACACAAGGCAATGTGTTACATACATGGACTTCGAACAGTGAGTAGTTAAATGGGCTGTAGTAATTGATTTTCCACTAGAATATCCTGGACTATAGATCACAGAACAAGTGTACCTCTGACCTTTATTGTATATTAAATAAACAGCAGATGGGAAAGAGTTCTCAGTAAAGGCATCCAAGCTGTCTCTCCAGCTACTCCTCCTTCTAAAGAGATTAATATGGTTTTTCTCTGCAATGTTCTACAGCAGATTGTAGCTACATGACTTGAGTCTCCTTTACATGAAAACAGGAATATAATGTCTATGGTTGTTAGAGTACAAGTGTAGATGGTTTGATCTGTTTCACTGTTGTGTAACTGAAAGGGCAATCACAGCTCTTAATAATATAGATGTATAGGTACATTTGCACTCTGCAACTGAGGATCTGGCCTCAGGAATATGCCCGCTATGCTTCTATATACCTTGGCCCTTGCCTGAGCCTCTCCTGGATTTCACATTTTTTCCAGTTTGAATGGCTGCTCCCATGGCTACCCAGCAGCTTTGTTTATATAAACTATAGTAGTTTCTGAAGCAAACACACCGCTTTTGCCAGTGCAGGGCAATAACACATAATATATTAATTACTTTGATACACTTTTACTTTTTGGTGTTACTGTTCCTTTAATAGCATAGTCAGTTTACTGCAACCTTAATGACTAGAGTTATTTGGTTGATTACCACCCATAGGTAGCCCTTTCCGAAGTCTTTGGTTAATAAAGTTTACAGTATAACATGGGGAATTAGTCAAAAGGTAAAAGTATAGGACAATAAGTCAACACAAAGGCAATATATAGGGGCAGAGTTGTTTTTGTTATTATTTTCTAGAAAAATATGTCTGCTGAAAATATGTTCATCCCAGTTATCTGTTTTATCCTCAACTTCTTATGCTTTCTGAAACACAAGATCATCACTGTTTAGGGAATCAGGGTTTGCAACATCTATAGATTATATATAAGGCTAAATTAAATCATCAGCAGCAAGGGCATAGTTTTGCTCTCTCTCAGAGTTACCACCCCTCTGGTTTTTAATGGGCTGTCCAGTTCAAGACTTTCTGGCACCAACTGATGCAATGACCCTGCCCCCAATGTCACTGTCATTGCATATGTTGGGGATATCAGCGGTCCATCCCATTTGCCCAGATTTAAAGCCCAGCAAAGGTGGCAATCCTACTCCCAGATAGATTAAAGGAGAAGGAAAGTCATTTGGGCATTTTACTGCCAATAGATTACCCTCATTAGTGCCACCTAGAACACTATATTTATTCTGCAAAAAGCTTTACCATACCTGAGTAAACAACAAGCTTTCTCTGTTCTCTGCCATTTTAGCTTGATCTCCATAGCTTCTAGCTGTTGGTAGCTCAGATCACACATTCTAATGGGAGGGGGAGGGAGTTTTATGAATTATTATGGGAGGGGGAGTGAGTTTTATGAATTATTATGGGAGGGGGAGCAGGAGTGGGGAGAGAGGAGAGAACTGCACAGACTGTCTCCCAAGGAATTAATGATTTTTCTAAGTAGGAAGTCTGATACCAAAGTACATGTATACACAAAAGAAGACAAGAAATCCTGTGTTTCTTTTGATAGAGGACTCAGTGCAGTGTTTCTGTGAGTGCTTATGGCTGTATTTACATAGACCTTTCTGATAAAGCTTACTTAATTTTTACCTTTCCTTCTCATTTAGGGGTTTAGAGTGGGAACAAGCATTTGGGTGGAATGTAATAGAAGTTGTAAAAATATGTTTCTTTGTGCAAAGTGTAAGAATTTAATAAACTTTGGCAAACCCAGAGGTATTTAGTCACCCCATCCACTACTAGAAAAAGGTATGAGTATATAACTGTATATGATAAAACTTCTTATTGAAAAAGTTATTTTTGCAGGTATGGAGGTATGGAGATCCAAATTACAGAAAGATCTCTTATCCGGAAAACCCCAGGTCCGGAGCATTCTGAATAACAGGTCCCATACCCGTACCATTCCCTTAGCAACACTGAAACTCTGGCCCACAGAGGCAGTATATGTAATATGTAGAATGTCACGTCTAAGAAATATTATCTATCAAAATTTGTATTTGTGCAATTTTCATATATTTTCCAAATGAAAAAAAAAATGCAACATTTTTAAAAAAAAAAACCTCAAGTACCTTGAATTTGAAAAAAAATGCAAAAAAATTCGAATACATTGATTTGACTAAATAATTAACTTATTGTACAGCGCTGCGGAATATGTTCGCGCTTTATAAATAAATGTTAATAATAATAATAAAATTTTCACTAAGACAGCTCCCATTGACTTCTACATGACCACGCAAGCTTTTAGATGTTGAAGTTTTTCCTTTTCGCTTAATTTAGAAAATTCACGTTTTTTAACCATACAATTTCATGATTTTTAACACAAAAAAATTGAATCACATAGAAAAAATTAGATATGTTGATAAATCTGCCCCTAAGTCTGTCCAACAGTATGACAGTACAGCAGTATAGAGGCCAAGCCGTAGGTCTGTCTCTAGCCTTTCCGGCAGTATCTTACTAACACCTAACTTTACCATCTCTATCACTTTTTCCAAATCCAGTTCTGATTTGCTCCAGTGGTACGTCTGCAGCTTCAGTAAGCTGTATGTCTTCTAACACTATCAATGACCCCCTAGCTCAAGCATTATGTAGTACAGGCATGGGATCCGTTATGACCCTCTAGCTCAAGCATTATGTAGTACAGGCATGGGATTCGTTATTACTCTCTAGCTCAAGCATTATGTAGTACAGGCATGGGATCCGTTATGACCCTCTAGCGCAAGCATTATGTAGTACAGGCATGGGATCCGTTATGACCCTCTAGCTCAAGCATTATGTAGTACAGGCATGGGATTCTTTATTACTCTCTAGCTCAAGCATTATGTAGTACAGGCATGGGATCCGTTATGACCCTCTAGCTCAAGCATTATGTAGTACAGGCATGGGATCCGTTATGACCCTCTAGCTCAAGCATTATGTAGTACAGGCATGGGATCCGTTATTACCCTCTAGCTCAAGCATTATGTAGTACAGGCATGGGATCCGTTATTACCCTCTAGCTCAAGCATTATGTAGTACAGGCATGGGATCCGTTATGACCCTCTAGCTCAAGCATTATGTAGTACAGGCATGGGATCCGTTATGACCCTCTAGCTCAAGCATTATGTAGTACAGGCATGGGATCCGTTATGACCCTCTAGCTCAAGCATTATGTAGTACAGGCATGGGATTCGTTATGACCCTCTAGCTCAAGCATTATGTAGTACAGGCATGGGATTCGTTATGACCCTCTAGCTCAAGCATTATGTAGTACAGGCATGGGATTCGTTATTACCCTCTAGCTCAAGCATTATGTAGTACAGGCATGGGATTCGTTATTACTCTCTAGCTCAAGCATTATGTAGTACAGGCATGGGATCCGTTATGACCCTCTAGCGCAAGCATTATGTAGTACAGGCATGGGATCCGTTATGACCCTCTAGCTCAAGCATTATGTAGTACAGGCATGGGATTTGTTATTACTCTCTAGCTCAAGCATTATGTAGTACAGGCATGGGATCCGTTATGACCCTCTAGCGCAAGCATTATGTAGTACAGGCATGGGATCCGTTATGACCCTCTAGCTCAAGCATTATGTAGTACAGGCATGGGATCCGTTATGACCCTCTAGCTCAAGCATTATGTAGTACAGGCATGGGATCCGTTATTACCCTCTAGCTCAAGCATTATGTAGTACAGGCATGGGATCCGTTATTACCCTCTAGCTCAAGCATTATGTAGTACAGGCATGGGATCCGTTATGACCCTCTAGCTCAAGCATTATGTAGTACAGGCATGGGATCTATTATGACCCTCTAGCTCAAGCATTATGTAGTACAGGCATGGGATTCGTTATTACCCTCTAGCTCAAGCATTATGTAGTACAGGCATGGGATCCGTTATGACCCTCTAGCTCAAGAATTATGTAGTACAGGCATGGGATCCGTTATGACCCTCTAGCTCAAGCATTATGTAGTACAGGCATGGGATCCGTTATGACCCTCTAGCTCAAGCATTATGTAGTACAGGCATGGGATCCATTATGACCCTCTAGCTCAAGCATTATGTAGAACAGGCATGGGATCCGTTATGACCCTCTAGCTCAAGCATTATGTAGTACAGGCATGGGATCCGTTATGACCCTCTAGCTCAAGCATTATGTAGTACAGGCATGGGATCCGTTATTACCCTCTAGCTCAAGCATTATGTAGTACAGGCATGGGATCCGTTATTACCCTCTAGCTCAAGCATTATGTAGTACAGGCATGGGATTCGTTATGACCCTCTAGCTCAAGCATTATGTAGTACTGGCATGGGATTCGTTATGACCCTCTAGCTCAAGCATTATGTAGTACAGGCATGGGATTCGTTATGACCCTCTAGCTCAAGCATTATGTAGTACAGGCATGGGATTCGTTATTACCCTCTAGCTCAAGCATTATGTAGTACAGGCATGGGATTCGTTATTACTCTCTAGCTCAAGCATTATGTAGTACAGGCATGGGATCCGTTATGACCCTCTAGCGCAAGCATTATGTAGTACAGGCATGGGATCCGTTATGACCCTCTAGCTCAAGCATTATGTAGTACAGGCATGGGATTCGTTATTACTCTCTAGCTCAAGCATTATGTAGTACAGGCATGGGATCCGTTATGACCCTCTAGCGCAAGCATTATGTAGTACAGGCATGGGATCCATTATGACCCTCTAGCTCAAGCATTATGTAGTACAGGCATGGGATCCATTATGACCCTCTAGCTCAAGCATTATGTAGTACAGGCATGGGATCCGTTATTACCCTCTAGCTCAAGCATTATGTAGTACAGGCATGGGATCCGTTATTACCCTCTAGCTCAAGCATTATGTAGTACAGGCATGGGATCCGTTATGACCCTCTAGCTCAAGCATTATGTAGTACAGGCATGGTATCTATTATGACCCTCTAGCTCAAGCATTATGTAGTACAGGCATGGGATTCGTTATGACCCTCTAGCTCAAGCATTATGTATTACAGGCATGGGATCCGTTATGACCCTCTAGCTCAAGAATTATGTAGTACAGGCATGGGATCCGTTATGACCCTCTAGCTCAAGCATTATGTAGTACAGGCATGGGATCCGTTATGACCCTCTAGCTCAAGCATTATGTAGTACAGGCATGGGATCCATTATGACCCTCTAGCTCAAGCATTATGTAGAACAGGCATGGGATCCATTATGACCCTCTAGCTCAAGCATTATGTAGTACAGGCATGAGATTTGTTATGACCCTCTAGCTCAAGCATTATGTAGTACAGGCATGGGATTCGTTATGACCCTCTAGCTCAAGCATTATGTAGTACAGGCATGGGATTCGTTATGACCCTCTAGCTCAAGCATTATGTAGTACTGGCATGGGATCCGTTATTACCCTCTAGCTCAAGCATTATGTAGTACAGGCATGGGATCCGTTATGACCCTCTAGCTCAAGCATTATGTAGTACAGGCATGGGATCCATTATGACCCTCTAGCTCAAGCATTATGTAGTACAGGCATGGGATCCGTTATGACCCTCTAGCTCAAGCATTATGTAGTACAGGCATGGGATCCATTATGACCCTCTAGCTCAAGCATTATGTAGTACAGGCATGGGATCCGTTATGACCCTCTAGCTCAAGCATTATGTAGTACAGGCATGGGATCCATTATGACCCTCTAGCTCAAGCATTATGTAGTACAGGCATGGGATTCGTTATGACCCTCTAGCTCAAGCATTATGTAGTACAGGCATGGGATTCGTTATGATTATCTAGCTCAAGCATTATATAGTACAGGCATGGGATCCATTATGACCCTCTAGCTCAAGCATTATGTAGTACAGGCATGGGATCCATTAAGACCCTCTAGCTCAAGCATTATGTAGTACAGGCATGGGATCTGTTATGACCCTCTAGCTCAAGCATTATGTAGTACAGGCATGGGATTCGTTATTACTCTCTAGCTCAAGCATTATGTAGTATAGGCATGGGATCCGTTATGACCCTCTAGCTCAAGCCCATAGACTCAATTTTAATCAAATAAATTACATTTTTAAAATTGATTTTCTTTTTCTCTATAATAATAAAACAGTACCATGTACTTGATCCTAAATAAGATATAATGGGGCTGATTCACTAAAGGTCGATAACGCTTATTGCATGCTTGTTTGCGTTAAGTCCCGATTCATCAAGGTCATTTTGCATGCGTTATTTACCTCGCATTGCATTAATTAGCGAATAGAAATAATACTAACGCATGATTCACAAACACATATAAAGCGTTACACGTGCTAAATATCGCATTAGTCTGTGCAACTATTAACACCTTCTTGGGGTAGGCGGTACTTAAAGAAAATTGTGGTTCGTGAGTGTTTGGCAACACAATATGAACTTAACAGTGGGATTTTTTCAAGTATGCGTTGGCCCTAGAGTGATGTGTCTTCCAGTTTTCAGGGAAATGGTCATTTTTAGAAAAGTAGTTTTCCGAACATAATGGTTACATGCGTAATATTGTGCGCTAATATAGCAAGCGGCGAAATGTATCAAGCACAGTGGGAAATAACGCATGCGGCGGAAAATAACCCAAGGAAAATGCTCATCGCGAGTTAAATAACACAAACAGCATAGCGTTTTAATTATGATGCCTGTCCTTTTAGTGAACCGAGCGTTAAGTCAAAAAAATAAGAAGCGATAACATTTTTACCGCATGCTATAAATAGCGCTTGTTTTATCGACCTTTAGTGAATCGGCCCCAATGAATCCACATCGTATTGAGTTTATTTAATGTTTAAATGATTTCTTAGTAGACTTAAGGGTTGGAGTTCCAAATTACGGAAAGAGCCCTTATCTGGAAAACCCCAGGTCCCGAGCATTCTAGATAACCAGTCCCATACCTGTATACTGCATGTCCACTGTGCTGGACTTTCCTTTCTTTTGACAATGTATCACCAGTAAAAAATTGGGCAGTCAGGAAATGATCCTGCATTGTGTTTGAGCATTGTGCTTTGCCCACAGCCTCATTTATGGAAAGCATTTTCAATTTGTGGGCCAAAAAACTTCAAAGTCTGCTCCAAAATCAGTCAACTGAGTTGCAAAGTCTTGAAAAGCTTTTCACATTGGGTTTCACAATGCAAGGCTACGGGAAATTCCTTCAAATTTCATATTCTTATTTTAAAAGAAATGGTAACAACAGGAAATTTTCCTGACAAATTCATCTTTTCACTTGTTCTACACTATGAGAAGCATTGTCTGAAGCTTGGCAAAAAGGGATACTTGCAATAACAGCAGGTTTCTAGCGCTCATATCGGTTGTAGGTTTTTATTAAAGGGTTGCACACAACATGGTATGCTTACCTTTATCTTCTGTAAAAAGTTACTCTGCACACCACATTATTTTTTTGTTAACTATTCAGAAATACAGGTTGTTCTATATGGAGGGTGGGTGTGTCACTTTGGTTATGGGTCATATTGTGCAGGATTAGTCCAGTCCTGCCTCAATCCACAGGGTCCAGATCAGGTCAAATTTAGTTTGTGTTCCTCTCGCTTCTGAGGTAAGTTTGATTAGTGGGATTGCATGGTTTACCAACTGCTTCCACGTTTTGATGGACGGTGGACGAGCTCCCCTCCAGTGCATGGCAATATTTTTCCTGGCGTAGAAAAGAAGAGTTCGGTATCTGTTTCTGGAGTAGCTGCTTGGTATGGTGTCCTCTAAGATTCCCAAAAGGCATATGGAGGGAGAGATAATGAGGGGGAAGTCCAGATTCTCAGTTTGTACCTTGAGAATTTTGTGCCAGTATCTAGCAATATCGGGACAGGACCATATCATGTGGAAGAACCCTGCTGGTGAGGCGTTGCACCTAGGACATGAGGGGTCTGGGTTCCTCCCCATTTTGTATAGTGTGTATGGTGTAATATACAGTTGATGCATAATTTTATATTGTATCAGGCGGTCCCTGGTTGATATTTTTAATAGTTATAACAATTGTCAGTTGCTTCCTCCCAGACCGCACACCACATTATTAAAGGGGAACTCCGGCTTCTGAACCAAAATATGCTAGAGAGCCCCACACATCACAGAAACCCCTAATATAACAATCACTCTGTCAACTGTTTCTTCAAAAAGTATGAATAAATACCATTTTTAGAGGCTGAACTCCAGCTGCAAAGCAGTTCTTCTCTTTCTGCATCATTTGAAATCCTGGCAGGGGAGGAGGGACTAAAACACTGATGTTACAAATTGTAACAACTTCTCAACAGCTTACAGACAGCATGCAGGAACTACATAATCCACTCTGATGTTCCTTTCTTTATTGACATCACATGTGCAAGGGATTGTGGGATTTGGAGGATGCAGGCTGAAGGCAGGCTGAGGACAGTAGGCTACTGTTACATTTTATTTGAGTCTCAAATTAGTCAGCCAGATCAGCAGGAGAACAGGGGGCCAGACTGTGAGGTAACTGTTCCAAACCTTATTATTACATTCAAAGTAATGAAAAGGCTGCATATTTTTTATAATTGAATACATACCACACATTGGGCCAGTGGTCAGTTTGAGATGCAGTTCAATTGAAAAAAATATATGTCACTGTTTATCACTTGAAAAACTCTATTGAAGTCTATTAAAGAAAAAAACTGGAATTGAATTAGAACCCCTCAAATTGAATTTCACGCATAAGTTTTCATGTGATAAACAATTAAACAACTTCTCACTGAATTAAATCTGGCCCAAAGTGTCCCAATATAAACAGCGGCACTCAGGCTTACAAGGCAGATAAGTTGGTGTGTGGGAGAATAACGTTTTAGACACAAGTCCTTAGTCAAGGGGATTCTCTCAACAGTTGGATGCTGCCCAGTTAGTATAAATAAATGTACAGCCAAATAGTACTAATGTATTCATTGGGCCAATGGCCTAAACTGGGAATCTTTTAACTGTCGATTTAACTCCTTCAGTCTGATTCAGCAGCATATCTACCCATGTCTGGGTCCCTCTGATAGGCCTACCTGACCAATATCTGGCTGAAAAGTGGCAAGATATCAGGGTGAAGACACACAGAGCTACTAGTAGCAGCTACTTATCGTGGCTACTAAAACAGACAATGCTGATCATTTACTGATAATTGTCTCTACGTGTGTTTTAGCAGAGGCAATTCTCAGTATTGTCTATGGCAGATATAGGTAAACGTCCTGCCGTAGCTTCCAGTATATTCAGTAATTCCTCATCAACAGGTAGCAGTCCCCATGCTGGCTGTATATCTTACAAATATAGTTACAAGAACCCGGAGAGTACACTTTTTTGCAGTGAAGCAGTGAAGATTTATTGAGACATCTTTTAGCATCTTTTTGTTCTAAAAGATGTCTCAATAAATCTTCACTGCTTCACTGCAAAAAAGTGTACTCTCCGGGTTCTTGTAACTATATTTGTCTATGGCAGGGCATTTTCTGGCGTTTAGTAGGCGTAAAAAAGTAGCTGCTACTAAGTAACTCCATGTATCTTCACCCTTAATCAGACAGGTTTAAAAATCTCGTCAGAGTGATGACCACATTGGCTTGATGATGCAATCCTTGTTTTGATGGCCTGTATCCAGTCGTGTGGACCTAGGGCCAAATGATTGCAACAGTCCAATATTACCAACCTTAAGGTGGTGACCACTAATCGTGAAAGCCAAAAAAGTTTCACTCCTAGATAAAAATATGTAGAAGATTATTGTTTCCACAGATCCTAATAGAGTGAGTTTTATTTATAGCAGTATTCTGCATTTATGTATTCTCTCTTTTGTGCAATAATTGTCTTAATAAAGCTGCTTTTGGGGCACATGACTAAGGTCAGGCAATCATACAGGCTCTAAATTCTTGGAAGCATTTTTGTATTTATTTGATCCAATGTGATTTACAAAACTTCAGTGTATTTTTACAATAAATGAGGATACATAAACATTAAAAAAAAATGCTCCATATGGGGATGATAATTCCAAAGCAAATGTACATATGTAAAGCCTAGGGACTCTAAAGTCCTTGTGTGACCTGGGAAGTAAAGACAGATTTTTTACAAATCACCAAATAGGATATTTCAAAATACTCAGAATGGGATTACAAGCATCTAAATTGGATTTATCTTGTTTGGAAATACCAACTATTAGCCTACGGCTACAAAACATTTCAGTCTCACTTGCACTTTGCAAATGCAACTTTGCATTTAACCAAAGGAGAAAGGGTTCAGGACGAGGAGCTAAAGCAAAAGGTAATGCGATCCCGCTCCGCATGTCCCCAGGATGATCGTTAAGCAGCTTCCTAGATTAGGATTTTGTTGGTGTGGACAGAAATATGAGAAACAACACATGGTATTTCGGTAATGGTTAACATATGCCACAATTGTCTTCTATATAACAATGCAATGTGTGTTACTTGTGGGATTAAACAATCAAATACTGCACACAATGATAATGAAAAATAAACTGTTTTTGTATAATTTGTATTATTTATTCTTACAGTGTATTTTCTGGATATTTTTTTGACCCAGGACAGAACCCTAATTACAGTAATAGTTTGATTTGTGGGGGGTACTCTTTCAGTGTTAGTGATTACAGTGTCTGTAAACAGTAATGATAATGATGTAATGAATCCACAGGCAGTAGATAAAGATGGTATGTGATCCTGAGGTGCGAGCACATAATACCCCTGATTGAAGGCCTAAAGAGTGACCTTGTTGGCATGGAGCTCGAGTAACCAAAGCTGGAAGCCTAGAGAATATCATTTCTGGTGAGTGCCATAATGCAGCTTCAGATTCTCAGATCAATGTAGTTGTGCTGGGCAATACAAGAGCATGTAGATCTTGGATATTTTCCATTGCTTAACTACCTAAACAGCAATTAATGGGTCAAAGACAAAAGCATAACATGATGCCTATAACTGTAGGTTTCTGCCTATCCTTTAGCCTGAGAAGGCTGGTGAGAAAAAAACAAAAGGACATTCATGGCAGCAGTGTTGAGGTTCCAACAATGATTTAGAACTCATAGGTAAGGCTTAAAGAATTATTTTTCATCAATCCTTTAAAGGCAATTTGCTTTGGTGACATTTACTTAAGACAGTGTAGTAAGTAAGCTGAACAGAAAATTCATTGTAAAGTCTGATTGTAATATCCACCTATAATGATAGCCTGATATTACCCCTAGTTGCTGTAAAGGCCATACCACACATACACGTCAATAAAAGCTACCGACAGAGTCAGCACTTTGCCCATGTATGGGGCCCTCAGACAGACCTACCTGACTGATATCTGGTTGAAAATCTGGCAGATGATGATTAAGCAGGTTTAAAAATCCTGTTGGGATGAGAACCACATTGGCTCCTTGATGGAGTCCTAGCCCCAAGGGCCAAATTATTGGATTAATTCGATATTGCCCACCTCAAACTGGGCATATAGGAAAAGATCTGCAAAACTAGCAGATCTTTTATTGTATGGTGACCTTATTTTTCATTCCTTCTAGTCTTAAGGTGGCCATACATGGGCCAATAAGCTGTCAACTCAGCAGCTTCTATCGGCCCATGTAGGGCTTTCCAATGGGCCTACCCAACCAATATCTGGCCTAGAATACTTTGTTATCTATGTTCATCTACCAAACTGTGACCTTGGAAACATCTAGCAACAATGTTTCTAAATGATGCAGGTTGAGTGTAGACTTTAATTAGTGCGTTAAGCAGTGCTAAAAAAATCTTGATGTTCAAAGATCTAAACAAGCTTATGTGTATCTGTGATTTCCAGTGAATTAAATCCTGCAACAGTGGTTTCTTACAAAAAAGTCATGGGAAACCAAAGAATCTAATTTGCCTTCAACTAAATCAGAATCATTTAAAAGTAAACCCTGAATTTTGGCAACTCCAGATATTGGAAACATTGTAGGGTGCATTAACTCACCTACATACAGTGTGCAAAGTGCATATTGCTGTCATTGTGGACACAAATGGGTGATTCTTTGATTGACACAATTGTGCTTTGTCTGATTTGCCAAAATGGATCTAACTGTGTGTTGGCTTCATTATTAGTGATGAGCAAATTTTTTCGCCAGGCATGGATTTGCAGCGAATGGCATTTTGCCATCGGTGAATTATTTTGCGAAACTTCAGCAAAAATCTGGCATGAAAAAATTTGGACGCAACTACTGTTTTTGTTGATGAGTGCATCAATAAAAATAGTGGTCGCGTCAAAATAGGCGTTGTCGTAAAAAAAAATGCGCAACACAAAAAGACATGCGCAACAAAAGATTCACGTGACAAGCATGTTTTGCAAATTTTTCAGCAAAATGGGAAAGATTCACTCATCACTATTCATCATAAATCGGATGCAGTTGCAGCATATATTTTCGAAGTCTGTCTGTGCCCCATTTTTAAGGGCAAGTGTGCTGTACCTATTAATGCACAGAACTGAGGGAACCCAGGAGCTATCGCCTGGTTTGTCAATAGGAGTTGTATCAGTTACTTCAGAATGGTGAGCAGTAAGAAGAGTGGTGTCATGTGCAAGTATAAAGAAGGGCGTATAACAAGTGCGCATAAGCTGTGCTCCTAGAGTGACCAATAAAGAGTTGCAGCTCTTTCAGTATGCAGTACTATGGTGCTATTGCATGCAGGATGAATGGAAGATGGGTGGCACGTGGTCATCTCTTGGAATGCCTCTAGCTTACACATCATTCACTACTTTCGACGCAGGGAAGACTCTAGGGAGCCCTGTACTTTTTGGCCATTTTTATGCTGCAAATATAATCCTGAGCAGGGCACAGAGTGCATTAGTGGCTCTTGTCGTGATGGGTGCAAACTTTAAGTGCATGGGGCTCTGCCGGCTGCAATTAAGTAGTCCTTAGAGCTACTGCAGTGGGTTAATATAATTTGATTATGGTCTGCAGGAAAAGTCCAGTTTGCTTAATACAGAACAGGTAGTGACTTGCAGAAATGTTTGGATGAACAAGCAAGTGTGGTGAAAGAAATCTATAACCACAAGGAAAACATTATTGCAGGCATATGACGGCCAGATACCAAAACATTTGCACGGTATACCTAAGAGAACTGAATAGATACACTGACATGATTGGAAAGAGAATAGGGCTCAGTTCCCATTGCCACCCCAAGTTGCTTCTGCTGATGCTTAGGTGCTGCACCTTGTGCCAGATATGCATTATGAGCCTCCAGGCATGGGTACTTTGTGTAGTGTGCACTGAAAGGCCCAGAGTGGCTCCTAGGGTTAGTAAACGAATCCTGATATAAGTCTGTACCTTTAAAAGCAGTGCAGCAAATGAAGCTCGTTTCAGCAGAAGGTGGAAGCAAAAAAATATGCAGATTTGCTGAAAGAAAATATTTAAAACGATAGCATATCGGGAAACTTAATTTGTTAAATGACTATAATCGTCTTTGTTTTAGCTTGGTTAAACAAATATTTACCATGACATGCAATATCCATCAGAACTCCCCAATCCACTTAATTGCAACGCTGACAGCAACCTGGTAGGGAAAATAAAAAAAAAAGAAATTTAAGGTGATAGTGTTGTTTTTGCTTTCATACACTTGCTACAAGAAAGCCTGTCTCGTTCTCTGAAAATACTGCAACAAAAAAAATCATTTTCCTTTCTGCGAGCATATAATTATGCATACACCCCGCACTGTCCAAATAAACACAAGACATGCCTGAGCGCGCGTTTTTTCCTTTGAGTAAAATGAGATAGACTTCATTCAAAGACAAGGGGGGGAAAAAGGCCTCCCCCCCATCTCAGCGTTTCTATTTTAATTATCCTGGTAGGACAGAACAGAATCAAACATTTCCCAGCCAGTGATGATTGTCACCTAAACTAGTTGTTAGGAATATGCCTGTGTACTGGGTTTTGCAAGGGGACGCCAGCAGAGCTTGGCAATCATGGCAATAAACAAATGCGGCTGCTGTAATTAGCATTGTCTGAAAAGCCCTCGGTACAGTATAGCTGCGGAAATGGAGGAAAAGGAAATTCTTTACATAGAAATGGTAAATTCCGTAACTGATACAATACAAGGGAACTGCTAACGGAATATTTTGTTGCTCTGTGGAAATTAAACTTCATCGCAATTCCAATAAAGTATCTAATTAAAGCCATGATGATGCAATATGCCAATCAAAATGTTGTTAGAGCTGTCAAAGCAAGTATCCAATGACAAATATAGGGAAAATGTTACTTTTTAATGTATGTTACCTGTTATCCAGAATGCTAGGGAGCTGGGGTTTTCCTGATAAGGAGTCTTTCTGCTATTTGGATCTCCATACTTAAAGACTACTAAAAAGTTTTAAAATTAACCCAATAGGATTGTTTTGTCTTCAATAAGGGTTAATTATATCTTAGTTGGGATCAAGTACAGGTACTGTTTTATTATTACAGAGAAAAGGGAATAATTTAACCATTAAATAAACCCAATAGGGCTGTTCTGCCCCCAATAAGGGGTAATTATATCTTAGTTGGGATCAAGTACAAGGTACTGTTTTATTATTACAGAGAAAAGGGAATCATTTAACCATTAAATAAACCCAATAGGACAGTTTTGCCCCCAATAAGGGGTAATTATATCTTAGTTGGGATCAAGTACAAGGTACTGTTTTATTATTACAGAGAAAAGGGAATCATTTAACCATTAAATAAACCCAATAGGACAGTTTTGCCCCCAATAAGGGGTAATTATATCTTAGTTGGGATCAAGTACAGGTACTGTTTTATTATTACAGAGAGAAGGGAATCATTTAACCATAAAAATAAACCCAATAGGACTGTTCTGCCCCCAATAAGGGGTAATTATATCTTAGTTGGGATCAAGTACAGGTACTGTTTTATTATTACAGAGAAAAGGGAATCATTTAACCATTAAATAAACCCAATAGGGCTGTTCTGCCCCAATAAGGGGTAATTATATCTTAGTTGGAATCAAGTACAGGTACTGTTTTATTATTACAGAGAAAAGGGAATCATTTAACCGTTAAATAAACCCAATAGGGCTGTTCTGCCCCCAATAAGGGGTAATTATATCTTAGTTGGGATCAAGTACAGGTACTGTTTTATTATTACAGAGAAAAGGGAATCATTTAACCATTAAATAAACCCAATAGGGCTGTTCTGCCCCCAATAAGGAGTAATTATATCTTAGTTGGGATCAAGTACAGGTACTGTTTATTATTACATAGAAAAAGGAAATCAGTTTTGAAATTATTTGCTTAAATGGACTCTATGCGGCCTTCCTGTAATTTGGAACTTTCTGGGACATTTTCCTTATTCGGATACACTTAACAATATCTGATACTTGGTTGTGCAGGTATGGGATCCATTATCCGGAAACCCGTTATCTAAAAAGTTCCAAATTACGGAAAGCCCATCTCCCACAGATGCCATTTTAATTAAATAATTAACATTTTTAAAAATCATTTCCTTTTTTTTTCTGTAATAATAAAACAGTACCTTGTATTTGATCCCAACTAAGATATAATTAATCCTTATTAGAGAAAACAATCCTATTGGGTTTAATTTATGTATAAATTATTTTTAGTAGTCTTAAGGTATAGAGATACAAATCAAGGAGAGATCTGTTTCCGAACATTCTGGATAATAGGTCCTATACCTGTACCTCGGTAATTAAAGGGGTCTATATCTAGGTAATACAAAAGCTTTGCACGGTCTGAGCATATTTTTCTCCACTCCGGCTTGAGCTGCCAATACGGAATGAATGTAGTTGCCTGGCACCAGCAAAATGCCAAGAACATGGAATCCTAATCCCAGATAGCTAAAAGAAATTGCTGGGCATAAAGAAAGAAGCAACCAATCACCATTAAGTGATGTTACTAGCACACTCTCTGCAGCAAAATTTGTGGAGGCTTATTTATCAGAATGTAAGAGGTAAAAGGCTATTATACACAAACCTAACAAAAATTGTGCTTTTAAAGAAATTCTGCATTTTGTGTTCTGTTAGATTGCATTTTCCAGGAACACTTCCTGCTCTGCTAGCAGAGGGAACCAATGTGCACAGCTGAGGTAGGAACTTTTACTTAATGCACCAGTTCCAATGTGTAGGATTAAGTGAATGTTACTAATGTCTTTCAGGTGGTAATCCTTATCCTTATGGTTCATAGAGTTATACTACACACTACACACTAGTTATTTTACCTGTATACGAATTACTATGCTATAAGCTAATGAAAGTATATATCTTTATTGGTTTAGGAACTTTTACCTCGATGCACCAATTCCCCCCATGTACAGGACTAAGTGACATTCCTGATGTTTTTCAGCTCCCTGTAATAAATTGAATTACAGGTATGGGACTTGTTATCCAGAATGCTCAGGACCTGGGGTTTTCCGGATAAGGGATCTTTCTGTAATTTGGATCTCCATGACTCAAGTCTACTAAAAATCATTTAAATGATAAATAAACCCAATAGAATTGTTTTGCCTCCAATAAGCATTAATTATATCTTAGTTGGGATCAAGTACAAGGTGCTGTTTTATTAGTACAGAGAAAAGGGAAATCATTTTTAAAAACTGGAATTATTTGCTTATAATGTAGTCTATGGGAGATGGCCTTTCCGTAATTCGGAACTTTATGTATAACGGGTTTCCGGATAAGGGATCCCATACCTGTACTTCTATCTCACCCCCAACAAACATCCATATGCAATCGACTTATTTTTATCAACTATATATTTAACCTTGATATTTTTTTAAAGCTTGAATATTACCTAATTTAAAAAATTAAATAACAAAAAAAGGCAGTGAATAAAACCATAAAAATACATTAGATAAGTAATTTTTTTGACCACAAAGCTCTAAAAAATGCAAAATACTTGAACTGACTAAATACTTTTAATGTTGCCTAGAACGGCCCCCATTGACTTATTACATGACCTCACAAGCTTTCAGATACCAAGGTTTTTCATTAGAGCTTTTTGCATTTTATTTTTTTATTTGCTTAATAAATATTGAATATTTGTGTTTAAAAAAAAAAATACAAACATTGATAAATAACCCTCTAATGGTAAAAAAAGACCTACTGGCCAATAGTAGCTGCAGACCCTCTTGAGCAAGTTGGCAGCTAACTGGCCTGCTTATTACCAAAGTGATGGTCTCCCCTGTCTGTCATCAAGGACCTTTGTGATCCAGCTTATGACCTGCCAAACAAATGGATCTGCCCATGTAAGGTCAAACAGTTTGTAGCTAAATCATCACTAACTACTAGCAGTTTGTAACTAGTTCAGTAATAGAAACTTCCTCCATCAGATGTGGCCACATTAGGCAATAGGATGTGTAACAAGCAACACTTAGGGTCCAGAGAAGGGCAACTAAGCTGGTAAAGGGTATGGAAAGTCTCAGTTATGAAGAAAGACTGGCCAAGTTGGGTCTGTTTACACTGGAGAAGAGGCGCTTAAGAGGTGACATGATAACTATGTATAAATATATAAGGGGATCATATAATAACCTTTCTAATGTTTTATTTACCAGTAGGTCCTTCCAACAGACACGAGGGCCCCCACTCCATTTAGAAGAAGGGAGGTTCCATTTAAATATTCGGAAAGGATTTTTTACAGTGAGAGCTGTGAAGTTGTGGAATTCCCTCCCCGAATCAGTCGTGCTGGCTGATACATTATATAACTTTAAGAAGGGGCTGGATGGATTCTTAGCAAGTGAGGGAATACAGGGTTATGGGAGATAGCTCTCAGTACAAGTGAGGGAATACAGGGTTATGGGAGATAGCTCTCAGTACAAGTGAGGGAATACAGGGTTATGGGAGATAGCTCTTAGTACAAGTGAGGGAATACAGGGGTATGGGAGATAGCTCTCAGTACAAGTGAGGGAATACAGGGGTATGGGAGATAGCTCTCAGTACAAGTGAGGGAATACAGGGGTAGGGGAGATAGCTCTCAGTACAAGTGAGGGAATACAGGGGTATGGGAGATAGCTCTCAGTACAAGTGAGGGAATACAGGGGTATGGGGGATAGCTCTCAGTACAAGTGAGGGAATACAGGGTTATGGGAGATAGCTCTTAGTACAAGTTGATCCAGGGACTGGTCCGATTGCCATCTTGGAGTCAGGATAGAATTTTTTCCCCTCTGCAGCAAATTAGAGAGGCTTCAGATGGGGTTTTTTTGCCTTCCTCTGGATCAACTAGTAGTTAGGCAGGTTATATATAGGCATTATGGTTGAACGTGATGGACGTATGTCTTTTTTCAACCCAACTTACTATGTTACTATGTTACTATGTATTTATCAAAGTACGATTGAGTCCGAATACAAAAAATTTGTAATTTTTATAATTACAATAATATAGAACTGTGCGTATTTTCTGCAATTTTTTCGTTAATTCCTGCAACTTTTTTGTACTTTGCGACAATTTCTGCGTCAAAAACGTATTTGTTGCAGCAAATACGAACGTTTCGGATTCATTCAAGTTTCGGTATTGTGACTTTCCTTGGGCCAGGTTGGTGCTGCAGAGTGCCATTGAGCCCTATGGGAGACTTTCCTTGGGCCAGGTTGGAGCTGCAGAGTGCCATTGATTCCTATGGGAGACTTTCCTTGGGCCGGGTTGGAGCTGCAGAGTGCCATTGAGCCCTATGGGAGACTTTCCTTGGGCCAGGTTGGAGCTGCAGAGTGCCATTGAGCCCTATGGGAGACTTTCCTTGGGCCGGGTTGGAGCTGCAGAGTGCCATTGAGCCCTATGGGAGACTTTCCTTGGGCCAGGTTGGAGCTGCAGAGTGCCATTGAGCCCTATGGGAGACTTTCCTTGGGCCGGGTTGGAGCTGCAGAGTGCCATTGAGCCCTATGGGAGACTTTCCTTGGGCCAGGTTGGAGCTGCAGAGTGCCATTGAGCCCTATGGGAGACTTTCCTTGGGCCGGGTTGGAGCTGCAGAGTGCCATTGAGCCCTATGGGAGACTTTCCTTGGTCCAGGTTGGAGCTGCAGAGTGCCATTGAGCCCTATGGGAGACTTTCCTTGGGCCGGGTTGAAGCTGCAGAGTGCCATTGATTCCTATGGGAGACTTTCCTTGGGCCGGGTTGGAGCTGCAGAGTGCCATTGAGCCCTATGGGAGACTTTCCTTGGGCCGGGTTGGAGCTGCAGAGTGCCATTGATTCCTATGGGAGACTTTCCTTGGGCCGGGTTGGAGCTGCAGAGTGCCATTGAGTCCTATGGGAGACTTTCCTTGGGCCGGGTTGGAGCTGCAGAGTGCCATTGATTCCTATGGGAGACTTTCCTTGGGCCAGGTTGGAGCTGCAGAGTGCCATTGAGCCCTATGGGAGACTTTCCTTGGGCCGGGTTGGAGCTGCAGAGTGCCATTGAGCCCTATGGGAGACTTTCCTTGGGCCAGGTTGGAGCTGCAGAGTGCCATTGAGCCCTATGGGAGGCTTTCCTTGGGCCAGGTTGGAGCTGCAGAGTGCCATTGAGTCCTATGGGAGGCTTTCCTTGGGCCAGGTTGGAGCTGCAGAGTGCCATTGAGCCCTATGGGAGACTTTCCTTGGGCAAGGTTGGAGCTGCAGAGTGCCATTGAGCCCTATGGGAGACTTTCCTTGGGCCAGGTTGGAGCTGCAGAGTGCCATTGAGCCCTATGGGAGACTTTCCTTGGGCCGGGTTGGAGCTGCAGAGTGCCATTGAGCCCTATGGGAGACTTTCCTTGGGCCGGGTTGGAGCTGCAGAGTGCCATTGAGCCCTATGGGAGACTTTCCTTGGGCCGGGTTGGAGCTGCAGAGTGCCATTGAGTCCTATGGGAGGCTTTCCTTGGGCCAGGTTGGAGCTGCAGAGTGCCATTGAGCCCTATGGGAGGCTTTCCTTGGGCCAGGTTGGAGCTGCAGAGTACTATTGAGCCCTATGGGAGACTTTCCTTGGGCCGGGTTGGAGCTGCAGAGTGCCATTGAGCCCTATGGGAGACTTTCCTTGGGCCGGGTTGGAGCTGCAGAGTGCCATTGAGCCCTATGGGAGACTTTCCTTGGGCCAGGTTGGAGCTGCAGAGTGCCATTGAGCCCTATGGGAGACTTTCCTTGGGCCGGGTTGGAGCTGCAGAGTGCCATTGAGCCCTATGGGAGACTTTCCTTGGGCCGGGTTGGAGCTGCAGAGTGCCATTGAGCCCTATGGGAGACTTTCCTTGGGCCGGGTTGGAGCTGCAGAGTGCCATTGAGCCCTATGGGAGACTTTCTTTGGGCCGGGTTGGAGCTGCAGAGTGCCATTGAGCCCTATGGGAGACTTTCCTTGGGCCGGGTTGGAGCTGCAGAGTGCCATTGAGCCCTATGGGAGACTTTCCTTGGGCCGGGTTGGAGCTGCAGAGTGCCATTGAGCCCTATGGGAGACTTTCCTTGGGCCGGGTTGGAGCTGCAGAGTGTCATTGAGCCCTATGGGAGACTTTCCTTGGGCCGGGTTGGAGCTGCAGAGTGCCATTGAGCCCTATGGGAGACTTTCCTTGGGCCGGGTTGGAGCTGCAGAGTGCCATTGAGCCCTATGGGAGACTTTCCTTGGGCCGGGTTTGAGCTGCAGAGTGCCATTGAGCCCTATGGGAGACTTTCCTTGGGCCGGGTTGGAGCTGCAGAGTGCCATTGAGCCCTATGGGAGACTTTCCTTGGGCCAGGTTGGAGCTGCAGAGTGCCATTGAGCCCTATGGGAGACTTTCCTTGGGCCGGGTTGGAGCTGCAGAGTGCCATTGAGTCCTATGGGAGGCTTCCAAAATCATGCACAGAAGGTTCAAAGTTGGAAAGTTTTTTGCGCTGTTTACGATCGTTCAGATACGAAAATTTCTGAACTTTCAGATCGTACCACAATATTTTCATACGACCACGATGCAAAATTTTTGTGCTTTTAACGCACATCTGAAATGATCGGATTTAATCCAAATTTTTTGAATCGTACTTTTAAATGTCAGAAATTCGGCCTTTGATGAATGGGCCCCATAAAATTGTATTTTTGCAGCCCTTTATACACAGGTTAATACATATGCTCCTATATGGTGCCCTCAGTAGAGATGTAGCGAACTGTTCGCCGGCGAACTAATTCGCGCGAACATCGGGTGTTCGCAAGTCCGCAAATTCGCAAACTTTTTTTCGCGGTTTTTTTTCACTTCGGTTTATCACCTTTGCGTATACATAGGAATAGCTTGCATTTTTTTTTTTGGCGTTATTTTTTGGCGTTTTTTTTACAAAGTATTTTTCAGAGAAATTTTTGCCCTTGATCCCCCTCCTGCATGCCACTGTCCAGGTCGTGGCACCCTTTAAACAACTTTAAAATCAGTTTTCTGGCCAGAAATGGCTTTTCTAGGTTTTAAAGTTCGCCTTCCCATTGAAGTCTATGGGGTTCGCAAAGTTCGCGAATATTTGCGAGTTTTGCCGAAAGTCCGCGAACGGGTTCCCGAACATTTTTGGAGATGTTTGCTACATCCCTAGCCCTCAGCAGGGAGGGGGGATTATATATTAAAGTCTATTTACTTTGGGGAAGATTTGCCAAAGATTGAAGGATATAATGATGAGAGAATAAGAGATCCTGCAACTCAATAACTAATTTAATCAAATTAAGTTAGTTGTTTTTCTAAGTTGCACCAAAGTGCAGATGCCCAAAGCAACCAATCAGTAACTGGTTTTGATCAGTCTGCTCTCAGAAAGAATGAGCTGTTTCATTGCCATTACATGGGTTTGCTGCAAAATTTGCATTTTTATGAGAAAAATCAAGTATTTTCCACAGAGAAAAAAATTGTCCATTGACTGCAATGCATTTAGCACAAAAAAACAGCCATCAACTCTATTTATAACATTTTTCTATAATTTCCTGATTTTTTTGGCAAAGCAAAAGATACAGAATATACCCATGCTCTAAACCACTATCAGTACATGAAATAAAGGCTGTGCAGCCTCATCGCCCTTTGCCTTTCCCTTTGCCTTACCCGCCATGGAATTCTAAATTCACCTACACACCAAACTCTTGATTTTCCTGCTATTAATTAATCCGTTTCATTTCCCTGGCTCCTTGCCTGTTTATGGTGGGTTTAGTCTGCCTTTTAATGGAAAACACTGGGGAAAAGTTTCACTAGAAAAATGACAAGCCCAGGATATGCCGAAACATTTTCAAATAAAAGCCAAGAGAAATGACCTGATGGCTTATTAATTGTTTAAGAGATGCTGTAATATTGCACTGCCTGTGTATACATATTGATTCCATCTGACATTGTAGAGCTGAGCACTGAAAATCTCGCCTCTTACCTCGAGATCCCTTGGGAGACCTATTTCCACTCCGTGTTTACTTTTCTCCAAATGATTTGGGAAGTCTCTCTTTCTTGCTCGGAGTTATGAGCTCATGCTTGGAAGCTCTGAGCCCCAGCAATTTAACAGCTTCCCAGAAAATCACTGACAAACAATTTAGACTTCTAATATACACATCGCACATTACAATCGCGATGCATTAAAAGCAATATCCTATCTTCATTTAAGCGCCATAATTTAGGCCACACAACCCTTTGGTTAGATTTATAAATAAACAGCTTAAAGATTTTGCATATAACTGAGCCAAGTTCCAAACCGAACGACATGATCATCTGTACCTGTGTAATCCATACAAATGTTCTGTTTGGCAGTGTTCACAGGAGTAGGCACTAATCTGATTGGTTCAAGGGAAGATTAGACTTAAGCTGGCCATACACGCACTGATAATATTGTACGAAACCTCGTTTCATACGATATTCGGTGCATGTATGGCAAGTCGGCGAGTCGACCGATATCGCAGGAAGCTGCTGATATCGGTCGACTCGCCGATCGGGCCAGTTAAAAGATTTTGATCGGGCGCCATAGAAGGCGCCTGACCAAAATCTGCCTTCAGCGCTGAATCGGCAGAAGGAGGTAGAAATCCTATTGTTTCTACCTCCTTATCTGCCGTTTCAGCGCTGAACGGTTAGTGGCAGATTGTACGTTCTTTCGTGCAACCGATGGTCACACGAAAGATCGCAAATTGCCACGTGTGTGGCCACCTTAACTGATGACATTCTGTAAGCATCTGCTCAGATTAGCACGTGGGTTGAAATTTGGTGTAATTTGGCCACCCATACTTGCACTAATATCTAAGGGGCACATTTATCAAAATCCATGTGGTAAAGCAAAATACAGACAGGGTCGGCCTGGGGTATCCATGTCCCACTAGGAGTCTGACTTTAAGGACCTACCATGCGAACTGAAGGGTTCTCCTCCAGCACCCAAACTTGCAGCACTCCACCCTGCATCATATAATACCCTCCCCCTTAATTATGCAGTGTAAACACGTCCTGCACTTGGGGCGGTACCTGATGAAGGGAGGGTTATTGCCCGAAATGTTGATACACAGGTGTTCATGATAAACAGGCTTCTGCATGTAATATAAAGTGTGTAGCTCGTGCAATATTTTGTGTTACAGTGTATGACATATACCTCCCATCTAGGGGGTTCCTAACCACCACTGCAGGACTGTGTGCAGGTTGTTCACTGTGTGGCTGTGTATACTTATTTGTTTTTTCGTCTTTGTGCCGACCAATCAGTTAACTTACGAATTTCCTCTGACCTATGGTTTAATCATGATTGACTTCTAATGAAGAAATCAAACTTGAACGTTCAGGCCATATTCTTGAATCCCAGAATTCCTTGTGGTCTCCAGTCATTTAATTTACATCAAAACCTCAAATATGTGAGTTTTGAGAAACAAAACAAAACCTTTCATCTTAAACCCAAAATTAGAATGTTAAATTCCCACTGACAATGGTATCTAAACTCCCGGTTGAGTCAAGTTCATTATATCTTATCTAAAAATCATGGTATCTGGATCGTGAAAACTCAAATTCATCAACAAATCAATCATAAATCAAGGAGAAAGTTCATTTGCTTGTATTAGATTCATTGATATATAATATTGACCTTTAATAAAAGCCCAAGTGTTACAAAGGCTGACGGTTAAGATATTCACTGTCCAAATTTACTTTACAATTTGTTTCAAATAATGGGACTGACTTTTAAAGCAAAATAAATTAGGGTTCCCAAAATATATTTGGAAACTGGGTTAGAAAACAACTCTGAAGCCATAATAATTGAAGAGTTCTAATAAACTTCCAAGCATAAATAATTCTTTGTTAAGTAAGAAAGCCTTTCAGTTCATGTGGTCAGAAGAAATAATGATTTTTACTTGGCAAACACATAATAATTATTGTGTGCCTAAATTCTGCCGGTTATAAATACATTTCTGCATAGAATGTATATAGAATTTAAAGCTACGAGTCTGCGCCTTAAAAATGAAAGGAAAATTATTTGCCAACTGGGAAAAGGAGTTAATATTTCAAATCTTGAGCTTAGTGACTGCATGAAAATATACAAATGTCCAGATTAAAAAACTATCCGAATTGATTCCACGGTGAAGTAGATGATTTTCTTTTAAGTGGACACCACCACTGCTTGTCCATCAGCAGCACTCAATTACATATATTCTTTCTTTTCCTAAGTAAAACAAACTGTTTACTTACATAACCACACTGTTTACCCCAGCCTGAGAGAAAGTGGGAGGATCAGGTCTTAAATTCGCTAGCGAGAGGGTCTTGGGATATAGCAGGGGTCAAAAAATTTAACCCAGGCAAGGTGGGTCTAGTCTTCTGGTTTCAGTAAGAGGCACCGGTATTTTTTACACAAATCAATGGACACATTATAGGATCAGCCCAAACTCACTTGTTGTTCAAACAGCCACGAAAGGGGATCCGTCGCCCATTTTTGTTGCTTGGGTATTAAATTTTTCTCTAGAGAATAAAGTCATAGTCATTTTTAATGGATGGGGAAGGCTTAGGTAGGGTTACAAAGATGTTAGGATGTAAAAGCATCTTGGGTTACTATATGAGGAGAAATGGCTCAACGGCAGCTATTAGAGTGGAGCACAGGGGGAAACTATAGCAGGCTTTCAGAAACATGGGTCACTGGGATGTTTTGGATTGGGACTCCATAAAGAAGTAAATGCAACTTAATAATGCTGCCTATAGTGGTTTGGCCAGAGACAAAGAACAAGAATCTTTCCAAACGAACTTCATTTTGAAATTGATCTTAAAAATTGCAATTGATTTGCAATACTGCTTCAATCACAACAACACATTGGAGTATATACCCTTACCTTTCGGTCTTCTTTCTGCTTTCATTTTAAACAGACAGCAACCTGTGCCTATCAATTATAGCATTAGATGCAATTATAGCATCTTTCTCTCTAGGATTAAGTAAGCAAAGGAAGATTTGAGGAACTTTGCCACTTACAAATTGTTATCTAAACACGTCTAACAGGTTAATATAACAACACTGGCAAAGGTTAACACAAGTGTAGAAGCCCATAGCCTCCAAACAGCAGGTAGTATTAACTGTTTGAAAGCAAACATCTGATTGGTTGATGTGGGTCCTCCAACATGCAGAAAATGTAGCACTTTTTTTTTACAACACCCCATATGTATTTGGAAGATCAGGGGCAGAAATGGAATAAATGTATTATAAATGGGAAGGGACATATCCTATCCACTCCTACAGAAAATCATTTGTATTATTAATAATAGTCTGTTCTTGAAGAATGAACAATAGGGTTCACTAGCCTATGGGCTCTCTTGTAGGGGTAAAAACATTGAAACTTTCCAGAACTAAATCGACAATAAAGATCAACCGAGCCCTGGTGATTGGTAGTTTTTAAAAATACAGGTATCGGACCCCTTATCCGGAAACCCATTATCCAGAAAGGTCAGAATTACAGAAAGGCCATCTCCCATAGACCCCATTGTATTCAAATAACTGGGTTTAATTAGTGTTTACTGTTTAATTACTGTTTAAATAATTTTTTTAGTAGATGAGGTAGCAGATCCGAATTATGGAAAGACCCCTTTTGGAAAACCCCAGGTCCCAAGCATTCTGGATAATGGGTCCCATACCTGCACTTTAATAAGGTCCCTCTCCATACGGCTCGGTAACCACCCCACTGCTTACTGGCATTCCAGAAAGCCCTTAAACATGTCCAGGGGGGCACAACTGGGTTAGCAATATGGACGCCTCTCTAGGGAACAGGTCCCTCCTGGGAATTAAACATTTGCAAAATATAGTAAAAAATTGAGATCTAGAGCAGTACCAAGCCCTTGTAAAAAGTCACCACCTCCTGCAGGCTATATTTTTTGAGATACTTACAACTCACACATGCCTTTTAGATTATGTTTCCTGCCAGATCAATAAAATGGTGGCATCTACTCTTAAAAGACATGTCAACCCCCAAAATAATTTTTGCCTAATAAAAGAAATTATAATTCTAAGCACCAATATCAATTTATTAAAAATTATCAGTGCTTTAAAAGTTAATTGTAAATGTAATAGCTATAGAAAGCAACATTTGCTGAACTCCTGGCTGTTACTTTTTAAACAGCGTTGCAACTGTCAGTCTCCTCCTGCAAGTCAGGTCTGTCAGTCTGCTGCCTTGTGTTGCGTTGTTTCAAGGGCCAGAGCCACCAGAGCAGGGAATAGGAAAGGACACACACAGCTTTTAATGGCAATTATATTTTCAATATACAGTATGTATATTGCAAAGTTACTTAGAATTATGTTTTCTTTTATTAGGCAAAACATTATTTTGGGGGTTGACATGTCCTTTAAAGCATACCTGTGTAGGGAAGATCTTGTCCTTGTCCTACACCAGCCAATGGCAGGCCTGTTCAGACCACTTGTCAGGGTTCAAGAAAAGTGGTATAGAGACATACCTGGGCTCACTGAAGACATGGCTAGTTGAACTGAAACAGATTCTAGACATAACTATGTAAAGTAAGTAAAGGATATATACTTACAGATGCACTTTTTGAAGCATGTATACCACACCCAATAGAGACTCTATTTCAAATGTTCTAAACTTCCCATACATCATATCCCCACTGATCTGCCTACTGGGGGTTGTGGAGAAGCTTTAGGGCTCTGGCACACAGGGAGATTAGTCGCCCGTGACAAATCTCCCTGTTCGTGGGCGACTAATTTCCCCGAACTACCATCCCACCGGCGAAAAATGCCTTGCGAGGCAACTTCTGCGATTTGCTGAAATCACCTGCGCAGCGTGTGCCATCCCACCGGCGACTTACATTTTCGCCGGTGGGATGGTAGTTCGGGGAGATTAGTCGCCCGCAAACAGGGAGATTTGTTGCGAGCGACTAATCTCCCTGTGTGCCAGAGCCCTTAACTGTGACTGCTTTCTGCAACTTCTATGACAAAAATGCTATGTTACTACATTGGAACCTGCAGCCCCTCAATCTCCTCCCTTCTGGATGAACTTGATTGACAATACCCTGCACAACTAGCAAGAGGTTATCCCAAAAAGTTTGAGGCAGCGTGGGGCCCTTGGCTAGCTTTCCATGGAGCCCCCATAGACCCAGCTGTATGACTCACTGGCTCCTGTGATTTTCTTTCTGTTTCTTTCATTTCTGCTTTCTTCTTTTAAGCAAAAATAAAAACTTAAAAAAAACATACCTCAAATATATCAGTGAGTAAAAGAAACAAACTGTTAATGTTTAGTAAATAAATAAATATAAGGGCAAACAGACTCACAAAACAGTTGACAATGGAATGTAAATTGTATTTAACACCCTCACCCTTTCTTATAATAAAGAATACAGTAATAAAGGAGGACTAGAGGGATTCTATAATTATACAATATTTTTGACATTTGGATATATTAGTAAATTACCCAAGTTAATTCTATACTTAGCCAAGTAATTATATTGTAAATATATTGGGAATAGCTGCTCTTTGTCTCATAAAAAACCCATATGTTATAGTTTTCATTAGCAAGGGGTGCAGTGGTACCTTGCTCTTTGTGGCAGGGCCTTCTGGCAGTCATGGCTTTAAAGCACACAGACAAGGAAGATGATGCAAAAATTAGGACCTAAGGGCGAGCAAATGATAATGGCTCTGCACACATTGCTGACAGAACAGATAGCCGGCTGAACATATGCTCTAAAGCTTGTGAAAGCAGCTCCTAAAAAGCTTGAGAGGAAGACTCCTTGGTTCTCAAGAGGAAAGGTCAAAGGGCATACCATGTCAATGAGGGTCAAGGGGTTTCTCCAACTAATTGAGAGCTCTTTTGCTTTCTTATCAAGCATTAACCTTTAACCCATTTTCTGCTGAAGGGGACAGCTAAAACAATGGGTTAAAATGTGGACAATAGAGAAATTTGTCCATATCCAATGAGTGCATTACAACACTGAGAAGATACAAGGCAAAGCTTTGCAAACATATAGGTTACATAAACCTTAATACACATTGCAGCCATATTTGCTTGTGAGCAATAGCCTGTTGCCTTATTCCTAGGAATTATGTTCAAGTACTTTCTCAAAGGAGATAGAATATTTAGGGAATCGCTTACTCCCACTACTCTGTAAAATAATGGAACCCAAATTCAGCCTTAATAACCTTATATTTAGAGCACTAAAACATTATTTTGCCTAGCCCTGCGCTTAAGGGCAAATGCCCATACCTGGTGCACTCTTACCTTCCAGTTTGTGCCTGTATGTTACCCAACCACTTAGATTGTAAGCTCTATGGGGCAGGGACCTCCTTCCCACTGTGTCTCATACCACATGGCACTTACTCCCTGTGTATTTATATATATTGTATTTATTTATTTATTATAACACTTGTCCTCCCTGTGTGTAATTTTGTAAGATTGTACAGCGCTGCGTACCCTTGTGGCACTTTATAAATAAAGTTATACATACATACAGTATAAAGTACATTTTCCTATAAAAATTAAACTTAATTTATATAAAACACCAACCTGCTCCCATAAGAGACCTCTACAACCTGCAGCTATAGGTGGAGAGAGCTCAAAAATTTTTGCACATGACGCAGTGAATAACATGAAACAATGACAGCATCCATTATAGCTGATGACATCGTTAGGAACCATAAGTAAAGAGGGGATACAACAAGGGTGTTATGATATAATGAGCTAGTGACCATCTATTACAAAGAAACAAAACATTGTTAGAGGTAAGTATAGGGAAAGCAGACTTTGAGAACAGCCCAGGAGTTATAGAGAACATATTATTATCATTATTATTGTTATTATTGTTAGTGTTGTTGTCATTGTTATTATTATTAAGTAACAACAAATGTTGCTAGACAACAAATGGATCCCTTTTGTTCCAAATGGATCCCAAAGTTTTAAAAAAGTTTCTCTCCAAGTTTGAGGGAAAGTGTTAAGTTTTTTATCTCTAGATTTCTCTAGGTCTCAGCTAAAGAGCAATTTTTAAATAACATTCTTTTGGAATTGTTGGAGCTCTGAATGTACAGATATGAGTGACTGACAAGGTAAGTGTTGATTTTGCGTTACGCCCCTTTTGTGAGAGCTAAAGATCAGTTGTTTGTAGTTGCTTGAAACTTTAGGAATTGTGATACTGATAATAAATAGACATCGTATCTCTGAAAAATCAAATGTTAAGTCTTGGGGAATTTGTGGCACAAATGTATGACCATGACCAACAAAATGTTTAGAATTGCTTCCCATTCATCTCAGTGGTTGTTGCCCGGTCCTGCACAGTGTGTACCACCTGCCTCTGGCCATTAGCACTAAGATAAATCTAAAGCAGTTCTAGGTGATTTGTTGCCCACCAGAGGAACTACTAAATTCTCAAGTGTCTAAGTGACTAGAATAGCTGCACATTTACTGGCACCATGTGGGCATGGCAAGATCAAATTGTCACTTCTACAGCTACATTCCCTTTTTTTTACAATAAACCACTTTTTAGGTGGTATTTATTAGTATTGTAGGACACAGTCTCCTTTGAAACTGACCTGGTAATATTCATCAGCTCATCATTTTTCATTTTCCACTTATTACACTTTTGTAATTCATTTGTTCACTTTTTGGGAGTTGAACTTAATGGAATAAATCACTTTCAGCATGGATGGGCACTCTAATTCTTCTGCATGTAGCCTAAGGGCCAGTGAGGTTATTTGATCTGAAACAATGGAGAAATACTGCTTAAAAAGTTCTGGATGAGTATTCACAGTATTTAGTAGAGTTGTGGATGTAGTTAGTTTAAAAAAACTATGTTAAATCTCAGTGTTAGTTGAGTAGTTGAGGTTGTGATCTAACAAAAAAACCACAGCAACATTTTTGTCCTGAAGTTATGTCCTGAGATGATGATTGAATACCAAACTATTTAAAATAGACAGGAGAATTGTAAAAAGAGGTCGACCAAAAAAGGGCACTCCTTCCCAAATTTAATTCCTGGGATGGGATTCTTAAAAGAAGAGCAAAGAAAGTAGAAAGGGAATAGTTAATAGAAAGCAAAAGAGAAATGCCAGGGGTAATTACGAGTGCATTAAAGGATCACATGGTATTTCTTATCCAGAAACACAATATCCATAAAGATCCGACTTGTGGGAAAGTGTCTTTCCATAGAGGCCATTTTAAGCAAATAATTATACATTATTGTAATGATTTCTGGTTTTTTTGCTATTAAAAAACTGCATCTAGTATTTAATCCAACTAAGCTGCATGAATCCAAATTGCTGGCGAAATAATCCTGCTGGTTTTATTTAATGGTCAAATGTTTTTTTAGTAGGCTTAAAGGAGAAGGAAAGGCTAAGTCACTTGGGGGTGCCAAAATGTTAGGCACCCCCAAGTGACTTAGATTGCTTATGTTGTACCCCGGGCTGGTGCCCGTTAGGAGAAAAAAGCACCAGCCCAGGGTACTTGTAGTGAGCGCTTTCTCCTTCCTTGTTCTTCTCCCGGCGAAATCCGTCGGCCGGCGCATGCGCAGTAGAGTGAAAAGCCGACTTTGTTGTTTAAGTTCGGCTTTTCACTCTTCTGCGCATGCGCGCGCAAGCGAATAGGAAGTAGGAAGCGCTCGCTGCTACCCCGGCCTGGTGCTGTTCTCTTCGTACAGGGACACCAGCCCGGGGTACAAGGTAAGCGATCTAAGTCACTTGGGGGTGCCTAACATTTTGGCTCCCCCAAGTGACTTAGCCTTTCCTTCTCCTTTAAAGGAGCACTTATCACCATAAAAATGGTTCCCCCACCAGAGGTGTGGGCTTATAGAGCAATAGGCTACCTGCACTAAAAGGGAGCTCCCGGTACTGACAGCCATATTATTTAGTGCGCATAATAAGCAAGACTCTCTGCTCTCTCATTATGCACATGATGTAGATGAGGTGGATGTGACTTACCCGCCTATGTCACACACATGCCCATAATGAGTGAGTTGCAGCAGTAGCTCATTATGCACATGCATGTGCTGCAACATGGTTGCCCACACCAGGTGCTTCCTCATATAGTTTCCCCCAACCGGAGTGCGGTATTAGCCCGCATCTCCGGGGGGGGGGAATCATTTTTATGGTGATAGGTGCCCTTTAAGGTATGGAGATTATGGAGATTCATATTATAAAAAAAAAACCTTTTAGTCCACATTTTTCTAGTGATATTTTGTTGGGCTCTTCCACAATTTCTTCTCAGGACACAAGGGTTTTTATGTAATAATCCTGAACAAAAAGTCTCTATCAGTCAAAAACAGACAATGGGGGATAAAATAACAGATTGATGTACAGGTCAAAAGACACTGGAAAGAGGACACGGAAACAAAGGATGTAGACAAAAAGAAATAGAAAATATATTGTAACTTATATGGAAGACCCTCCTGAATGACCAGTAAATGATTCTCTTTTGACCTTAAGAATTTTTAATATTTTGTACAAAGTTGTTGATGTTATTTACTTTTCCTTAAAAATGGAATTAAAGAAATACTTTTGATCAGCTGAAGATTCATCAGATAATATGATAACTCAAAGGGGCTGATTTACTTACCCACGAACGGGTCGAATGGAGTCCGATTGCGTTTTTTTCGTAATGATCGGTACTTTGCGATTTTTTCGTATGTTTTGCGATTTTTTCGGATTCTTTACGAATTTTTCGGATCCAATACGATTTTTGCGTAAAAACGCGAGTTTTCCTATCCATTACGAAAGTTGCGTAAAAAGTTGCGCATTTTGCGTAGCGTTAAAACTTACGCGAAAAATGCGCAACTTCGCGCAAAACATACGAAAAAGTCGCAAAATATTCGTTTTCAAGTCGGAACTTTTCCAATTCGGGTCGGATTCGTGGGTTAGTAAATCAGCCCCAAAGACTTAAAAACAGTTTATTTATATATAGATTAAAATAAATGTAAGGTATCTTGGCCAACCAAAAGTGTGTGGAAGATGCTCCTTGGGAGTATTCGTAATACTTTTTCTAACACACAGTCATGAAAATACTTTCCTTTGGAATCAACAATACAGATAAGGAGATATGGTAGTAGTGTAGCAATTAGACTACAGCAACACTGGATAGTAATGTGGGCTAAATTTGCCCCCTACCTGAGCATTGGATGATGGAAGAAGTTCTAATATCAGAGAATTAAAGGGATAACTTATATGTCTTGTATGGAGTATAATTATTTATGTTACCACTCCCATAATCCTTCTACAAGGAGGGAAGAATATAACCAACATTCAAGTAATTTAGGTATTTGAAATGTGTAAACCTGTTGATGTTTAGACTAGTTCTGGTTTATCTCATGGATGGATGTTCTTGCCAGTGTTCCAAATTGCAGTTACAAACAAACAATAAGCCAAGGTTAAAAAAAAAGGCACAACGTGGTCATGTTCAGTCTTTTATAGATTGGTAAGGATTTAGGGAGCAAAAAAGATCAGAACAAACCCAACTATAGAAGTCACCAGCTAAGCCTAAACCTTGAATTCATTCAAATCTGCCATAAATGCCCCAGTTTACCATTAGAGCACACTTTTTAAAAATCTTTGGATATCTTCCCTATATGGCAATGGAGATAGTGGTCCTAAACAGTAGTGAGCACACTTTTTTGCTGGGACAGTTTCACAGGGAAATTTGAGGTTTCACAAGTGGCAAAAACATATGTGACCCCATAATATAATTTTATCACTCAGACTGTTGCGCCAGAAAAAACCCTTTGGGATGGGAGCCCTCCACTTTTCTATTTAGGGAGCTGTCTAGGGAACAGGTTTGGAAAAAACTGGCAACGTGGCAGGCTTTTTTTCCTCTATGTTGAACAGTTGTAGCATAGTGGAAAGGTGCTTCTTAAACAAGGCAGGGCAATGTATAGTTCAGAGCTAAAGCACCTTAACGGGCATAAGGTGGATAAGGAAGCTAAATTTTAAAAGAGACAGGCAAATGGTGCTAAGAAGTAACACCCAGCAGCTGGCTATTGATCAGCAACTTCATCCGCAGACTGTATTCATTCATATTATTTGAAATTCTCTCACCATGGGAAATTTACTCAATGTGGAATCTCCTAAAGTCGGTATATTAAAATATTATCATTACTGCCTGTCAGTCCTACACAAAGCCCTCAGACACACAGGGAAGGACACACTCTTTGGTTGATAATACCCCACCACCCTCATCCCCTTCTAGAGCTTTCCCTCGCTTAAAATAGAGATAGAATGTGCCCGGGGGGAAGGAGTATGCAGGTTCAGTTATACATTTATGTATTTTTCCCATACCCATCAACCATCATTACTCTTGTAGATTTTTTTTTGTTTTGTTTTTAAATAAATCTGCCGCTAGAAAAAGCTATGGATCAAGTTTGCTGAAAGGTTGAAAAATGGAAGGTTAAATAAAGCAGCCTGTGTGAGGTTCCACATAAGTCTAGTTTGTGTACAAAACTCTTTCAACATTTAGGATACACAATCTTCCACAACAGGCAGGGGGGTTGGACAGAAAGACAGCTTGGAATGTAACAGGCAGTGTGTTCCAGCTGTGCTGTTATTAGTTGACCAATATATTCCCCAAAACCTGACTAAATTCTATTAAACCATTTGCCCATTAGAAACACATGTGACTGCTGCCCGTTCCTTGGTCTGTCATTAAACTTGTAAATATGGCAGTGGGTTATTATAGGAAGTGGCTATTTGGGGAGAGGCTAGAGAGAGATCTATTCCTTGCAACACCACAGGGTTTGGTTTAGAAATGGCTGAGAACATTTTCACATAACTTCTAATTTCCCTGCTATAGTTAACAGCTAGCATCATCAGCCATAACTAATCAAGAGGAAGATTAAGGGAGGCCATTAGGAAGGATAACATTACATAACAGCATAGAATAGTCTTCCCAAAGTGGTAGGAGTGACTGCATTAACAGCAGTGATGAGTCTGAGACAGACACCAGCCTTAAGCTGGCCGTACGCAAAAGAATCAGCTTGATTGGTGAAGGAGTCAAGCAAGCAGACCTGTGGCTACCTGGCCAATGTTGCAATGATAATGGGGGACTATGCAGACTCTTAAAAGGAGGTCCAATGCAATCCCCCATGGAATTTTCAAATCTGGTAGGTATTGTTTTGGCCCCATACTCAGCCCCATACTCAGCTCATATGGAGTTGGCAAGTTAAAACTTAAGATTATCAAATATCTATGCATAATACCATGTTGTGTACTGATATCATATATACAAAACCCTTGTTACATTGGCTTTTCTCTTTTTCCTGTAAAAGATACTATCTAGCATGTGTTGAACCCGATAGTTATACGTAAAAATAAATAAAAAGCAATTTAAAAAAAACAAACTAGATGTATGGACCAATAAAAGCTTCAAACGCTGCCTCTTCAAACCCATTTAGCAACTTATTGGCCAGTGTATGGCCATGTTACGTGACCTGCCCAAGTGATGCTAGATATTGATCAGGCAGGTTTGAATATCCAAGAAAGCATCTAATGCAAACCTCTGCCAAGCGATCCCCCTTATAACTAATTGTTACAAGGGGCTAAATAATTGTGTTTTAGTGTATCATCAACTTTATTTGCCAAGTTAGAAGATGCATCATTAATACAATCTCCCCCAACTGTCCCTTTAAAAAAATCCATTTGTTTTGCCATTTTTTCATTGCTGAACAGATATCTATAATGGAATATATCTAGTTTTCATAAAATTCAATTTGTGTTTGTTTTATTTGCTTTGCTAAGGCTTTTTATCTCAGTGTTAATTATTCATCATGGTAAAGACGCTGAAGTATAGGTACTGGTTCACTGTGGGCCAAATTCTCAGTTATAAAGCTAAAATTTCAGGCCATTAAGCAAGACAGAACTGCTACTTTGTGAGAGGAAGAAATAAGGGTACCAAAATATGAGAAATACCAAGTAAAAGATAAATACGCTGCCAAGTTGTGCTTACCCTTGCTTGAAAACTCTTCCATTCTTGGATTACAATATGTGAACATTCCTCCCTCCTCTAACTGCCATCTTAGATTTCTACGCCAGTCACTGACTTGATGTTATTCAAACTGACACTCAAGGCAAAAAGTGCCAGCTCATGACTCCAGTCATCAGAATGAGTAACATGTAATACTTCAGATCATCTTCTCGGGGAGGACTTTTGAAGAGTGTTTCGCTGTTACAAATACGTATTGTGATTTGTTATGATTAGGAGCCATGAGGTGCTTAGTGTATACGCTGCATGGCATTGCACTTTCTCGAACTCCATTGACTTGTTTTAAAGGACCTTTCAACATCAAAAGATAAAACATGTTCATGTAAGTTGACATACCGGGTATTTTATATATTAGATGATAACTGTTCTTTTTATTGTATTAAGTTATATTGGGTCTTGGGTCCTTCAAGGAAATCTAAGAGCACACATACATGCTAGGTCACATCAGCCAATGAATGGACAGAGTTCTGCCTTTTGCTCCCACACTTCTTCCTGTTACAGTTAGAGCTGTCATTATTTCCTGTCAGCTGATCTCTGAGGGAGCACCCAGCCCATCACTAAATCGTGGCTCAAGGGAAAGGATGTAAAATATTTACCGATATATATTCCAGTTTGGGAGATTCTTTAGGCCAATTAATAGGGTATCAACTATCTGTTGGTTAGATATGCGTTCTTGGGGTATAGTTTTTCCTTTAATGCACAGAAAGTCCTGAACAAATTAAAGTTAATGTTTTTAATAATGGGGAATCATAAACACTTATACACCACTTGCACTTTCAATTCAAGATTCAAAAAACTTTATTAATTGTTGGTTTGAATTCTGACCCTTAGTCCACAGGCACACGGGGCATTTTGACCACAGCTGTACTCACCCAGAGGGCGTCCCTTGTCCCATTAGACTAGAAGGAACAATTCTGCAGTTTATTGCAAAGGATCATTAATTAATGTCATTAATTAATTTTCTTTTATGTATGTATGTATAACTTTATTTATAAAGAGCTACTAGGACACGAAGCACTGTACAATCTTACAATATACACAATTGCACACAGGGAGGACAAGTGTTATAATAAATACAATAAATATATATAAATACACAGGGAATAAGTGCCATGTGGTATGAGACACCGTAGGAAGGAAGTCCCTGCCCCATAGAGCTTACAATCTAAGTAAGCAATGTTATCCACAAAGCTCCAAACTGCATAAAGGACATCTTCCATAGAATCCATTCTAGGCAATTAAGTCTTGATGGTAACTAAGCCGCATATTGGAGGCAAAACAGTCCTATTGGGCTAATTTCATGTTTAAGTGCTTTTTAGCAGATTTATTGTATGGAAATCCAGAATATTATTTCCCTTATCCGGAAAAACCCAGGTCCCATGCATTCTGGATAATAGATCCTATACCTGTATATTAATATGCATATACATTTTGGATGTATGAGGATGAAACGTAAAGTCCTTCTAATTATAAAATGTCAGAGGTTAGAAATATTGAGTCCATCAACCCTGGTGAAAAATAGAACCAGCCCTCCCACTGACTTGCCTAACAAATTGCCACACTGCTTTACCCCTGGTCATTTCTTACATTGATCCCCCCTATAAAATCTACATCTTCAAAATCATAAACCGCTTGCCTTGCTATTAATCTTTACCTGTGGCAAAAGAGCAAATCCTTAGCTAGGGTCACTTCTGCCATGAGAAGATTATCTCCTAGGATAGGAGGGAAACCTTGATTTCTGGGCAGGCTCTGATGTAGCACATATTCAGTTTTAGACTCAAGAGTACAAGAATGTTCAGCTCACTATGTGTGCTTATCCTTGGCCAGAGTTAATAAACTGCAGGGGGCACACAGGTCTTCCTTAGGCAGTAGACGGTGGCTTTGTAATTTTTCAGGGATCAGTTGTGTTTGCAGGCTCCACAATACCATTTTGTTACACCCAGGTTATAGAAATAAATCAATACACAAAGAGTTTCTCAGTATTGCCACAAAAACTGTTCTTATTTCCACATCTTCAAAGCATCAAAATGGATCAAATTGATGGGCTGAAAGGGCAACCCTATGATATGCTGCACAGCTTGTTCATGGAAAGGAGGCAAAACTTTATGGCTTTTTTATGACCTGTCTAGTGTATGTATTATGTGCTACCTTCTGCCCCTAATGATATACCGGTGGCTGGGAATAACAATAGCATTTTATTTGACTGATTCAAAGCGCTTTTCCAGCTGCTGGCAGTGCTGCCCCTGCCTCAACCTAAATAGGGCATTAATAGCTAAAACAAACCTATTAGTCTTTAATCTTCATGGACATATGTTTATTCATTCTGTAACAGTAATTACTGTTTGTTGAGGTTCATAACCAGTCTAAAATTAAAAGCATTAATTGCCACGTTCTAAAAGGCCATTACAGAATCAATCTTCCCTCCTTGGATGTACACACTAACCCATTTGTTTGTTCATCACAATCAAAGCTTGGCTGTAGTCTCAGCCGTTACCAAGTTCAAGTCAATCTGCACAGGAGTCTGTAGAGTAAAGTTCTATCTTCAGGCAGTTACACAAGTGACTGGATCCTTGTGCCCCATCATACAGCAGCTAACAGCTGGAAGCCTTTTCAAGGCACCCCCATTGATGTTCAGGAGACCCATGTTTAGCCAGGCACCCAAAGGCAATAAGTGTTTTAACCATTCCTTTTCATCGGTAGAACAGGTAAAGGAGAGTCTAATCCAACTCACTATCCGCTGCCAGTAGCAGGGTGCAAATAATACATTAATATCTTATATTTAAGCATTACACATTTCTTCATCTGCCCACCGAAAAGGATGACAAATCAAAGCCTGTGATTGGTTTACACTTTTTTATGTGCTTTATCAGAAAAGGTTCAAGCAGATCAACCCATTCCATGAATTCTGTTGGGACTGCACTTTATGACATTGTTGGCCATTGTATGGCATTTCTTAGTGGAACTGAATAAGCGTTCAACTATTACTCCTCCTTTCCCAAAGTTACTGACGTTTCTTCCTCTTATTTAGCAGCCGAAATATTGGTCTCCTTGGCCTTTCATGTATGGCCCTAATAATAATATATAAATTGTCTCATTAACCGGACCAGAGAAGTTCATGATTCAGGATTTATGTAGTATAAACTGGTTACATTGATAGGGGGTAGGATTTGTGCTGTGTTTTATCTCTTGGGGCAAATTCAGGACTTTGCCCTACCCCATTCCACCAGCAAAGATGAGATGTATGTCCTAAGTGAGGAGTAAAGTGCAGTCTATTGCAGGACATTATTGTGCGACATGTAACTGACTGGCAAATCACTGCTACCAAGTGCAAGGATACTTAACACGGTACATGCTTCAATCAACAACAATTTACAGCTTAGTGGCACCTATTTGGTTCAGGTCCCTGGGAAAATAATCTCTCTGCCCTAAAACCTGCCTTATAATTTCATTTTAATCATACTAACAACAGTGTGAATAATGTTGGAATTCAAATAATAGCAGTTTTATAATGGATATTTAATTCAAGCAGTGTGAACAGGGCAAATGAATTGTGCTGCTATTATACATAACATTGTGTCTAATTAATATTATACATGGCATATATCTTGGGCAGAAATAATCATAAATTAGAACAAACGGGATACTGAGGAGGAGAAACAAAGCACAATCATATGTTCCTGTGTATTAATGTTGCCTTGGTTTTTCCATGGATTCAGAGCCCACCTAGTGGCCAAAGCATCAGGCCCTGGGCCACTGAAGCGAAGTAATACACTCTGCATGACACTTGAATTCTGTGACTTGAAAACAATGGAGTTTCAATAGAGCCCATGTTTCTGCAAGGCATCCTCCACCCACCCCATGCATTCTTTCCAGCACCCCCCCCTGCAAACCCTCAGCAGCTCTCTTCTACCTTTCGTCACCTAAGAGCACACATGCAGGGAGTCTATTGATCCTAAAATGACTAGGATTTCCTCCCCCTGCTGCTTGTTTGTTCAGGCCGTTGTCAATGAACTAGTTAAAGCTTTGTTTGTTTGTTTTGCTTTGAATGGCTCTTAATGGATTAAAAACTTAAGGAGATTTTGCCAAATCATTGACTCTCAGCACTCAGCACGGACACACTTTCTGGAAACTTCTTCTTGGTCGTGGGACAAGTCACAAAAATGAATAACATCATTTCATTTCCATAAAATACTGTAATAGAGCGGCCAAGCAGTGACTTTGGGCTTGCCTTGTGCCACTGTAATGCGTGTGTTGTTATTGAAATGTATCAATACAGGAGGAATGTCATTTTTGATTTTTTTTTTTAAAGATCAAAGAGCCTGTTATTAGTTTATAAAGTAAAACTGTATGCTGAGGAGATGTAATCATACAACTCAAATTAAATTCATATAAATTTATATAAATGGTGGCAGGGTTGGACCTAGGGGTAGGCAGAAAAGTCACGTGCCTAGGATGTAACAAGGGGGGGACAGGCACTAGGCGCCCACATCTTCACCAACCCCTAGTTCAGCTTTTTGAAGCTGCCTCACTGCCTGGCGATGTGCAATGGATTGAAGCGCTCATTACCACAATGCATTGCTTCCATCACACATCTCAACACCTTAACGCCCCGCACGTCACTCCTTAGCAACCCTTGGGTGCCACTGACACTTGGCTTGGCACTGAATGGTGCCATTTGTTAAACTTTCATTAGTGGTGAGCAAATCTGTCCGGTTTTGCTCCACAGAAAAATTCACAAAACTGTTGAAAAATTAGCAAAAGGCATTGAAGTCCACTGGCAGTGATTTTTAAACAAAATACATTGACCTCAATGGACATTTTTTCTCAATTTTTTTCTTCTTCCAAATGCATTAAAGTCAGTGGATGTATTTTCTCATGCTAAAGCTATTGAAGGCAATCTGGCTCCAATGGAAGTTTTCTCTCAAGCTAAAATTTTCACAGCAAATTTTTGCTCCAGTTTCTTCAAGATGATTTCTCACTCCAAATGTCAATGGGCGCTTTTTTTCTCAAGCAAAAATGTTTTGTAGATTTGCAGAAAAATTTGCCGATGCAGAATTTCGCTGCAAGTCTATGCATGGCGAATGTAGTTGCTTATACACCCACCCAGAGGGGCAGGTATACTAAAGGGAGAAAGTTACAACTGGGTGTATTGTCTCCATAAATGATAACTCACCACAACATCAGCAGTTTACTGAAATACAAGTACAATACGTTCTGGCAACATTCATAGCTTTTAAACATGTGAAATTTCAGATATTCAACCATTTTTCTAGAGGGGAAGAACACATTTTCAGTAAGAGGAATTTTGCAAGGTTCAGGTTCTATCTAGCATTACAAAGATAGAGCAGCCACTTTGGGTCTCATTATCTGCATCATTTCTTCCATGCTCATAACCTCCATACGTCATTTCTTTATATAGTAAATTATCTAACAAATTTTTCCCTCTACAATTATATGGAAACAATACACTGGTTAATTTTGGCAGAAAATGTACCCTAACACATAATGCTCTCAAAGGTATACTTACAATTGTAGGTAAATGCACCTGATGTATTGAGATGATGTATAGATAGGTCAGTATAGGTTTGTGGGTGCTGGGTTTACATGGAAGGGTTGAACCTGATGGTCTTTTTCAACCCTATGTAACTATGTAACTTTGGTGGAAATAGACCAGGAGAAAATTCACACTATAGGAAATTGGCAGCCAGGTGAGAAGGGGAACTGCAAGGGACCACAGTCAAACTTTTATTCCAGCTTTAGAACATAACTGAGGCATCCACATAAATGCCAGACTGCCTGTCTGACCAATAACATTGTATTCCATATCTATACTACTGAGGGACTACTCTGCAGTACAAAGGTTTTGCAATCATTATTTACTAACTTTGTGCAGAGTTTAATAATTTTTCTCCTGTTTGCAATGTACAAAATATATGTACAGCACCTTATTATGTTTTATTACCTGCAAATCTGCACCCATTTCAATGCCCAGTGCCACCATTAGCAATTTGAAATGAACCCTTAGATAAGGGATCCCCAACCTTTGTTACTCCTGAGCAACAGTCAAATGTAAAAAGACTTGGAGAGCAACACAAGCACCATAAAAGTTCATGGAGGAGCCAAATAAGGGCTATGATTGGCTATTAGGCAGCCGCTATGCACCCTATCAGCTTACAGGGGCTTTATTTGGTAGTAAATCTTGTTTTTATTCAACCAAAACTTGCCCCCAAGTCAGGAATTCAAAAATAACTCCCTGGTTTGGGGGGCACTGAGAGCAACATCCAAGGAGTTGGGGAGCAACATGTTGCCTCTGAGCCACTGGTTGGGGATCACTGCCTTAGATCTTTATAGACATACAATATATAGACAAATATTTTGGTACATACTGTAGGTGCATCATAACCTTAAAGGTGTTGTTTATCTTTAAATTATCTTTTCATATGATGTAGAGAGTGCTTCTCTGAGATGATTTGCAATTGGTCTTTATTTTTTATTATTTAGGTTTTTGAATTATTTCGATTTTTGTTCAGCAATTCTCCACTTTGGAATTTCAGCAGCTATGTGGTTGCTAATATCCATTTTACCCTAGCAGGCAGTGGTTTGAAAGAGATACAAGAATATGAATAAAGAAGGGGCCTCAATAGAAAGATTATAAAGTAACAATAACAATAAAATGGTAGCCTAAGAGAGGAATAAAGTTTTTGGTTGCTGGGGTCAGTCATTCCTATTTGAAATCTGGAAATAGTCAGAAGAAGAAGGCAAGTAATTAAAAAAACTATAAAAAATGAAGATTGGTCGAAAGCTTGCTAAGAATAGGTCATTCTATAACATACTAAAAGTTAAACTAATGTTGAACCAACCCTTTAACATAAAAACTTCCTTGTACAAATATGGTTGGGGAAGCTAGGTGCCCCTACAATTCCAAGTGGTCCTGCTTGGACCTTTGCCCTACAAACGATTATTACCTCCATAACCTTCTAGATATGTATTAGGAGATGGTGGGTCAATCCCAGGTTATGAAAGAGTCCAGGGATCCCACTGTTTACTTATTTAAACTTATGCTTTGGGTAAACATTAAGCATGTGGCTTCTTGCCTCCTCCGTAGACTTTTTGAATAAACATGTCTATTTCAGCTCAGCAGTCACCTAATAGATGTTTTTGACAGTAGCAGAGCCAAAGCCATACTTGTAGAATTTTATAGTGTCAGTGGGGCCTGCCACTTACACTTCAGTAACTTTCCCCTATGAAAAACTGTCAGTGTGGTGACAACTGTACTTAATCTGATAATGAAAACGTAACTTTTTCCATACAAAAATTCACATTACAGTTAAGTGAATTTTAAAGTCATGCTTTCTGAACAAAGAGGAGAATAACAAACCAAAGTTCTAATAATAAAATAGTGAAATTGGGCTCAGTTTGCAGAATTTGATCTGTTTTCACCTATAACTAAAGCTTCAATGGCAACAGAAATATCTCATGTAGAATCAACATTGAACTTGACCACATTTGTGCACTTTGCTCTATTCATAACAAACTTTAAAATCAGCTTCTCCCCATAATATTTTTGGGAGGATCAAAACCTTCTTTTCAGCAAAATGTTACTACTTCTCTAGAGAAATATCGGGGCTTCATATGATCAGTCCCATTCCAACAACTGTTTCATCATCACTCTCACGTCTCTTGCAACTTTTTGAAGCTTCATAAATAGAAATTTTCTTTGGCATAGTGTCAAAAAGTCAAAGTTAAGTGGTAATATTGCCTTCACAACAATTCTAACAAAAGCATCTTGCCTGTTTTCAGTTTAGATGCACATATACCTTTATGATGGAGGAGACATATGGCATTCTCTTAGACTGAGATTGTAAGCTCTAGGGGCAGGGACCTCCTTCCTACTGTGTCTCATACCACATGGCACTTATTACCTGTGCCTTTATATATATTTATTTATTGTATTTATTTATTATAACACTTGTCCTCCCTGTGTGTGTGTGTTTATAAATCAAGTTATACATACATACATACATTCTCACAAGGTTTAAAGTCCTTTAGTAAGCCAGCACTGTAGGCTGGATGGACTGGCAGAGATAGCTCAGTGACATTACTATGAATCTTATTGGTAGGATCATTGAGATGATTTGCTATCACGGAGGCTTGCTTTCTAATCAACCATTGGTCTATCCCAGTGATCCTCAACCAGTGGCTTGTGACCAACTTGCTGCTCAACACATCCTTCAATGTTGCTCCTAGTGGCTTTAAAGCAGGTGCTCATTTTTGAGTTCCTAGCTCAGAGGCAAACTTGGAGGCATCAAAACACAAGTTTACTTCCAAAAAGACCCTCCTGAAGGTGGCAACCACAAGGGGCTACCACAATAGTCAGTCAAAGCCCTGAACTGGCAAAACCCAGGAATCTTTTTTATATTTGTGTGGCTCCCCAACACTTTTTACATTTGAATGTGGTAAGGGGTAAAATCCTCTGGTCTAGCTAATACTGCCAAAATGTTTTTGGTTTTCTCTGCCCTCTGCAGCCTGCTACTCAGAGAAAATACCTAAACAAGTGGTTGAGTTGAATGTGTGGTTCCTTCCCATATGAATGCCACCAGGAAGCCACATGTTGCATGAATCTGTATTCATCTTATAGTGGGTACATAATAAAACCTGAGGACTAGTTATGAGAGAATCTGTCCCATTTTGCTTTGCCAACAAATTTGTGAAACTGCTGAAAAACGTTTTTGACGCGACTGCTACTTTTTCCTCACTCTGCAAATTTTTGTCATGGCTAATTGTGTCGAGAACATTTTTTGCCAATGCCGAAATGCGGAATTTGGCAGTGAATCCATGCCTGGAGAAAAAATTCTCTCATCACACAGAGGACTTTATATCATGTAAAAAGTCTATGAATTGGGAAGCAAAGTTTCTCTATTGTTTATATATTTATTATTATTATTATTATTATGATCATTAAATCGGCTTTTTAGTAAAACCACCCGAAGATTCCATTTCTGTAAACAGCAACATGATTGACCACTCATTTTGGTTCTTAAAAACAAAATCCAGAATCAACAAGACGTCTAATCGTTTCTAAAAACAATGAAAAAGGAATGAATGGTTTCATTTTCAGCTTTGGGCCTGCTGAAATGAAGATTTACAATAAATAATAAAAATTAAATGTTTTCAGCAGTTGTCTCCCCTGCATTGGGCAACCTGCACATTGGCATTTGGTCTGTTAGAATGCTGTGATTGGGTCATATGAACAATGATTTAATGATTTACAAGGCAACCAGTGTCCATAGGAGAGCTGACAGGTACTTCCATGGTTATGCTATAGATTATCATACCCCATACTAATATTTAAAAGGATATTCCATGACATTTATAAAATCACTTTGCTTGGGGTCTCATGTATTATGTGGCGTCAGTACTCCTTTGTGACCCTTAAGGATCATAATATATTACCAGTATAAATATGTGTGTGTGTCAATACATATTGATCACCGTGGGGGGGGGGGGGGCAGTGAATAGTCAGTAAGTAGTAAAACCTGAGTAGTAATTAACATTTGAACAGACACAGACAAATAGGGCAGCAGGACGGAGACAGAGATACATGAAGACATTTGGATTTATCAACTGTAAAAGGTAAAAACACAAGGGCAGCAGTGGGGGACCAGACAATTCATTGTTTGCATTTACTAATTTGTATTTGAAAGTCCAGACAAGCAGGGTGACAGCGATTACACGCATTAAGGACACGTATAACTGTGAGACGCAGAGGAAAGACAGTTCCTGGAGAAAGAAACGGAAATGTTTTGAAAACTTGCTGTCATTATTATCTTAGTTAGCCAATAACCCTCACACTACTTTCCTTCTTATTATTATCTGTTATTATATAGTGCCAACATATTTATGTAGCACTTTTTAAATATTATACATCATTCACATCCTTATAATACTGAGCCTGCTGTGTGTGAATGTGATCAAGGACTTGATCCACATTGTAAAATCCACTGGGACAGCACCCACAGTAGGGTCAGTTTTATCAGAAGCCAATTAACCTGTTTTTAGAGTGTGGGAAGAAACACAAGTACCCAGAGGAAACCCTGCAGAACATACCAACTCCTTGCAGGTAGTGCCTGGTTGGAATTTAAGTAAAGTCCCTAACACTGCAAAGAAGAAAGGCTATCTAAATGTGTATAAACGTTTTAATTGCCTAACACAGTGCAGAACATTGACATAGAATTCAATTTGAAGTTGAATATAAATACTTAATTGATAGCCAACCTTCCCTTTACTTACACCAGTTACATTGGCTTACTAATGCTGGCCATACATGTACAGATATAGTCAGTTAGATACAAGGTTTGTATGATTTTTGGGACACGTCTGAAGTCCAATTACAACAGATATCCTCATACCATGGCTATAAGTTGTTTTGTGGATCAGGAAGACATTAACATTTTATTTAGTTTATACTTAAACAAACCATAATATATGTTCTTGTCTAGTCAATCTGATGGAAAGGATAGAACTACAGTGGCAAAGGATGATGTTTCTGGTTGGTTCCGGACTAGTATATTTACATGCATGGCCAGGCAGCTAACCAATCTTTCTTTTGAACAATATACCAGTCCATATATGTGCAATACAGCAGAACAAGTAAGTGTGTATTATTCAGGATTACAGAAGCCCTATTTCCTGAGAGATACCCACCTAGCGAACCAGGGTGTGCCCCAGGTGTGTCTTTGGGATAGGGAGCTTCTTGTGCCACAGTCCACTCTGACAGGAACACATAGATCTAAATGCCCTTTGGGACCATCTGAACTTTGAGACACAACTTGGCTTAGGAACCGTGCAACCTGCCATAGGTGCAACCTGCCATTCAAATCATAAGTCGCCATACTTTTTTTATATTAAAGGGATGGTAATTTGATTGGGTACTGCAGATATTGCAGTGGTATAAACCAATTATGAACAATATAATTTACCACAAATAAGAAAATAATCAAGAAATCCCTGATATAACAGGATTTCTACCTTCATTTCCAGCAGCCGTATCATTTACTTTTCAACAGCAAATGGGTTTGAAAAGGGTTTTACATTCATATTTGTGATTAACCAGATAACTTGTATAATGGAGACCTAGTTGGCATTTGCTGGAACCTGATTACAGGCGGCATTCATTTACGTTTCTGCCGTGGAACCAAGATCTATAAAGTGTTAAAAGTAGTAATGTAGTATGTACTGTAGATGGAGCAAAATGTTGTTTCTTACCGACATAGAATCAATTTCTAAAAACCCAATAAAGCTCTGGATTACAGGAAGCCCATCTCCCATAGAGTCCATTTTAAGCAAATAATTCACATTTTTTTACGTTTATTTCCTTTTTTCTCTGTAATAATAAAACAGTGCCTTATATTGATGGTAACTAAGCTACATGAATCCATATCTGTGACAAACAATCCTACTGGGTAAATTTTACGTTATGTTATATTATTATATTATAATAAAATTGATGTTCAACATTTATGAAGTAAGCCCAGGTCAGTGGTGAAACAATCTATTAATCCTTCCTTAGTAAATCCAGGAAATCAACTTCTTTTTAGCAACTGGTTTGTGTGTATGTGTATGGGATATACCAACCCCTCAGAATCTAGATGTTGGTTTTTATTAAGATGTTTATATGAGGTGTCCATCATATGTTTGTGTGCCTTGTCTTCTCTTATACACCGATACTGTTATGTAAACAGAGGAATGGCAGGTACTTAAACTGAGAAGGTTTACTGAGCATATATAGACCTGGTCCAGATTAAACGGGTAATCAGTATAAGTAGATTTTGACAGGGAAAGGAGGATGTTGTAGGTCAAAATCAGTTGCATTGTCAAACTTGTACACACTATAGCTAGCCATTTTAATAAATGGACAAAAGGGGCAATTGCCAAGGGCCCACCAGGACTGGGGTCCCACCATCAGACCTTTCATTTGCTATAACTGTTGACCAAAGCATCCCCCAGAAATGGCAGATTCCTCCATCAGCTGGCAGAGCTCAACATGGGGCTGGGACTGATGGGAATGATGTATGATCTCTGTAAAGCCATTTTTACTCTCTATTAGAACAAATGTTCCTAAAGGAAATATTTTTAATAGAAACTGTCATTTGTTACCACAGTTTATCTTTTCCCAACACTTATTGTATACAAGTTCCTCTGCTTGAAGCTAGTCCTGTTGAACACGTATTGAAGCAGTTGTGTGACACCCCCCCCCCCCCCAGTGAGATCTTTGCCCTGGGCCCACTGGCACCGTAAAGCAGCTCTGATAACCAGAACACCATTGTAGTTAAGAGTTTATTTTAATAGCACATATCTCTCTTGCCCCCTTGTTATAAAAAGTACTAAGTTTGCCCAGTAGCAGTAAGCTCTAGCAACCAATAAGATGTTTGCTTTTTAACAGGTGACCAGTAAATTCTAGCTGCTGATTGTTTACTATGGGTTACTGCATAATCCATTGCATAACCCCATTAAAATATTGATAAGAATCTTCCCCAGGCTATTGCCAAGTTGCCTTTCATCTGCTACACCTACCTTACCAAAAATAAAACTGAATATCAATAAAATGAAGTAGCTATTATGTTTTATCAATTAAAACAACACCATCTGATATTGTCAGAACAGCTTTGGTGCTTGCATATAACCCCAGAACAATTTAGGGCTCTGGCACACGGGGAGATTAGTCGCCCACAACAAAACTCCCTGTTCGCGGGCGACTAATCTCCCCAAGTTGCCATCAGTTGCCATCCCACCGGCGAAAATGTAAGTCGCCAGTGGGATGGCACACACAGAGGCGCGATTTTGGCAAATCGCCGAAAATGCCCCGCGAGGCAACTTCGGCGATTTGCCGAAATCGGCTGTGCAGCGTGTGCCATCCCACCGGCGACTTTTCGCCGGTGGGATGGCAATTCGAGGAGATTAGTCACCCGCGAACAGGGAGATTTTTCACGGGCGTCTAATCTCCCCGTATGCCAGAGCCCTTAGGGTAAAGACACACGGAGCTACTTAGTAGCAGCTACTTGTAACAGCTGCTACACTCCAGAAAATACCCTGCCATAAACAATACTGAGAATTGCCTCTGCTAAAACACATGCAGAGACAGTTATCAATAAATGATCAGCATTGTCTATTTCTGTAGCCACGACAAGTAGCTGCTACTAGTAGCTCCATGCATCCTCACCCTTATGAATAGCCATAGCATCGTTCTATGTAGCTGGGCCTTAGAACCATATCTGGGTCCATTTCTAACCTGTGTTTGTTAAAGAGGGAATAAGAGAGGGACATGAAAAGCAGGCAATGTGCATTGTGCAAACACTCCAGTAGAAGACAGGACAAGTTGGAGAATTTGCCTTTTAATTAGGACTCGGCCCCCAAGCAACTCAATGAGGCAGATTTGTCTTGTTTTGCAAGTTAGATGTTTTTCACCTCTATCACTCACTCCCTCTATCCAAGTCTTTGTCCTTTTGGGAAGAACGGATATGCCCTCTTAGAGACTTAATTGAAACGCTGCTTTCTCAGTGAGCTGCCAAAGCCAGTCTGGGTATCTTATTGTGTCTCTACATCACCACATGTGTCTCAACACCCTCGTTTATTTTATTTGTGTGTTTTTTTCTCTCTTTTTTTTTGTGTGTGTGTCTTTGACGCTTAATAGGCTTTGAGCCTGCAAACCCAGTGTGGTGGGAACAGGCACAGGAACAAGAAATGCTTTAAAGTAGGTGTTTGTCATTAAATAGAACATTCCCCCTGTCTCTTTAGAAACCATCACAAAAGCCCAGCTCCCTGCTGGAGCTTTTCTTAGGCCCTCTTCACAAAAGACAAAGTTTGTTTAAGAAATTGCTGCTGAAAAAAAGAGAGGACAAAAAAAAAAGCGTCAGGCCATTAAGGTAATTATATGAAACCTATGCTGTATAACAGCTTAATTGATATTAATATTTGTCTAATTGGTGATTGGGAGACTGCTTTGGGCTAAATCTATTTAGAGCAGTTTCATTGGTTCAATAGGCTTGCTGCTTGTGGGGAAAGTTCACAGCCATGAATGGGTCTGTTATCTTTCTCAGATGCCTCGCTTCACCTCCTACCCCTGGAGCGTTCCTGCCACTCACTTAGCCACTTCAGGGGCAAATGGAGTCCGTGCTAATATTGTCAACTGACATTTTTTATTCTTGGCAGAGGATTGCGGCTGAAAGGCAATGAGCAAATTATATATATGTGGGTTTGTGTCTATATATATTCGCACACACACACAAAAGAAATATATATACCAGGGGTCCCCAAACTTTTATATGCGTAAGCCTCTCAAATGGAAAAAGTGTTGGAGAGCAACCCAAGCACGAAAAATGTACCTAGGGGTACCAAATAAGAGCTATGATTGGCTATTTGGTAGCCTCTATGTGGACTGGCAGCCTACAGAATGCTCTGTTTGGCATTACACCAGATTTGTATGCCTCCAAGCCAGGAGTTCAAACTTAAGCACCTACTTTAAAGGCAACTGGGAGAAACTTTCAGGGGGTTGAGGAGCAACATGTTGCTCTCGAGGCACTGGTCGGGTATCACTGATTTATGCTGTATGTAGACGTGAAAGGGAATCATTTATATTGCGCTTTTCTTCCATGGGACGCAAAATACTTTACAGAAAGCAATTCAGCCATTATAGTCACAAGGCGTTGCCAAAAAGAATCAAACTGGTATCTCTAGCATAAGAACCTATAGCAAAAGCTGATTGCTTAACCTCTTAGCCAACTCCTCCACATATTGACATATTGCTCAGGGCTTTACAGAGATCATACATCATTCCCATCATTCCCAGCCCCAGTGGAGCTTACAATCTAAGCATAATATACACATTAGGGTCAATATCATCATAAACTAAAAAAGAGAAAGGTTAAAGTACCCCCCTTTCATAAAGCTATTTGATGTCGCCAAGGAACCCCAGGACTTTATAGGGCACAAGGTCTTTCTATATACAGCAGATGCTGGTAAGAAAGTGAAATGATGTTAGTATAGCATTGATAGGCAACAGCATGGACGCACAATCAAGGCAGTATCAGCATCATCATATGTGATGTTTTTCTTGGTACTGCTAAGATTTGCTATGGGTGCTGCTCTGTCAGTCCATGGTGATGCCAATGGAAGGTTTTGGAGCAGTAACACCGGATCATTCGTAGTGGCTTTACTCCATCTGAAGTGTGCCTGCATAAAGTTGACGACAATACCATTTCACACTGGATATTGCAAATGTGTTGGCTGACCATCACTAATGCCAGTTGAAAATAATACAGAAATAATTACAGGTATAGGACCCATTATCCAAAATGCTCGGGACCAAGGGGATGCCGGATAAGGGGTCTTCCTGTAATTTGGATCTCCACACCTTAAGTCTACTAGAAAATCAATAAAACATTAATTAAACCCAATAGGATTGTTTTGCATCCAGTTAGGATTATTTATATCTTAGTTGGGATCAATTACAAGGCACTGCTTTATTATTACAGAGAGAAAGGAAATCAGTTTTAAAATTCTGAATTATTTGATTAAAATGGAGTCTATGGGAGACGGGCCTTCTGTAATTTCTGGATAATGGGTTTCCAGATAAGGGATCCCATACCTGTATCTACAAATATATTGTAACCTACTTTATACTAAACAGTTTCTTTACCTAGAGCTAATATGAAATATTATTATGGGCTATGCCATCCACATAGGTTCCAGGTTTCCTCTGCTGAGGCCTTCAGATCCTGCAGATCCCGGAGCACAAGCTGGTGTGCCAGTCTGGGAAAGATCTAAACAACACACAGTACTGCTGTCTATTGCAGTCTTAGGGCTTAAGGTGTCCCTGTTCTTAGCCATACTTAGCCATAAGGTGTCACTTTCACCTACAGAATATTTATAAAATATGACTGATGATGATGACAAAAGATGCCACCAAAATGTATAATAACTCTCTCATTACATTAACATTTATTTATAAAGCGCCAACATATTCCGCAGCGCTGTACAATAGGTGGGTTACATACATTGGACATACAGAGTAACATATAAAGCAATCAATAACCGATACAAGAGGTGAAGAGAGCCCTGCCCAAAAGAGCTTACAATCTCTCATCATGTCAATTATTGGCTACTACAACTCTCCATTGATTGCCCTACCCCGTGCAAGGTTGCAACACTCCAGCCCATACAAACAGAAGAGCTGCCTGGCTCATTTGCATCTCCTCTTTCTTTGTCATACTTATATCTCTAAACTTATGTCCAAATAATCACCCAAACCATTTATTTATTCTATCTACGCTATTGATTACATAATTCTAACCATCTACTTCTCAGCACCTCACTCATTACACACCTTCTCTTAAATTCCCTTCCATGTTCTATAAGATTTTTGTCCTATTCTTTTAGACTGTAACTATGTCTCTTGAGACAAGCTTACGCTGATCTAGTTTAGTACTACTTTATGATAAACTATAAACAATGGCCGCACTCAATGCTTTAGCTTTTATACCGCTGACTCCAATTCCCAAACCCACACTTTGGATTTCATACCCCCTTCTCATTTTAGGCTAATGGCACACAGGCACTGTAGCATTTCTGCCCCACAATCAGCTCTGTGTGTGCACTGAGAAGCTGAGCCATGCCTGTCAATGCACACATGCAGGAAGCAGAAGCCAATGAAGTGGCTCTAATGAGCCAGGTCCCTTTTAACCTCCTGTGTTTGTCAGTGTAATCTGCTTGTTTATTGTATACATCCTTCTACTGTACAGTGTTGTAGAAGATGCATCCATATAGTAATTGAGCTACACACACAGTCTAGTCTGGAGATCTCCAGACTTTTTAACCTGTGAGCCACGTTCCAATGTAAAAAGAGTTGAAGAGCAACACAAGCACAAAGAAGTTCCTGGGTGCCAAATAAAGGCCCTATGTTTGTTTGGTTTTTATGCAACCAAAACTTGCCTCCAAGTTAGGAGTTCATAAAATAAGCACCTGCTTTGAGGCCACTGGTAGTATCCAGGGGTTGGGGAGCAACATGTTTCTCGCAAAGCCACTGGTTGGGGATCACTATTCTAGCCAATGCTCTCATTGTATCATATATTCCTTTTCTACTTGTAATTTTGGAATGTTGAGGTGTATAAGTTGAATATATAACTTAATAGCCTCCTTCTACGCACAGTACATCATTTCCCTGCAACCATCTTTTCTGCATAAACCATTTGGCTACAGGGTTGTTACATTACTGAACGAGGGTATTTCAAACCACTGACTTTTTAGTTAGAATTAAAAACTAGACTAAATGAAACTAGACAGATTCGTGAATTAAGCAAGCATAATAATGCCAACACATGTAAAAAAAATGTGCGTGGATATTATTCTCATTCATAAGGCTGCTGGCACACAAAGAGGTTAGATGCCCACAATAAATTTCCTTTACTGCAACCAGTGGGAAAACATATTCGCCACACTTATACCCAGTGATTTTTGTGAGTTTCCTCTTTGTGCATCGGTCCCTAAGCTCAGTAACTGGCATCAGCACAGAGCATGTGCAGTGAATCAGCAGAAAAGAAGATGAGGGGCTACTGGGGCATCTTTGGGGCACAGGTCTTCCCTCCTAAAGGGCTTTGGTTGCCTTGGGCTGGTACAGAATCCCAAAACAAACAGCATTTTTAGCCTTCTTCCTTCTTCAATGTTCCTTTATGAGAGCTGTAAAACAACCTCTTTATCACCTATTTGTATATTAAAAGATAATTTGTTTAAAGACAACCTGGCACACAAAGAGTTATATGAACGACACCCGTTCCTAAAGGCAATAGTTAAAAATCAGATTAATGGGGAGCACAAGGAAAGATGATGTTTGTGGACAGTGGTAGACTGCTGTGTTTTATTGGGCGCCCCTGACACAAATGTCTTCTGTATTTTATTATTATGTTGATAGTAGAGAAAGTCACATGCACAGATATTGAGGAGCTTCTTTAGCAGCCATATGCTTCTGAGCTATGAAGTGAAACATCTTGCACGTGGTGTTTTGGTATGTATATGCACAATGGAAGATTTTCACCTTTCCCACTGGTTCCCGTACTACAGGTGAACCGGATTAGGCAAATGACCCCATTTTTGTTTTCAGCAGGGCAATTGTGCATTATTACCACTATATAAACCACTCCAAGTATTAATAGGTCTGACCCCTAATCCTCTGACAAGCTGATTACTTAATGGCTAGTAGCAAATTCTCTCTGTCTAGAAGTGTCAAGTGAAATGGGATTTTTTTCAAAGAATTTCTGCCCTTTTCATTTATCTGATGGCAGTGATGGGCACCAATGAACCCTCTCTCTCAATTCCTAGAATGCTTCATTATCCTTTCAACCATCTATGCACAGAATATACAATAGAAATCAAGATACTAACATATATGAACAACTCCACTCTCTGCAAAAACCTTGGCAATGCAGTCATGTAGTTGCTGTGTAAAGGAACCTTTGTATATCAACTCCAGGTCTTACATGAAGGGGGTTATGTAAAAAAGGCACTAAGCTTGCCCAGGTGTAGTAACCCATAGCAACCAATCAGCAGATAGCCCTTTACTGGTTGCTATGGGTTACTGCTCCAGGGCAAACTTAGTACCGTTTATTATATATAGGGGTTAGAATCATATTAAAATGATTGCTATGATTTAGGGGCAGATAGATTGCCCATTGAAAGGGATGCATCATTAACTCTTTTAAAGAGCCATAAAGACTGCTCCCTCTAGGCACTTTAGGACAACTGCTTCATGTCATGAATTGGAATATCAGAGGAGGACTATATTGACTAAACTGTACAGAAGGGCAAAGAAGGGAGATATAGGATTCCAGTCCTGGAGACAGAAGATAGGCTGGTGGCCTCCTCCGGCGTACATGGAAAGTATAGGTTCAATTATGTCTGCCACAGTCATGTGTTGTAAATTAGATTAATGGAACACTACTATTGCAAGCCTACACATCAATGGCTGGTCACCAAAGTGTCAGAGCAAGAAACTGATGATCAAATATAACTTATTTATCCTCTTAGAGAACTGCATTGATCTAGTCTAGAGGCTAGACCCACACAGGTGAAAAACATGCATTTCTTTGTAAATGTTGCTTAAGTTGCATCTACATCATTATGTGTGTTAAACTGGCGGGCATGGGAATTCACTTGCATGCCCTCCATTTGTACACAACTTCATTGGCACGAAGTGCAGTGTGTAAAATGAACCCTGGGCTTGGTGCCTGGTCGATGGCAAGTGTACTTGGACCTACATTACAATTGCTCCACAGCTATTAAATTATTTAGCTAATGTTAAATGTGCAACTAACAGATAGCAGTAAGGTAAAACCAAAATGTGTGGTTAAAGTAATTGCAGCAAATGAACAGAGGTACCTTACAGAGGGAGGAAATAGTCGTGTTTATGGGCAGGAGGAGAGCAGATGAAACCATGCCTTCATTGCTTCCCACTGCCTAATTAATTGAAGCTTTAGGTTTTCATAGTTAAGCAATAAAAGAGGAGGGTTCAGCAGAACCACTTGTCCCCTTATTATTTTACCGAGTACCAAAGTAGTGATAGGTCTGTCTCTGTCTGTCTGTCACTATCTCTCCCTTTCTCTCTCACAGTCTCTCTCTTTTCCTTTCCGCTCTGTCTCAACACCTGTAATGCTTAAAGAGCAAAGCTTTTGTCTGCTTCTAATATTATTATTTTTTTTTTTTACTTAATTGCCATTTCTGCCGCCTGCATTAGAGTTCCTTTCAGAGGGGTTAACACAGGCCGGCAGTGAATGGAGCCCTGATTGTGCTGCTGTCAGCCCTGAATAGCGCACTCATTGTACAGATAGGGCTTCGGCAGGGGGGGGGGATGAGAGAAGCAGGACGGGTCGTCATTAAAAGCATCCAGCAAAACTGATTGGAGTGGAGGGGTAATTCAGACTTAAAGTGGCTTTTTATCTTTGCATTCTCCCAGTTCAACCCCCAAAAATAGTATCCGTAGTTAGCAATTCATAAAGGCTAGTTTTCTTTTCATTCCATTTCTCTTTTTCCTCCTGTTTCTTTAGTTTATTTGTCTTTTGTGGGAGTTGGGGGGGGGTCGTTGTTTAACAAAACATAAATACAAAGGAATGCTTCAAAAATGACAAAAATGCATCCATTTCTATGGAATGCTCACCAAGAAAACAGCACAAAACCCACATGTGCAATTTATCCACTTTTCCTAAGACTTTTATATTAAATTGTTGGCTTGTCATTGACCTGTAAGCGCATCAACTATTAGGCTGAATCATTACTCAGAATCCAAATGGGAACAATATGCCAATACATTGCTCTTAGGAATGAATTAAACATAGGAAATAATACACAGATACCACAGGAGTTTCTCTTATTCTATATCTGCACATTTTTCAGTGATTTCTGAGCTATAGACAATACATTAACTAGATCACAGTAACCTTTAATTTTTCAAAATCTAAAAGCTGAGAAACCCCTTTAATTGGAGATGATAAGGACAGCTTTGGCAGTAGAGCAGTTAATGCTTCTCAAAGAGACTTGCAACTAAGGCCTCAACCAGAGGTGTCAAAAGGAAAGAAGGGGAAAAAAAAGACCATAAAGCAGATAAAATCCCCTTCGGCTGACAGCACTTCCCCTCTCTATAGGTTTTCATGCCCCCTGTTGCTGCCCTCTTTTTCTCTTCAAATACCTGTCAAGGGCAGAGAGACAGAATGGCACTCAAACCTCATCTATACCCGAGCCTTGTGAATGCAAGAGTCTTCTAAAGTGGTATGCACACAGTTTCCTACTGAAACACACAGGCACACAATGATCCTTTTTCCTGCTGGAGCCTGGGGTATAATAAACATCTTTTGCTTTTTTTTTTGCTTTTTTATTATTATTATTTTTTCCCTGCTGAATATGAGGCCGGTAGGACAACTGAATGCTGTGGATTTTCTATTTTGCAGGAGCTCATGGAATGGGAATTGTCAAATGTGCCTGAGATTCTGTTAAAGATATGTGACATTAGATGCCAGATTGAGTATTAAAAATCCTACATTTATAATTCTAAACATTCCGTAAAGTTTTAAACATATATTTATATCTAATTTCATACGGACATTGGCAGCTTTACACGAGCAGTGCAGTTTTATAGAGTTTCTCCTGTCAACTTCATGTTGGTTTTATGTAAATAAGTGTATATAATAAAGCCATGAAAATACACAACAGTAGAGCCATGACAACAATACGTGACTAGCATATGAAATATATCATGTATGAAGATAAGTGATGTCTCATCTGCCACTCAATTTACTTCATTTTGACTTTTGTAAATGTTTTGTAATTATAAAAATATTTCAGGTTCACTAAGTTCCATTACCTGAAAAAAAAAGCTCTTCGACCCCAACTTTTTATCATCATGGAATGATTTGATTTTGAGACTCTAACAATCGTATGTTGGGTACACTATTTTCCCATATACAGGTATGGGAAACCGTTATCCAGAAAGCTCCAAATTATGGAAAGCCTGAATCCCATAGACTCAATTTTAATTAAATAATTTAGAATTTTAAAACTGATTTCCTTTTTCTCTCCAATAATAAAGCAGTACCTTGTAACTGATCCCAACTAAGATATAAATAATCCTTATTGGGTGCAAAACAGTTCTATTGGGTTTAATTAACGGTCTATAGATTTTTTAGTAGACTTAGGGGCTGATTTACTTACCCACGAACGGGTCGAATGGAGTCCGATTGCGTTTTTTTCGTAATGATCGGTACTTTGCGATTTTTTCGTATGTTTTGCGATTTTTTCGGATTCTGTACGAATTTTTCAGATCCAATACGATTTTTGCGTAAAAACGCGAGTTTTCCTATCCATTACGAAAGTTGTGTAAAAAGTTGCGCATTTTGCGTAGCGTTAAAACTTACGCGAAAAGTTGCGCATTTTTCGCGTAAGTTTTAACGCTACGCAAAATGCGCAACTTTTTACGCAACTTTCGTAATGGATACGAAAAACTCGCGTTTTTACGCAAAAATCGTATTGGATCCGAAAAATTCGTACAGAATCCGAAAAAATCGCAAAACATACGAAAAAGTCGCAAAATATTCGTTTTCAAGTCGGAACTTTTCCAATTCGGGTCGGATTCGTGGGTTAGTAAATCAGCCCCTTAAGGTATGGCGATCCAAATTACGGAAAGACCCCTTATCTCGAATACCCTTGGTCCTGAGCATTCTGGGTAATGGGTCCTATACCTGTATTATAAAAGGATGTATCGTTTCAGCAAAGATGCAAGAAGATAGTCGGTTTAATTTTGGTTTACTTACTATAAACATAAATGTAATTATTCGATTAAAAATGGTACCAATAATGTAAAAAAAAAAAAAAAACCTCTTTTAAAAAATGAACAATGTGCAAACAAGGTTAGTGAAGTGACTGGGATTGAGTCTGATTGTTGAAGCTCATTTATCAGAGGTGGAGTTGCCATTATTGGTCTGTGTTTGGGTGCTTTATGAGGAGCAGTGGCTAAGTATATGTTGGCATGAAGGCTAAAGGACAGCCATTATCAGCTAGGCACCATAACTGACATAAACTCAATTAATAAGTGCACATATTGGTTCCTCGTACATAGCAAACAATCTACAATCTGGAAGTAGCCTGGAAATCTCTTCCCTGGTTTGGTGCTATATTGCCTATTCCTCCTGGCATGGCAGATAGGCAATCACAAGAATACCAGGAACTAGTTTTAATATTATCTTTCTTTTGAGTTCACCTGTTTAGGATTGCACCTTCCAGCTTTTATGTTCTCACATGGATAAACCCATTTAAAACAGGGCCCAATTTTATTGTGCATTAATATTAATAATAATAATAATAATAGAATCTAAGGAAATCAGGCTGCACCAGGTCAAGCTAAATGTATAATGGGGGAAAGTGATACAAATATGGACAGGACAAAGCACACAATTTTGTTTGTGAAAGCAATATTTCCTTTCCACAAATTAAATATATAACTTTTGCAAACAAGTAAAAGTATTTAGTCATCCGTAGATCTTATTTAAGCTGGTGTTGAAAACTATGCAGCTGACAATCAAATTCTGTTGAACGAAGAATTTTCAACTGTGAAAGGCAGAATATTATTCCTATTTAGGGCATAATGGTGGTGCTTTGGTTATACTGGTTACATAACACTGGGGTTCTAGGTAAGACTCAAGCCAGGGCATTATCTGCAAGGGGGAATGGTTTGTTGGTAGTGGCAAGCGAATCTGTCCCTGTCCGAAAAAATTAGCAAAACCACAGGAAATTTGTAAAATTGCAAAAATTTGTCAAATGAATGGGCTTCTTTCATGGACTTTCTTGTGGAGATATTTTTCTGCAGCTACTTTTCATTTAAAATAAATTGAGATTTATGGGCTTTTTTCCAGCTTTTTCTGCAGCAACTTTTTCTGTGCAGAACACACTAGAGCAGGGTTCCCCAACCTTTCTTACTCTTGAGCCACAGTCAAATGTAAAAAGACTTGGAGAGCAACACAAGCATCATAAAAGTTCATGGAGGTGCCAATAAGGGCTGTGATTGGCTATTAGGGGCCTCTATGTACACTATCAGCTTACAGCGGGCTTTATTTGGTAGGAAATCTTGTTTTTATCCAACCAAAACTTGCCCCCAAGTCAGGAATTGAAAAATAACTACCTGGTTTGGGGGCACTGGGAGCAACATCCAAGGGGTTGGGGAGCAACAGGTTGCCCCCGAGCCACTGGTTGGGGATCACTGCACTAGAGTCTATGTGTATTTTTCCATGGTGAATGTTGTGGTGGTTTCGCAATATATTTGCCAATGGTGAAATTCATCATTTTACCTTGAATCCATACCTGGCAAAATATTTGATTCACCATTGTTCATTGGCTTGTTATAAAATTGCCCATAGAGTTTGTGAATGCACTATGGCCCTTAGATTTTAAGCTCCACTATGGCAGGGGCCTATGGGAGTGATATGTGAGAAAATATTAATAACTTATACAATTAGTTTCCCATTTATAACTTTTATTAGATTTCCCCATAATTATGTTATTCCATGACTGCTAAAAACTAAAAGCAGCTGAAGTCTTTAGGAAAACTGTACCCCCAGAATGAATACTTAACCAACAGACAGTTTATATTATATTAAGTGGATACACAGAAGGGGGTTGTGGGAGCACTCCAAGGCTAAATAAAATATACAATACAATGGAAGTGCAAATGATCTGGCCAAATTAACTACAAGCATACAAAAAGAGAGGGGGATTGATCAATGCACATTCCCTGGTCCCCTGTTTCTTAAGTAAATTATCTTTGCTAGTGCATGTGTTTACAAACAGGGGTTTTTAGTTACAAAATTATAACCATAAGATTGGTAAGCCACCATACCACGTCAAGGTAAACCCCGTATGGTGGGCCTATCTATTTACCTCTGGTCGTATTTTTCAAATCCCGTGCACTGTTGCCACTCTTGACCTGGGGGCTGGTTTGAGTCAGAGGGCTTAGTCACTCCCATGCCTTCAGCTTTTATAGAGAGAGATTGTCAGGACCACAGCTTGGTTCTACAGGCTTAATCCTCCCCTGCTTGTGGCTTGTAAAGGAGAAGAGTGCCCATTAACCAACACCCATTTTATTAAAGGCATAAGACCACCATTAAAGGGACAGGTGTGGGGGTGCTACACCCACATGCAAGTTTGGCCATTCTTCCTGCAGAATAACTCTGCTAAAATGCATAGATACACAGAAGCTGTGTATGCATAATAATGCTGTGTGAGCCACTAACCTGAAGCCAAACATCTTAGTGGAATATCATTTTCTTTATACTCAACAGCAGGAAGCTAGGTTATAAGTTAACATATGTCAAAAAAGATTGCCGGGGATGCAAGAGGATTCCCAGAAGTTTGATCTTTTTGACTTTTTATGGGCACTTTCCTGACTATTGCATTTTCAATGTGTAAATTTATCTGAATATGTTCAACCCGTTTAAGCATTCAAACACTTTCCGTTTTCAGTGAGTGTTAGTGCTCAGCTGGGCTGCCACTAACACCCACATGAATTGTTGATCTCTGATGCAAATCTGGGTGGAGATAATAAATAATGATAATAAAGTATCATTAAAAGAAATTCAAATAAAAAAAGGAGTCTCACACCTCCACAGTGTGGTCACTGGTAAAATGTCAGTCTAGCTTATGAGAAAGCACTCAAAATCCAATTGAAAACTTGATGACATGGTACTGAAAGTGCATAATATATATAACATTTCAGATGTTGAGCTGAGCCTCTAAACAGTGCTCAGATGAGTAGTAGCACCCCTGGGTACAGACCGGGTATATACTTGCATGTGAACTTTCTGCATCATGTAATAAGGTTTTTCATTACATCTGGTCAGAATGCTCCTATATCTAATGGTGTGTAAAAACATGCAAATCGTACAGATGTTTTCACACTTTTTTTGTAAGCATGCCCACTTGACCTGCCTGCTGCTACATCTGATGTGTAATGGCATGTGTGGCTGGCTCATAAACCCTGACCTCAAGTTGTTCGAGAACATATTGAAATCATATTGAGATGTAAAAAAAAACTTTTTTGTTTCATAGCCAACAACGTCATTACAGTACAAACATTGTGAAGTATATGTCAAGCTAATCTCTTATGTATGGGCAAGTAAATAGAAAGCTGATCCAGGGACATGCAGTTGATGCTAAGGTATTTAGTAGGCTGTTTGTACAGTTACCTGTTTGGCTTTTTGTGCAAAAACGTTCCTTTGTACAATTCTTTAGAAACAGAAACAGAGTCCGGCAACATATCGGGCAGATCACAGAAGTATGGAATGCTATATCATATTTTCTTGGAAGCAATCACTACATTCACTGTTGACTATTATTCTGATGCGATTATAGTTGTTTTGTTCTAAGTGCGGGTCTTTGATGTTCACCTGAGCAAGGATCTGTGTGTGTTGTACAGCACATATCAGAATAAAGCATGAAGTACGATTGTATTTTGTTGATTGTAAGTTACTATTTGAGCCAACGGTGCTTTCCCATATTGCCAGCTAGGAACATCTGAATCTTCTATAGGTGTCACGTGTGCGCTGTTGTCCCAACTTGTGTAACAGGGTAGCCAGAATGTTCACTACTGCGTTTATAAGCAAGTCGGGAATGAGCCCCATCTGGCAGTAGCTTTAAACTGGATAATTTAATTTCTTCATCTGTTTAAAGAAACATTTGGAGACAATAGGGGCTGAACTACAAAGGAGTTTCAACCTCCACGAGCCACTTAAGCTGTCCATACATGCATCGTACGAAACCTATGATTTCAACTTGATTTTCAAACCATGTGTGGGTTCTAAATTATCATCCCAATAATTTTCATACCATGCAGATCATTGCATGCTAACATACGACTGATATGTGAACTTCGTCGGAATCTGAATGTGTATAGAAAGTTTTAGGGCTGTGTCCCTTGTTGGTCCTCAGTGGATGCTTTGGTAACACATTGGGTGTAACTTATACCAGGGAATGGGCCTTAGTAATGAGGAATGACAAATTTTGCTCTTCCAAAAAATTAATGAAACCGTTGAAAAAAATTATACAATTCATTGGAGTCAATGGTCATTTTTTTTTTCTATCAAGTGCATTAGTTCTGGTTAAACAAATTGCATAGCAAAATTCTAATACAGGTATGGGATCCCTTATCCGGAAACCCGTTATCCAGAAAGCTCCAAATTATGGATAGCCTGTCTTCCATAGACTCCGTTTTAATCAAATAATTCAGAATTTTAAAACTGAATTCCCTTTTCTCTGTAGTAATAAAACAGTACCTTGTACTTGATCCTAACTAAGATATAATTAATCCTTATTGGGTGCAAAACAATCCTATTGGGTTTAATTAATGGTCTATAGATTTTTTAGTAGACATAAGGTATGGAGATCCAAATTACAGAAAGACCCCTTATCCGGAATACCCTTGGTCCCAAGCATTCTGGATAACGGGTCCTATACCTGTACTGCCAATGAAATTAAGTTACTAAAGCAAACAGGCCATTTTAGGTTTTATATCAGTCCCAAACCAAATATAACAGAGATGTGGCCTCCTGCATAGAAGGATACGATTCCTGAATCACACGCCAGACATTGCATAATAGAAATAAGTTGTTATCCAATTTCATTCTCAGCCAAGGTTCCAGGGAAGGGTGCCCGGTCCCTAGTTTTTAGCCCCTAGAACTGGAACCTTTATCAGCCTAATTTGTCAAAGAAAACTTTAAATAAAGGGAGAAAATTCACAGCCCCTTTTACAGGGTTTTAGGGCTATTTGTCAAAGGGGTATAAGCAAGAGTTTGCCCTTATATAAACATGCACCTACAATTCTAGGTAAAGGGATCAAAAAGAAAATGTGGTTAAAAACTCCCCTGGTCAAAAGACAGTCTAGTTAACCTGCAACTTGGTAATAAACTAAAGTGTTAATGAGAGCTGAGTTCAAATGAGGTTTATGGATTTAAACAGGGGTCCAGGCACTCTTGAGGTCCATTCAGGTGAGGTTGAATTTAATGAGTGTTTTTTATCTTATTAGCACCCAATCCCTATGGTATTTGACCATCTTATTGAATGAAAACTTCTTCTACTACTACTACTTGTACTACTACTACTAATAATATTATACTGCACTCCCCCCCAACACTAACCTGTTTTCATTGCCCATTCATTTGTCCATTAGCAAAGTGGAGTTGGAAGACCCCATCTTGGGTCACCTAAGCTACTTCTGTAGGCGATTCAAGATAAGAAATATGCACAGTTTAAACCAGGTCCAGATCAGTTTGAATCACACATACTCAGTGTTGGTAACTGCATGCAGAGAAAGATTAAGCAGGGCAAGAAGATCCCCGCCAACCTCTTGCTTTCTTTTTCAACAGGTAACAAAAATAGGGCATTATTGGGGTTTGGGAGGGGAGAGGTCTCTATGGGGCAACTACCTTTTATCTACGACTTCCATTCTCCTTTAATAGAGGGGTTCATCTTATAGAAAAAAAATTGATTTTTAAATAAATTATCCAGTTCCCTTACTTTTATTCCAATGTGATGTGTCTGCAATGGCGACACCAAAATACAGGCTCAAATGTCAATGCACATACACTGAAAATACCACGGCAAGTCCTTATAAAGCACCAACATATTCCCCATACAATATACACTGTCAGGACCAGCTGGGATTCTAACTCTGGTGTGTGTATTCTGGGACAGCTAAGCCACTGGAGGCTTTTAGGGCTGCTGGGCTGGTCCTGATTGGTTCTGCCCATGTACCTCTTGTACTCCTGCTGTCCTCCACCCACCTTATTAGCCCTATGCATAGCTCATCATTTAATTAAGACCATTCATTGCTCTTGCTTGGTCATTAAGCTTTCTAGCCTAGATCTTGCCCTCCTGTGACTTGTGTTTTCCTGTTCCTGAGACCCCCATCTGGTGCTAGTCCCTGAGTCCTTGCCTGGTTCCTTGTTCCCTGCCTTGGTCCTGTACTCCTGTGTCCCTTTTGGACTCCTCTTGCCAGTTGCCTGTATTGACTACTGGCCTGATTACTGTTTCTGCCTGCCGATTGCTCCTGTCACTGGCCTGTATATTTGTTCATATTTTCACCCTACACCAGTTGCTGTTTTGTTATTTTGTCTTCATTAAATCCTTGAATTCACATTATCATGGCTTCATGGCTTCTGCCATTTATGGGTATTCCCTGGGTTTCCCAGTATACAGACTCCCATCTTATTGCTTCTCCTCAGTGTCTGAACGTTACTTACCAATACAAGAGGAAAAGTGGGCCATTAAGTAGAAATCTGCGACTAAGTGGGAATCACTGCACCACACTATACCTTAGCTGTAGGATTGCCCAGTTGCCTGCACTATGGAAACCAATAGCTACTGTATGTGCCATCCACTTGGTCATTTGGTCAATCTGATGGTGCAGAAGTTCAAACGCCAGTGGGTTAATTCCTTTCACACAGAAACCACAGTGACAGAGGTTTTTAAAATGGCGGCTGATCCTGAAATATAATCTAGTCTATTTATTGTGTTTATATAATTACGCAGAGCCAACAGGAACCAAACAGATGGGGTTTCCCATCACCCCTTTCACCACAGACTCAGCATTTATCTTGGCTATATGGAAGCCTGGCAGTCTATTAAGAGTAATCTAATCTCACCATTTTGCACAGACAATTATCCTTAGGCTTTGTATACACCGAGCTGTGATCAGGTTACTCATCAAAGCATTTTATGACTAAATAATAACTGTAGGGCGTGACCTATGACCTTCAGGAGGAACCTGACAGTCATTTTGACTTTCCAAACAGAAGAGTGTCCCTGTCCCAAACCAGCCAACCTGATAACACTGACATTTTTGTTGTGCCCCTTTCATATTCTGTGGCCAAATATTTGGGTGGTTGCATATAAGGACCATTGTATTCGGTGAAACCCATCAGTGACTCTGGGTTTACACAGTGTAATTCTAATGAGGGGTTTATGGTGCAAGAGGGTGTGCGAGTGGTGACATTTCAAAGAAAATATTTATTCACTTTAGCCTTTCACTAAACCCTTCAATATCCACCTTTTTGACTCGCCCTCTAGTTTTAGTCCTCCCTGTAACCAGTTTACCATGACACTGTCCTCGCACGATTTCCCTTCTTAGAATGTCAATTCGTTTTGTACACATGTTTAAATAGTATTAGGAAGTTTTCTCTTGTATGAAAGATTCAGTATTCATGACAGTATAATGGGGTAGCTACAGAGGCTGTGCCCCTTTCTACTTGCACTACTGCAAGCAAGTTGTCCAATAGAATTAACACCTCGCAACAGTGCACCACAAAATCTTGCCCACTGTAAGCACTGGAGGGAGACATCAGACAGAGTGCTGTGTGCACCAGCTAGCACAGTAACTAGCAGTGGTATCAAAAGCTGGGTAGGACTGGCCCGCAGGTGTACAGGGAGAAAACTCAGCGGGTCCCATCCTGTTGGGCCCCACCACCCCGAGAGCACTGGCAGGCTGCATGATGGAGCTATAGGGTATCAGAATGCATTGCACGATACTTAACTGCGCTGGTACCAGTATTTATGGTTATAAATAAGAAAGTATTGTTGTTTAGGTCCAAGAATATTTATGACAGAAAATAAGCTCCCCCACCACCTTTTCATTGCCCCAGGCCCTGCTAGAAGGGCCAGAATCACTGGTTTTACACCTTAACACATACTGAAATGGTTTTTACAGATTCTATGGTGAATAATAAGCTACTTTTTAAATGGAATTTAATTGATGATGTGAAAATTCTGCTTAGTTCTAATATTTTTATGCAGATTAGATGGAACAAATCATCCTACTAAATTCATAAAAAAAAGTCAGCCATAATGGTACAGCTTATTATAGCAACCAGTGTCAAAAAGCCAGTAAAACAGATCGGCATGGAAAATGCAAGGTGGCACTATGTATACATGTATTTTACAGGCCATAACTGCAGGGACAAAGTGTAAGTGGCTGGCACACCCACATACAGTATTTACAGGGGTAAAGAGATGGTGGATGGAAATGCTTAAAATAAATTGTATAGAGGTGTTTGTAGCAGTGGGAATATGTTCCCAGAGTTTATGATTCTATGATTTCCTTGTTATCTGAAAAAAGGGAATATTGGACATTTGTTTTCCCTAAACCCAGGGAAAGGACACTTCAAGGAAAGCTATATATTTGTCACATTAAACCTAAGGACTTGATTGACATGACCAATAAACATATGAAAATGTTTAGTATGGGCATTAAATCTACAAAAGCATTTAATATAGCCACTAAACCCACGGAAGTACTCAGTATGGCCAATAAACTTAGGGAAGTACTTAGTATGGCCATTAAACCCATGGAAGTACTCAGTATGGCCAATAAACCTAGAGAAGCACTAAGTATGGCCATTAAATCTTGGGAAGCACTTAGTATGGCCAAAAACCTGGGAAAGTACTCAGTATTGCCATTAAACCTACAGAAATATTTAGTATTGCCAATTAACCGAGAGAAGCACTCAGAATGACCTATAAACCTAAAGAAGCACTCAGTATCACCAGTAATCCTAGAGAATCACTCAGTATGTCCTATAAACTTAGAGAAGCACTCAATATGGCCAATAACCCTATAGAAGCACTCAGTATGGCCACCAAACCTACAGAAGTACTCAGGAAAGCATGTCCAATAAACTTAGAGAAACTCTCAGTATGTCAAATAAGCCTAGAGAAGCACTCAGTATGGCCACCAAACCTTCAGAAGTACTCAATATAACCAACAAACCTAGTTTGGCACTCAGTATGGCCACTAAATATATGACAGCACTTGATATAGCCAATAGTGATGGGCGAAAAGTTTCGCCAGGCATGGATTCGCGGCGAATTTCCGCGTTTCGCCATTGGCGGATTGTTTCGCGAAACGGATGAAAAATTCGCCGCGGAAAAATTCGCCGCACGTCCAAAAATTGTCGCCGGCGTCAAAAAAGAATAGTCGCGGGCGACGAAACAAGAGCCGCGCGACGAAACAAGAGCCGCGGGCGACGAAACAAGAGCCGCGCGCGACGAAATAATAGCCGCGGGAGACGAAACAATAGCCGCGGGAGACGAAACAATAGCCGCGCGACAAAATAATAGCCGCGGGCGACAATTTTTTTTGTCGCACGACATTTTCGCCGTTTCGCGAATTTTTCGCCGTTTCGCGGATCTTTTCAAAGATTCGCAAATTTTTCGGCAGAGCGAAACGGAACAGATTCGCTCATCACTAATAGCCAATAAACCTAGGGAAAAACCCAGTGCTTCCACTAAATCTAGGGTAGCACTCAATATTGCACACTACACTGATTTTGAAAAAATACATTTTGAGACAATGAGTATTTTGATAAAGTACTTGCCTCCCAGCAAGAGATTGCCTTCAAGCCTTAAACTGATTTAGGCATAATGGCATCAGACTACCCCTGTTTATCCAGTCTTACCTCCCTTTTGAAACCTATTTCCTAAGTCTTGCATTGTAGTTCACCTAACTTCCTCTCCTGCCTGTTCATTCTCTTCCCCTCTATTCTGACTACTGTTGTTTAAAGGAAAAGTCCTTGAATTGTCACCAGAGGTCAATCTCCCTGCTCTGCTTGCTTTTGTAAGCTGCCTTCCAGAAGTGGGTTCCTTCCCTGCACCTGCAACAATTACCCTGTGTTAGTCAAGCTTGCAGGAGTCGGGTCAGGGGTCAGTCAGTCAAGAGGGGGCTACTTCTCAGACTGTTAAATCTGTTATCATTTATCTCTATTGTGATAGCTGTCTGTCACTGGGGGATCAGGTTGTGTTTCAGCTCCTTGCCTGTTTCTCTAATAGAGTTTTCTTATTGGACATTCTTATCAAGAACATTTATTATTACAGCTGATATACATAAATATATAGATGTGTAAGTTTACAATTTTTATTTATAAACATAACCCAGAGGCTTTCACTATTTCACTTAAAAAAACAAACAAATACACAGTAATGTAAAAGAGATACCTATATTGGCTAACAATAAAAATACACTGCAGGCTTTTGGTGCGCCAAGGCCCCTTTGTTAGTTATTTTGCCTGGCGAAGGGGACTTGGTGCCCTGAAAGCTTGCAATGTATTTTTATTGTAAGCCAATATAGGTATTACTTCTACAATACTTTTGTATTTGTGTTTTTATTTGTTATTTTTGCCAACGGCTAACACAGTACCACAATTTTTGTTTTGTTATTACTATTATACTCAAAATACATAGATATGCTTGAATATAAAAGAATCATCAGACTTTCCCTAATTCCTAATTAATAAAAAAATAGATGAGAAAAAGAGAGAAAGATGACAATTACTGTGAAAATGCATTTGAAATTTGTCTGCAGTGGAAAGGAACCACTGGGACGAGCAGCCATGTTTAGTCACACACTTTTTTTTTTTTATTGAAGCCTGTCAGTGCTTCTGTCACCCAAGTGCAAAAAGTGCTCACTCAAAAGTGCCACACAGTGCATAAGGGTGCATAAAAATTCATGGTAAAATTCATAAAATGTGGCTTAAAAAGCCGGATAATAAAAATTCTCTTGCCCCTACCAAAAGGTCTGGGGCTATAAGAGCATGTGCAAAAGAAACAGTGACCAAGTGCGCTAAAGTGCCAGTGCTACACCAAAGTGCTTAGCTGGCATTCCAGGGGTGCAAATCCTGGGGCACAGTCTCGGACTCTATTCTAGTGCGGGCCCCTTGGCCAGAGGATCAAGTGCCTCTCCGCCCAGCAGTGGGGAGGGGGCCGATACATGCATCCCTTAGCTAGGATGCATCCCCCCCCCCACGCCAAGAACAGATACTACACTTGATCTTAGCCAAAAGGCCAGTCACACACATGTACTTAAAGAGAGAGCCTTGCAGTTTGCTCATTATGCACATAAAGCATGTGATTAGCTAGCTAGGGACACTGGGGGCCATATTTATTATAGTGTGTAAGCCAACATCACAATGTTGCCCATAGCAACCAATCAGCAATTGGATTTTTATGGTCACATACAAGTTAGAAAACAAAAGCAAAGATCTGATTGGTTGCTATTGGCAACATCTCCAGTGATCTTGGTTTACACACTATAATAAATATGCTCCTCAGCCTCATTTGCATGGTTGTGCCCAACATGGCTGCCAACACGGATAGGTCCCTCCTAGTACAGGAAGCGTGTGGGCTCTATTTGTTGCACCTCCAGTAGGGGAACGATTTCCACCTGTACTTAATGCAACCTAGAGCTGAACCAGTTCAGAATAACTGTAATGTAGATAAAACAAATACTAATCTAGGAAGCATGCATACACAGGTACAGTTTGTCAGAATAAAGACACAAAATGTGAATATTCATGCATTTCATTTTATTAAATATTGGAAAATGTATGAGTAGGGCAGGGAAAATTACAAGCTTGTACTTTCCATCTGCTCAGGTGTGATTATTGCGCAAGGCTTTTATTTCACATATGAAGGGATGCGACGCCTGAGCAGTAACAGAATGAAAACATGAAAGTGTACATTTTAGGTAAGTAACCACTGGAAGAAGATTAAAAACTACCTGCTGCCACTTTTTTTATAAATAAAAATATCAAGAAATAACACATTTTGGAAAACAGATATTTTTCTATTAAATTCATATAATAGAAAGGACAATGGACCAGTCTCTACCCAAATATTATTTCTCATATTGGATCTATATGAATGTGCCTCAGCAGATAATGTACAGATACTGCCTGTCTGAAACACTGTAACATAATGTCCATTTTGTACTCTAAAATATGTCTACTTGTGCTTACTACAAAGTACTGAATCCAGGCAAATGTTATTCTGCTCATGAGGAGTATGCCCAATGCCCACATACTGTATAATGCACACCTCCAAGCCAAAGAGATCTCAGATGGGTAATTGTTATGATCACATACAGGTCCCGCACAGTGCTCCCAATTTATCATGAACTCCCTGATGACCGCAGCGTGCAAAACATTGTTTACAAGACAAGTTCCCAACAGAAACATGATTAGATACACTGCCCAAAATAGACCTAACAATACAAACAAATTGAGGTTTGACTGAATGACTTTGCTTGACATTCAAAGCTCTCTGAGATATTTATAGACCAAATAGTAGCACGGCAGTATTTTGGAATTTTTGTGAAGAGAAAACAAGCTTTTCTACAAAGAAAATAATTCATAAACATGAACATGTCTTACATATTGCAGATCTTATTTTGGCATGAGGAGCATCCATGGAGGAGTCTTTGTAAGGTTTCAAGGAGGAAAGTCTTTACAGCAGACCTTGAATAGAGGCATACTTGGTACCATGTCCTGTTATACATTGCTTCTCAAATAATGTCATAATTCCTATAATGGAGACCATAATGGTCTAGCCCCTCTTTAGCAATTTGAGTTATATGCTTAATGGTGAGTTAGGGACATGCCTGTCCTTATACAGTGTAGGGATTTTATCCAATCACATCAATACTGATATTGCAGATCTACCATGTAGAAATCTAGGGTGGACATTATACTATGAATTTAGGGTGAGACCAGTATTACTGGCCAATGGTCACTGCTATAAAAGTACTGTATATCTATATCTTAAAAAATATCTGATTTGAGTGTGGTTGACAAAAGCCATTATTCTGACCATGGAAACTGGCCATGTTTAGAACTACTGTACTGGTAAAACTCATCACTTTTACTTTTTAAGATCATAGTTTTAGTGGAAACACAAACTTAGGGGCACATTTACTAATCCACAAACGTCCGAAAAGCGTCCGAATGCGTTTTTTTCGTAATGATCAGTAATTTGCGACTTTTTCGAGCGCTCAATACGAAAAAGTCACGACAATTCACGAAAGTCATAATGGCTATGAAAAAGTCGTGACAATTCAAGAAATTTGTAATGGCTATGAAAAAGTTGCGACAATTCGCGCAAGTCGTAACAGCTACGAAAAAGTCGCAAAAAATACGAAAAAGTTGCAAAATGTTCGTTTTCCAATCCAAATTTTTCCCATTCGGATTCATGGATTAGTAAATCAGCCCCTTAGTATCTACCAGATAGATGTGGTCAGTAGCAAGAGCATTGTCTGCTAACCCAGCAAAGCCAACCTGCACCTCAAAATGAATATTAGGCAGATGAGCTTTGCCACGCTGGTGGTAATGTAATAAATCTGCCAAATGTGTCCCTAGTAACTCACACAAACTAATTAGCAGGCAGCATTTTAATGATATACTTATAATATAAGGAACCTTATTGTGAATTTCATTAGTAAGTCCTCTATGCAAATAGTAATGGAGTCCTCCATAGTGAAGGTAGATTACAGATATAAGGGCTCATTCACATGTGCAAGTGCAGTGACCAAAGTGCAAATTACCTGACGATCCCTTGATACCTCAGCCCAACATTGAAAGGGACTCAGGGGCCTTACTGCTCTTTTATATGATAAAACATAATACAGGTATAATATACAACTCCTGGATCATGGGGTTTCCCTAGATAAGAGATGTTTCTGCATTGTGGAGCGCCATTCCGTACAAATACCCTATAACCCTATACCCTGCAACATAAAGTAAAATTGCTCAGAGAACTCCAATGAGCACTTTTCATCAACTTACATCAATTATTGTTTTTAAACATTTCACGATATTAGCCATTTTTAACACTATTATTATAAATGTGTAACCAGAGTGGCCCTGCTGTTCGGCCAGAGTGAGGGTTGAGCAAAAGTTTAATTTCCTAAAGCATCTCTTTATACTTCCCTGCTCAATGTGACCAGAGTAATATAACTGAGCAGGGAAGCATTAGAAGACACTTCCTGCTTCAGGAAATTAAGCTTTTGCCATTCTAACTGCCCCTTGATGGTCCAAACATCTCTTATTTTCCATTTTCATGTTTATTTAAAATGGATCCTATGGAGTGTTCTGGATAATGGATTTGTGAATAAAAGATCCCACACCCTTCAGAAGCCCGAGCAGTTTGAAATTCATTGCTAAGTGCATTTAGAAAACAGTAGTGTGCACTTCAGACTTGTTTGTCTTATGAAGACCCCCCTGTTGTCTAGGTAGCTGCATGAAGTTCCCCCCAGACTAAATGGATACTTAAAATTACATTCTCACACTTTTGTTGACCTTTAATTCTCTTACTTGCTACGGTATGTAACATAGCTACACTTGAAATTGTGTTTACTTTGCTGCATATGTGTGTGTATCTACTCCTCGAATGGCTCTGCTATGCCTTACAGTGCACTTCAATTCACTGCAAAACTGACTTGATTTTCAATACAAATGTGTTGGTTAAGGCAAAGCCTGGGTGCTTCCATGGGCTCCAGATGGTCTCCACCATTATTTGCTTTTATCACAAATATACTCCCATTTACACATTGACCAGGCTTCCCAGTTCTGGCATCAGAATGGATTGTACTGGGGTGCAATCCAAGTTTTATTCAGCCCAGACTCATCTCATTACTATGCATGGTGTAATGAGGTTCTAAAGCTTGTTACCCTTCAACCATATGGTACACTGATAAAAGGTATGGAACTTCCTACACCATCTACATCTGTTACCATTCCACAATATGACACCAGTACAGCTACTCAACTTCTTCCTCAGTTCATATCCAATTTGGTGCAAGGGTGCACAAAACAAAATATCTGTATATGTTTTTGTGCAAATGTAAATTAAAACATAGATAGAGGTAAAGGTATCAGGCCAGAGTTTGAATCTATTTTTGGTCTCTACTACTAGGTTATTATGTAACATAACAAATGGTAGAAACGCACTCCCAATATAGAGGAAAATGGCCCTGCTGCGTCCAAGGTAAATGAATATCCATATGAATAAAATGGAGCACTCATAGGACTTACAAATAAGTGGCAGTTGACTCTCTGAAGGGTGTGCTCTATTTTGTTCTAGTATATATATATATATATTCCTATTTGTGCCTGTAAGTTACCCTCCCATATAGATTGTAAGCTCTACGGGGCAGGGACCTCCATCCTCTTGTGTCTTTGACTCTTAACTTATTGCAACTGTATTTATCTTGTATCTATCTGTATTTATTGTTGTACTTTGTATTTATCTATTATTATTTTAATAATCCCCTGTTTGTATTAATGTATTCTACTGTACAGCTCTGTGTACATAAGTAGCGCTTTATAAATAAAGATATACATACATACTTATATACCCCATACCTATGTATATATATATATAAATACTCGGGACCTAGGGTTTTCCAGACAAGGGGTCCATAATTTGGATTGGAATAAAAGGAAATCATTTTTAAAAATGTGAATCAAATAATTATAATGGAACCGGTGGTAAATGGCCTTCCTGTAATTTGATGCTTTCTGTATATATATATATACACCGGGTACAACATAGGGGTCACTGTGTGATGAAAGTTGTGTCCACTGTGCCAAAGATGGGTTATTATACCATATATTGCTGGGGGCACTGTTCCAGAGATGGGTTATTATACCAAATATTGCTGGGGGCACTGTGCCAGAGATGGATCATTATATCACAAATTGCTGGGGCAACTATGCCAAAGAGGGGTCACTATATCAAAAACTACTGGGGCCACTGTGCCAGAGGGGGGGGGTCAATATTTCTTATATTGCTGTGGCCATTATAGCATATATTGCTGGGGCCACTGTGCCAGGAGGTTATTTTATCATATATTACTGGGGCCACTGCGCCAGGAGGTTATTTTATCATATATTACTGGGGCCACTGTGCCAAAGGGAGTTTTATGCTGGGCGTCACTGACTGCTAATGCTGGGATGGGGACACTGTATTAATCTGGCGCACATAGGAGAAACTATAAGATTTTATCTTGTGCATCATTTGTGGATTCAAAAGTGGCCCGCACTTGAATGGCCATGGCCTTCACAATTCCCCCAATATACCTTCAAACAATGTTGGTCTCTATAAAAATATATTGCATAAACAAGCTTATATGTAAAACCATTTTCGTAAAAAATATACTTTTTGAAAAGCATGTGCCACTGGGTAATCTTTAAAAATGCCGCACTCTGGGATCCCACAATTCACGGTGCACACAAACATGCCAAGGCACACACATGCTAGGCCCCATCAGCCAATGAATGGACAGAGTTCTGTCTTTTACTCCCACACTACTTCCTGTTACAGTCAGAGCTGCATTATTTCCTGTCAGGTGATCTCTGAGGGAGCACACAGCCCATCACTAAATGGTGGATCAAGAAAAAGATGTAAAAGGACAATATACTGAGATATATATATATATATATATATTCCAGTTTGGCTAGATTCTTTATAGGTCACCTAACATAATATCTGTTGGTTAAGTATTCAATCTGGGGGTATAGTTCTCCTTTAACAAAATTTGCACCCATATTCCATCTATTTTAGCCATTTTAACCACTAGGATATATACTGGAACTGTACCAAAGATCTCTGCAGGTAAGTAAGGGGAGTTTGTAGCACCAAATGCTGTGTAAAGAACCAAGATATCTTTCAGCCCCGATAACATGTAACTCTCCCAGCCCATTCCAGAATGACCCTGTGGGCACTTTTGCTAAGCAGCTGAGTGCCGCTGACCACACTTTTCATGATGTTTAGCAGCAAATGATAAAACCGCAGAGGTATTTCAAAGCCACGAGAAAATACGATCTCCCACTAGACAGATATGTTGTTGTTTTTATTGTACGATTATTTGTGATATCTTGCAGCTGCCGCCATTCCTCTACCTGCGGAGTGATACAAATCCCAGACGAGAAGCTTTTCATCCAGCACTGAACATCTGCTGAGCGACAGACTGTGTGAAGTGTTTGCTGTGGGAGCAGTAGGACAGGACAGAACTTCACAGCTGGCTACGTGCATCTGTGTGCTGAATCTGGCACCATTACATGCATCCCAATCCTAGCGCCTGCACGTCCAAACACAATCGCCAGCCCAACTGACAGCAAGAGACCAGGTATGAATGTGTCCTTCTGTCTGTGAGCCTAGCCATCTGTTCACTTGCTGTCTCCTTACACCTGCCATGTATAGGAAAGTCATTCCACAGCAGATCACTGTTGGAGACAATTGATTTACATGTATTACTTTGCACCATATGATCTAATTACTCTATAAATTTTTCTTTTACAAATTCCACCACGCTACTTAGATTGTGCCTCAGCTAAAATGAATGAAAAAGAAAGCAGAGGATTGTGTTTTGTGCAAATAAATAGATGCCACTAATGGAGGGCATTTTACACACTGCATAGGTCCATCGCCACCCTAGGCATCGGACATAAATACACCCCCCCCCCAGATTGCAGAAGTGACATCATGTGCAGCGTGCGCCGGATTTCTGCAGGAACTTTTGGACCAGGGCTTGGGGGATTTTTAATTGTAAAAAAAAAGAAAAGAAAATGTATTATATAGGCATGGCCTCCAAAACCTGCTGCCCTAGGCACAAGCCCTCAGGTGCCTATATATATATATATATATATAAATACTGCCCTGCCTGGGGCTTTCACCACCTACAATTCCAGGGTTCCCACTGTATCACAGCAGACTTGTGCCCAAACAATTACAATTTTGAGCTCAATATTGTCCGGTTTGCATCAACCCACAAATGGAATTGCATACAGGGGGATGTTTTAACAGGGGGATCCCCAACCTTTCTTACTCATGGGCCACAGTCAAATGTAAAAAGACTTGGAGAGCAACACAAGCACCATAAAAGTTCATGGAGGTGCCAAATAAGGGCTAAGATTGGCTATTAGGCAGCCTTTATGCACACTATCAGCTTACAGGGGGCTTTATTTGGTAGTAAATCTTGTTTTTATTAAAACCAAAACTTGCCCCCAAGTCAGGAATTCAAAAATAACTACCTGGTTTGGGGGCACTGAGAGCAACATCCAAGGGGTTAGTGAGCAACATGTTGCCCCAGAGCCACTGGTAGGGCTGACACATCTGATTGAACTGTGGCGCAAATCCACACCACCATCAGTAATGCAGGGACTGACTGAAAATTCTGCATGGTAGGTTGAAAACTTACCAAATTGTGTCCCAAGTTACACTGCCCCTGCCTCCTAAATGTCAGATGGGAGAAATGGGTTTTGACGGGTGACCAAGCACCTACTATGCCTTGCACCTTACATATAACCCTCAATATCATTTCCAGGTAGCATGACATTAAAGGCACTTAGGTTCCTTCCAACACAATAGACTGAGCAGAATTAAGACATTATTTTTATCTGTACACTATATACGCAGGTAGCTATTACCAATTAGCTGTTTGAAAATAAATATCTGATTGGTTACTATTACATTTGGAGGTGCTCTGCAGTCTACTGGTGTCAGATGCAGTTGGCTTGCTGGCACACACCCACCCACCCACGCTTACCTTAAGCACTCAAACCAGGGTGTGCTAACATTTGCAGGGTGTGACTACATTTGCCTCAAGAGTATTCAAAACAGCAAGTTAGAATTCACCCCCAAGTTCTTATCCAGATCACTGTTTAAGGTTGGTCCCCTATCTAGTCAGCCCAATAGTTTGGGGACCTCTACTCTGCTCCAACTGTTGCCTTTCCATATCACCCCTGTATACATTTATATGACTCCACCACTGTTATACTACTGCAAAGCTGTATGTTCCCATTGGCACTTAATGGTAACAATAATAAAATTAAAATAATAATAAAATTAAAATGGCATGTTGTGTAACTGGTGGCCCTTATGAATAAAGAATCTGATATTTCCAGTTAATCACAGAAAGATATCTTTATTTAGGATATTACTTGAGATATTTGAGTGTAGCTAGAGCTGGGAATGGTTGTTCATTGTGCATAAGGAGATACAATAGGTGCGTGCTCCCTCTTTAATTCTATATGATTGGTTGAAAGAGCTAAAACTACGACAGACAAAACAGACTACCTCTCTGCATTTGTTCATCAGCTTTGTGCATGCCCCTAGGGTCTTAGTTCTGCTCTGTGGATCAGGAGAGATAAAATAAAAGATGAAAAATTGGTCACAAAACGGAGTTCCTCTTCATTCATTGCTCCGGAGAGGCTTTTTCTCCCATTGTGACCTCCTGCAGGATGACAGCCTGGGAAGAGCGGATGGACTAACACCTGCATGTCCAGCCACAACATTGCCCAAGTGCCTGTGGAGGGAGGTTGCACTGAACATTGCTTCTCTATAGAAAAGTGCACTGCCCCTTACCTTTCTGCATGCCAGACCTTACACACTTTCTATTAACCCCTTTGTTAGTGTAGGGATTGGAATTCTTGGCTATACAACATGCAGCTATCGCTTATATAGAGCAACAGTCAGAACAAATTGTTTTATTTACTATGTATAGGACCTTTGCCCATTTTTCTGCATTAGAAATACACTGGCTTCAATATTTTGGAAGGGGGGATCCGGTCAATTCCAAGAAGTCACAACATTTTCAGATCGCAATAAACAGATAACTATGGGGAAATAATAACATAATAAACTATGCAAGCAAAAACTTGGTTTGATATTTTCTAATGTTATTTTGGGACAGTTTTTAATTTGCTTGTAAAATTCTAGGCAATAATTAGGATCCCTCTGCAGAAGAGATCTTGTTGCATAGATCAGGAAATGGACTATACTAATGCACATATCTGAGGGTTTTATGTCACACAATTGTTAATGGGTTTGTATGTTCCTTCACTGGGTGTATTTTAAAAGTGAATTCATTCTGATGACCTCCAATTCCCAGGATCCAAACAAATTGCTGGGATGATGGAAGTTTCAGATCAGTGACATCTTGAGGGACACAAACTGAAGATCACTGGCCTAGATCTGATTCTCATGAAGCTCTGTTTACCTGGTTGGGTCAGCTGTGTTTATTGCCTCTGGTTTGGCAAGTGATATACATAAGCCTTGAGCATTTGCACACTTTGTATGTTTGTAAACAAACCGGCCTTGTTTGGATCAGCCTGTGCACCTGTGCCCATGGGTCCCCTTACACCCACAGGGCTCTAACACTGCCTGTGCTTCCACTACATACCTACTGCATGATGAACCCTGAGAGAATATAATCCTAGTGCCAACCTGCCATTAGATTTCCAGCGCCATGCACCTCGACGTAAAGTTTCCTTGTATAGAATTCATTGGAAATGATATGCTTGGGTACCAAGTCTCACGGGGCATTGTGCACAAATCTGCAAACCAATTAGGCTCTGTTTCCCTGCAAGTTAGTTTTTAGCCATTTAAATGACTAAAACTGAGGTCTTTTCTTCCCATTTCCCAATTAAATCTTCACCTTAGCGCACCCTACCCATCAATTAAGATTAGAAGGCTTGCATTCGGTTTCAGCACCGCGACAGTGAATGTCACAGACAATGCAGCACACAGACCAACCTGTTAAACAGCAGATTGCTGGCTAATGAATGGGATTATCCATACAAAGGTGTATGTGTATTGGGTATGTGAAGTGTCACTATTTACAAACTCCACAACAGATTGCACTGTAACTCTACCTCAGCACGTACTTCTCAGTAATTCCACAACACTTTATTATATTTTTTGCAATTTTTTATCTTTTTAGCTTGTTTACATACCAGGATACAACTCTCATAAGACTTGACATTATGCCCAAACATACAGCACAATTAGGGAAAGGGTAAGGGTATTTGTGTACTACCCTGGGGTGAAATCCTATATAGTGACACCAATCCATTTAAATGTAGTTGTAGGTATGGGACCTGTTATCCACAATGCTCAGGACCTGGGATTTTCTTTGTAAGGGGTCTTTCCTTAATTAGATCTCCATACCTAACATCTTCTAAAAAATCATTTAAACATGAAATAAACCCAATAGGATTGTTTTGCCTCCAATAAGGATTAATTTGGTGTGGGTTTGGGGTGACACACACACGAATTTTGGTTGACCCACACATCACTAGATTAATTATATTTAAGCTGGGATCATGTACTGGTTTATTATAACAGAGAAAAGGGAAATTATATTTTAAATCTGAATTATTTAGTTATAATGGAGTCTATGGAGATTACCATCCCATAATTTGGAGTGTTCTGGATATTGAGTTTCTTGATAACGGGTCCCACACCTGTATTGTAATTTTCTTAGTAATATTTGAGAACTACTTAGATGTGTAAAGATATAAGGGTTTATACAGAAGATATTGAAAATATGGCATTGTGGCCATAACAATGAAGCTCATCACTTCTCTAGAGGAAAAAGAAAGGATTTAAGCACTGCTGCTATTTCCCCTACTGTTGCTCACTGTGTCACTAAATTGTAAAATGTACCCAGTGACCCCAGAATGCAAACGCAAAGGAGCCCATGCAGTGGCAGAGTATCCCCAAAAGTGCAATAATCAGCAGCCATTCAGTTTTGGAAACACACCCAAGTGCACCACATGCAGAGCCGCACAAGTGCCTTTATAGTATGGGCCAAGACTGAGCAGACTTCTCTAAGGATGTGCAGTATAACAGAAATCCGATTTAGATCCTTGAGAGTTTAAGAAGTTGAATTGTTAAGGATCCATAAACTAAATAGACAGACTCAGTGTGTGATTTATAAATAGATAATAAATCTTTATTGTTTCATATAGTCATCTATGTGCAACAGTTTGTTATTTTATAAATAAATGCATGAAAACATAAACAAGGTGCAGTGGATAGTGTTGCTGCACTGAAGCTCTGGGGACACAAGTTTAAATCCCACACAGGACACCATAGGCACCCAGTCTGTATGTTTTCCTTATGTCTGTGTGGGTTCTGTATTAGGTCCACTTTTATTTAACTTCTTCATTAATGACTTCTTTATTTCCTGGCTGGGATTGAACTCAGGACCCCAGTGCTGCAAGTCAGAAGTGCTACTTACTGAAACACCATTAGGGGAGGGAATTGTAAGTTATGTATTAGTGTTTGCAGATGACACAAAGCTTTGCAGCCCATTTAATTCTACCCAGAATGTGGCATCCTTGCAGCAGGATCTCAACAAACTGGCAATCTGGCCGGCTAAGTGGCAGATGAGATTTAATGTGAATAAATGTAAGGTCATGCACCTGGAATGTATAAATATGCCGCCACTTATGCCCTTAATGGGACTGCACTAGGCAAATCCATCTACTACTTGTAGATAATAAACTTGGCCATAGCAAGCAATGCCAGTCACAAGTGAAGGGGGTCATTCTTCCCCTTTACAGAGCGCTGGTATGGGCCCATCTAGAACATGCCGTGTAGTTTTGGTCTCCAGTCTTTAAAAGGGATATTACTGAGTCCAAACAACGGCAACTAAACTGGTAAAGGGTATGGAAATTCTCAGTTGAAGAAAAGACTGGCCAAGTTGGTTCTGTTTACACTGGAGAAGGGGCATTTAAGGTGGAAATTAGATTATTTGGAAAGGACTTTTTATAGTGAGAGCTGTGACATTATGGAATTCCCTCCATGAACCAGTCGTACTGGCTGATTCATTAGACAGCTTTAAGAAGGGGTTGGATGGATTTTAGCGAGTGAGGGAATAGCTCTACTGAAAATAGCGCTTAATACAGAGGCGATTGTAGTGATGAGTGAATTTTTTTGCCAGGCATGGATTCGCAATGAAATTCCACATTTCGCCATGAGATTTTCTCTTGCCAAACTGTGTTAAAAATTCACAACAAAAAATTTGCAGAAAAAAAACACCCATTGACTATAATGTATTTGGAGTGAACAAAATTGTCACACATAAGAAAATATTGTCACACATAAGAAAATATTGTCACACATAAGAAAAAATTGTCGCCCATTGATTTCAATGCATTTTGTGAATTTTTTCTTGAACTCTTCAGAAGCTGCACATGACAGATTTGCTTATCACCTGTCAATTGCCATTTTGGTGTCAGGAAGGAATTGTTTTCCCCTTTGAGGCAAATTAGGCCAGTTTTATAAATAAAAAAGGTTGAACTTGATGGACATGTGTCTTTTTTAACCTATATTACTCCTGAAAAGATTGTAAAGCATGCTTCCACTTGGACTGGATCATTGGGTGCATGTTCTGGAAGCCATAAAGCTAAGGGGATGGAGCGATGTTAAACACCCAAGATACAACAGGTCAGAAAATGAACATGGATGCACAGCCTTCTATATACAAGACCATGGTTTCAGTGTAAGGCTGATGCCATAAGTGGCGTTTTTCAGCTGCGTATTTTCTAATTCTCTCGGCGGCTGAAAAACGCCTGATATCATCATCCATAGAAATAACTTGAAAAGACACGAAGCAAACCACACAATGCGGAAATACGCTAGAAAACGCCTTAGCACGGATTTTTCACGCGTTGGCCGAAATACGCCAGTATTTGCAAAGCAAGCTATTCCTATGTATACGCAAAGGCAGCTGCCAGACCTGGCTGAAATATGCAGCGTTTTTTACTATTTCGCACTATTAGCACCATGGAAACGGGATTTGCTACTTCACCAGTACTAGTCTGAAAAACACCATAGTCAGGGGCTGTGTGACTTGTGGGGCGTTTTTAGGCCGCGAAAAAACGCAGCGGAAAAACGCCACATGTGGCATCAGCCTTATGGTTAAACATGGAAGCTTTTGCTGCATCCTAGTTCTATATCAGTTTTACACCCTGAAACTGAGGAAGCTTTTAGCATAACTGCTGCTGACAGCAGGGCCTTCACTGTGCATTTATGTTGCGTGCCCAAAAACCTGGTCATTGTTCCTTATGAGAGTATGACTAGCATTTTGCTTTTGTTTAACAATCTTTGATGTTATACAATTTTCTCTATTTACCTTATTTTGGGGCAAATGTTTAGGGGCACTATTTATCTACATATAGGTGTCCACATGGCTAACAGTAACCAAGGCTGCTCTGGTGAGATGATCTCTTTCAAATTAGTCACAATACATTATGGGGCAGATTTATCAAAACATGATTAGTGCTCACCACAAAAAAAATTCACCCACCTTATTAATAGGTAAAAGTTCACGATTTGATAAATACACTTCTAAAAATCCCTTAGAAATGAATAGAAAGTGGGTGAATGTTTCTGTGGTAAGCTCTTATCTCACACTTTAATAAATCTTCTCCTTAGTGTGCCTATTCACTAAATATATGTATAGTATACATAGTTCATATATAAGTGTAATAAATATAAATGGCCTATGTCCCAATTTGCAAGGCTGGGCATGTGTGGCTTGCACAACTGACTTCTATGTGTTTAATATTATGGTATTATATATGTAAAGGTTTTGGATAAATGGGAGTATATATACTCTGTTTGAAAGGATGGTTTTTATGAGGTCTTAGCTTTTTAAGGTGTGCTCCCTTATGCACCACTTTACACCTAGGAAAAGGGACACTTGCTGGCTATATCAAAATTACATTTGAAAAGAATCTAATCCTTAAATGTATGCTGGAGCCAATCTGAGTAAAACCCGCCTGGCTCGCTAAAGCTCTCTATACCCCTTCTTTTTCCTCTTCTCTTTCTCAAACTGTTTTTTTCCTTTTTTGTTGTTAAAATGTTAAAATCGTAAATAAAAACTTATAAAAAAAAAAATGTATGCTGGAGTGCCTCGGGTTTTTTCATTACACCTGGTAATCTCATTCAGAGATTTAATAGACGACAAGTCCCCAGCCATCATCTGCCACACTCCCTGCTCACCGTTTCCATCCTCTGCTCGTGTTTTTTTTTTTGTTTTTTTTTTTTAGAAAATCAAAAAAATTCTCCAGGCCTAAGGTGACAAAAAACATTTTGTAACCTATGAACTTGTCCATGATAAAATCTCATAATGGAAATGTATGAATATAGGAAATGTATGCTTGGAGTTTGATAAATCAGCCCAATAGGCTCATGGTGCAGAGGTGTTGCTGTTACTTTGAGGGAAAGCTAATGTGCTGCTCACAACCATTTCCCATCCTTCAGAACAGTAATATCTACTGTAACTGTCCCTACACAGTTATCACTAGAGGACATATACATGGTCATATTGTCAGATTTTTATACATCTCATGGAGGGCTGCATCTGGCAGAAGTTCTTGGAAATCTTACCAAAAAACTCTTAAGAGTTCACACAAGTTTACATATATTTTAATGCAACTGTGCCGCAAGAGTTAAAAGATGCCAAAACACAATTAATGTAGATACCACCGTCTTTTGTTCTGTCTTTTTTCTTCTGATATTTCTTTCCATCTTATCACTTTTAATGAGGGGGTAATAGTTTCTGAATACAGTTTTGAATCCTGAACATGCAAGCCTATTCTGATAGGATATTAGTTGGGGTGGCTTTCACATGTCCATAGAAGTGTTCTAAGGAGCCTCCATCTTATTGCCACAATGGGGAGCTAGCAAATTATTATTACATATTTAAAAACTGCACACAAATTCAGTAGCACTATAGAATAAATGAGTGTACACATTGGATGCATAAGGGGTTATTTACGCAGTGTGCAAAGTGCAAAAAAATAAGGCCGCAATCAGACTTTTTTTGCACAGTGCGCAGTGTGCGGTAGCTTACGTGTATTGTGGCAGAGAGACCATGGCTTGCTCCTTGGTTAAAGCACTGCCTGTGATAGTTAGAACTCTATCCAAGACATGCAAGTTAGCGTCAGAAGTGCAACCCACATTGGGGCCCTGTCCTTAAAGAGATACTGACACCAGAAATGAAACCTTTTTTTATATCTATCATAACATTGTCTTTGCATGAGCTTTATAATTTTGCCATAAAGTATTTCCATTCCTTATCTGATCCCCCATGTTCTTCTATGAGGGGGCGGCCATATTTGTGCAGCAGTAGGCTGTTAGCATTAGAAGCTATAACTGACAGGTGGAGAAAGGACAGTCAGGTTGGCAAAACAGTCAGGTTTAGGAACTTCAAGCAACAATTACATACAAAACCAGCCCTAACAGTGAAAAAAGATCAACATGACCTATAGGTAACTTTTTATGTAGATTCATAATTTGAAAAGTAATTTTATCGTGTCAGTATCACTTTAATGCCTGCCTTTAGGATAGGGCTGCTCTACACCTCCCAGTGCTGCTCTGTGCTATCTGGCTCTCGGTGCAGAGAGCAGCAATCCCATAAACATCATTGTTCCTTAGTCTGGATTTGATTTTGCTTTGGACAAATCTTAAACCCCACAGATTAGAAAACCCCTACACAAAAAATACAAATATTGACCATTACAGAAGTTAAAGAGGGCTCTTCTAGAATAAACAAAATAAAATGTATTTTTCTTAAAATGGAAAAAGTTGACAAATAAACAAAGTCCATTGCAGGGCAGAAGGGATCCCCACATTTGCAGGTTACACAGCTGGGTATCAGATGAGCCTTTAGTTGGACTTGTACTTGTGATGGGCCTAGTAGGGGCCTGAGGGGGAGTCAGCGCTGCAGAAACTTATTTTTAATTCCATAATGTTATTACTATAGCAGGGCCATTGATTTTTATTTTGATTTATAGAAGTTATTTATGTTATGGGGCTGAAATCATGACTGGGGCATTGCTGAATTGGAACAAACGATACGATTTGCTCTTTTTATACACGTTTTATTTAGAAACCAACCTCAACGGTCATTAGTTTCAACACTTCAGACAGTAATTAGTGAGACTTTCAGCCCCCTATATTTCATTTTCTTTATCCTGCTGGTAATGGGATTGTGGAATGTGGGTTTCAGCTGAGCCGACATTTATATCTTGGGTCCTCTACCTTTATTTTTCTCCATATCCCAAACCCCAGGATTCACCTTTTGTCATAATGCACATTTAGTAACCAGTAGTTGGAAACCCAGGGCCTTGGGTATGGCCTTGGGTTTCCCCATTACTGGTTACTAAATGTGAGTATGGTCCTTTTAACACAAGGTGGGGGCTATTAATATTTCTTTATTTTTAACACAACACTAAAACACCTATGGGTAACAGCAGCTGAGAATGACTTATGTTGAAATTGAAAAATCATTGTAGCTGTGAATCTAAAACTAAGTGAATTCACTGACACTATAGGACTCCTAGGATTACTGTGTGGCTATATTTTAATCACCCAAGCATGCAGATTCAAACAAATACAGGAGAATGGTCTTTCACACAGTGCGTGGAAGCATGTAATGTACACGTGTTCGTGAACTAAATGCTGATTCATACAGTAGTAACAGGTTGACCTTATATGTCGTTTGTTCTTTACCTAATTGAAAAATATATATATGTGTGTATCACAGCACAAGACAAGGGGCCCAACCCAACCTGAACTTTCTTATGTGGCTGCAATAAATAATCATAAAGAGATAATCTAAAATTAAAAAAAAATAAATCTCATATGCACTTTGCATTTTATATTTTAACCTGTGTCAGCAGCACTGTGCCAACCAATTGCTTAGAGAGGCTGTGGGAAATGAGACGCTTCCTGTGTCACTAAGTATGGCATGGGTTAACGTAACCAGCAGGGATTGTTCTGTAACGCTGCTGCCCCCATGTGTCCTTTGTTTACAATTACAACAAGAACATAACTTTTTGTTTCCTACCCTAGAAGTCTGTACTGAAGATCTACATTCATAGATCATTATTTATTTATGTACATAAAGAGATTATACATCATTCACATCAGTTCCTGCCCTCGTGGAGCTTACAATTTAATTACTGATTTATAAAATTCATGTTTAATATCTAAATGCAGGCAGCTGTGCAAAAAATCCTATTTATATAAAGTATATGTTTCAACGTGCTCCTTGCACTCCCATATATTTGTGCTCTGCGCTTTTGCCTTCCTCCTGTTCCAAAACGAGTGCTGTTGCGCCTATTGATAAAGGCCACTGTGGGGACTCTGGAGCTACTGCCACTTTTGAACCACGTGGTACCTACAGGGTTCCTACAGTGGCTTGTAACAAACGCAGAACAGATGCACAGGGTCAGACTGGCCCATTGGGCTACTGGAAAAAAAACTCGGTGAGTCCCAACCCTGTTGGGCCCTGCCGCCTGCCCACATTTCACTCCTCCCCCAGCCGCTCCCACTTAGGGTTGCCACCTCAACCCTTTAATAGCAGCGGCCCAAAGTGGGCTGCATGGCCATCTTTATTTTTTCACAGTAAGTAAACAGCGCAGTGCCTGGAGGTGGTGCTGGGAGCAGCATGGGCCCTTAAGTCACATACTCGAGTGGGCCTCGGGTAACCCAGTTGGATGCAGCAGAAAAATGGCCATGCAAGTTGCTTGTACACAAAATGGCTGAAATGATGCCAATAGGACAACAAAACATTTTCAGCCAAATTGTGTCCAATTCATGTTGTGGTTCAAGCAGTTTTAAATGCATCAGCTGCACTTATATGTCAGGCACATATCCCCCTTACAACCACAAGTACACAGAAATCATGGGTAAAAATTGTTGCTTTGTGGGGGGAAAAATGGCGATGGCTTTTAAAACTGCACTTAGCCCAGAGCGGTCCAGTAAGTAAATGACTCCTCATTTCTCCAGCTCATTAGCTTGGCAAATCGTTGTTTCATGGTTCAGACTGGAAATCATACAAACTGCTTTACTTTTAGTGAGACAAGGGCATAATTCTAAGCCTTATTACACTGCAGAGCTTGGCTATATTAACGTGTCGTGTGCAAGTGATTTGTATGAAAATAATTCCATGTGTGGGCAGCTTTACCTACAGTGTGTACAACATGTCATTGTTAGGGAGTCAGATGATGGAGACAGCGCACGCTAATCATGAAAATATTTCTCCAATTCCGGAAATACAGTGTAGCACAAACACAATGTTAACCAACCTAATTAAATGCTTATTTGGTAACATGGTTTAATTTTAGCCTGTAATTGCTGCAATCTCTCGCTGTTCTACCTTTCCCCCACCATGATGACCCATGAAAGGTCTTACCCCGCGCATTCCGACACATGGCGTTCATCTGCTCTCCCTGCCATGCAGCAGCTTGTTATTTTAGTACAAGAGTGACATGATTCTGCAAGGAAATGGTTGGCCCCATGCTGCTTCTGTATGTAACTGTAAAGCTTGCTTGTTTTCTAATTAATTATCTCCTCCTATATGAGAAGCGCTTTATTACCGCTTTGATGTGAAATCTTTTCCATTAGACACCAATGACATTTAAAGGCACACAATATTAACATAATTTTTTGTAATAAACAAACAATAAGTAACATTTAGAGATATATGATAAAAAGATCATCAACCTTAACTGTGGTACACAAGATTTGTCAGCGAGCTGGGAGACATTTTATGCAACAGAAACTGCAATTTTTCTCCAAAACATTAAAATATTATGTAGTAAGAAGTAAGAAATGCAAAAAAAAATGTATTTTGCCATAATTACAACAAATTTTATTAATATTTTTTTGTATACAGTATCATCTTAATACCATATACGTATATATATCGCTGTACAGATATGGTATATAGTATATATAACCACTTCACTGTGCAAAGGGCCACATTAAATTTCCAATCTTATTTGGCACGTGCCAATTAAATACAGCTTGTACTGATAACATGCAAACATCTGGGGCAGTAGGCCTATGGATAATAAGGATTTTATGACATCTGATTAAATACCTTTTAGTCACCTAAAGGCGTGGTCAAATGTATTTGTTGAACAGATTGTACTGTTCTGCTCTTTTCATTGCAACCATTGGAACTGGGCTTATATTGAAGGCAAATGTAAATGGCTTCTTTAGACACACTGAGCTACTGGTAGCAGCTACTTGCCACAGCTGCTAAACTCCAGAAAATACCTTGCCATAGACAATACTGAGAATTGCCTCTGCTAAAACACACAGAGATAATTATCAGTAAAAGATCAGCATTGTCTATTTTAGTAGCCACAACAAGTAGCTGCTACTAGTAGCTCTATGTGTCTTGACCCTTAACGTTCTTCAGTCCCTTTTCTCCATCTATTGCACTCTAGTGACTGTTTGTCTGTGCCTTCAGCTATTAATGTTGTTTGTACTGACTACATTTTGCTACAGCTCCCTTTCACTTTATGCCCACTTGTTTGGGCTCAGTGGACCAATAAATGATCAGTAGTACAATATTTAGTTGTTCCCCGGAAATCAGCTGAATATCAGGCAAGTCACCTTAGGCTTACAGCAGGCCCAGACTGGCAATCTGTGGGTTCTGGCAAATGCCAGAGGGGCTGCTGTAAGATGCCACAGTCAGTCACTATTTATTGGGCTGGTGGGGGGCTGTTTGGGTCTCTCTGTTCTTGAAATGCCAGGGCCTATTTTGAATCCAAGTCCGGCCTGGCTTACAACACAGTCAGTACTGCTAATGCTACTCAGCAACAAGCACATGGACAGTGATGGGCGGAACCATTCTTAAAAATCGCTGAAGTGAGCGTTTTTGAGTGGAGGTCTGTGTGGTTCTCTTTGCGTACCATTAGCAGCAGTAACCAGCATACAGGGGCGTTTTGACCACTGTGGTTCTCCACTGGAGGGCAGTGCCAGTTTAAATGCCATTAGCCTTACCAGTAAAAGATTTTTATGCTATATAATGTGCTATAAAATTGTTAAGGATGTACCTCAAAGGTCATTGTACTTAATTTATTATAAGCATTGTTTTGCACATTTAAAAAAAAAACAAAAACAGTAAATCACATATGGAATCTAGGGAGTATAAAAAGAGATATAAAAAAAGAAAGAACCTTACTATACAGAATGTGTCTGGGAAAAACTCCAGCTTTCCTTATATTTCAGCAGAAAAGAAGATGGGGAGCTACTGGGGGCATCTTCTCTGCTAAAGGGCTATTGTTGCCTTGGGCTGGCACAGACACCCAAAAACATAATGTGCAGCATTTCTACCCTACTTTTATAAGCGTTACTTATCCTTTAACAAGAAGATATGGTGGCAAAAATGTATGAATCTTGAGGCAATTTTTTCTTTGTGTACAAAAGTATTGTAGTCCCATCTTCATTTTAACAGCTGATGCAATATATCCTCAGTTATTGATATGCACTAGAGTCTGTTCCCTTCCTGCCAGCAGTGCAACTAAATTGCTGACAAAAAGAATGACAGTGTTGCCTAGGAAACAGAGACAAATATATGTCTATTTATTTCACAGAGTATCCTAATAAGTAACCTATCAAATATACTTAGCATATTTGCATATATGTATCAGTAAATATTGTACTTTTATATCTTTCACGTTGAGCCACCATTTTGTGAGCCTGGGTGTCTCTTACTGATCACCTGACAGGAAATAACAAAGGTTCTATCAGTATCAGGAAGTAGTGTGGATTAAAAGCCACAGCTCTGCCCATTGGCTGATATAAGAATTTATGTTTATGTGTGAGCTCAGTGCCTCATAGTTACATAGAGTTGAAAAAAGACCACAGTCCATCAAGTTCAACCCTTCCAAGTAAACCCAGCACACACAACCTATACTTACCAATCTATACCAAAACATACATAACTATATATATATAAATATATAGATACATATATATACAAACATTAATACTAGCTCATACAGCATTACAATATAGTATTACCCGAGGTAACATATTATTAGAAAAAAACTTCCATGGCAGTTTTCTAATATGGCATAAAAACTGTTTTCTCCTGTCCACAAAGTACAGGCCACCTGACTATGTGAGGCATAGCATCTTTTGCTTTGGGCCCAAATGAGTTATCATATATAGCAGTTTAGATTTTTATAGAACAGCTAATGGAAGAAGGCCATTTTTAAAAACAATGTGGTGTTGGTTCCCAAGTTGGCTGAATTGGCTAAATAGGTGTAGTATCCAGTGCTCTGGGTGATGATCTTGGAATCAAAAGTCCATGGGCAGCTACAGTTAGGTGTCTAATTAATAAAAGAATGGTTGAGAGGTTAGATTTACCTTTAAACACCCTGATTCTCTGCCATGCAAGAACAATGCCTACTATCTAATAGAATCATTTATAAAGGATACACAACATACTAGGGTAAAAATGTATCTAAAACCCAGAACCAATGGTTTCATCTACGAGCCCAAAACAAATCCACACGCTGCGTTTTGTTAACATGAAGTAAAAAGGAAAAAAAAAATCCTTCATTTTGTCATTGTTTAGCAACAGAAACGCTGTAAATATTACCCATGTGGCAACGCTAGGCTGCTTGTTTACTTGCAATTTAAATGATCGGGCCCAACCCTGACAAAACGAATGAAAGTGTTGCCTAGGCAACGGGGACAATATACGTCTTTTTATTTCACAGCAAGCCAGCGAACATATGGTTTGCTTTTAATGGACGCTTGGTTCCCCATTATCATAATAGCAATGTAAAGAGTCAGGGAGAGTGAGAGGAAAATAACATTTGAAATGAAAGCAGATTTAGAGGTGCCAGAAGTAGCTTTTTGGTTATGGATACAAATTCTCATGTGGCTCCCTCACTGGCAATTGCATTCTCCCCTTTGCTGCACATTTCCCAGAAGCACATTGGGAGGCCGGACAATGGCCCTGGCAGTGACCTAGATGAGGACTAAAGGGCCAATCGAGTGGAGGAAAGTCCCCTTAAACATAATAGCATGGAATTTATAATAAGCCAGTCAGTTAGCAAGAGTGGAAATGTGTAACATGACGCCCTACACAAGCTAATGAGAGAGGGTCGTGTTCTTTTAAACTGTAATTTATGCAGAATGTGTTTTCCCTGAATTGGCTCATTATCATTTAGCTTTCATTCTATAAATGTAGGATGGAGATTAATCTGAGACGTTCTATTCTGATAAACAACACGTACTACTGTACAACGTTTCAAATTACTGTTATACCTTAACTTAAATACATGTTGTTCCTATATACAGGAAAAATTAACATGCTCATAGTACGAATGTACTTAAAGGGCCATCAGCACAAGCGTGCTATTTGCCTTGTTACCCCACCGGGTATGATAATCACTATATATCTCACTAGCAGGGAAACTCCATGTGTTACAGCACAGAGTGCACAAAGCAGTGTCCATCCTTCCCACCTACACAACAGAGACCAGGAGTCATGGGTGAGGCATGTTTGTTCCTATGATGAGGAAGTGGATCGCACAGACACACACCGGACAACCAAAAATCACCTTTAAGAAGGAATGTCCTTTGAACATATTGGGAAGATAAAGTATCAGAAACACTCACCACTTGGGCCCCCTGTAATCCTGGTCCCCACAGCAGCCCTTGTGCCTTTATTGTTACCCTCCAAAACAGAACCTTTAAGGGCTCTGGCACACGGGGAGATTAGTTGCCCGCGACAAAACTCCCTTGTCTCGGGCGACTAATCTCCCCGAGTTGCCATGACCCGCCATCCCACCGGCGAACATGTAAGTCGCCGGTGGGATGGCAAGGGAAGGCAACTCGGGGAGATTAGTCGTCCGCGAACAGGGAGTTTTGTCGCAGGCGACTAATCTCCCCATGTGCCAGAGCCCTAAACCTATGGTGCCTTCTTTGGTATGTTTCATAACCAGGTTCCACATTAAGGTACCAGCGGGGCCTGGGCAAAATTTTATTGGTGGGCCCCCACTGCCCTGAGACATTTGTGATAGAATAACCCTCAAGCATGTGAAGTTCAATATAGTAAGGCAGGCAGTGAAAAAATGGTCTGCACTTACTGCAGTAGACATGATCCCCAAGTGTGCCGCCGGGACCAGAAAATTGACAAAATGGTGATGCCAAAAGAGAAATGCAAAGAAACTTATATAGAACCATATAATTACATGTCCAAGGTGGCAGTAGCTCCAGAGTCCCTCAAAATGAGCAAATGCACTTCCACAAAATTCATCAGGGAGATGAACTGTGTATGGCTGCAAGTACCTCTAATAAACAATATTGATATACACACTACCACACTTGTGGCCCCTAATCAAGGCTTATAGCATTCCAGGACAGGAAATTACTACTTGCCCAATATCTTTTACTGATTGCACTTCTGAAAATGATGTACTATTCCTAGAAATAGGTGTATTTTTCAAAATAAATATCCTTTATTTCTTCTTGTAGGAATTTCTGACCAATATCATGCATACATAGGGTTAGCATCAGTGGCATCAATACCGAAGGAGGTGTCTTGAAGGGCAGGGCACTGACACAAAAGGGGTGGGTAATGATGGGGGAGGATCTGGGCTAGTTTGTCAAAAAAATGAGTAAGTTGTGCTGGAAGCTAAAGAGACAGGAGAGAATGGGCTCTACTGACTTCTGTGAATTGCATCATATTTTTAAATATCATTTGACCTTTTTATATAGTAAATGTAGAGTTCAGGCCCAGACTGGAAAAAAATAGGCCCTGGCATTACAAGTACACAGAGGCCCAAACTGCCCCCCGCCAGCCCAATAAATAGTGAGTGTCTATGGTATCTTACAGCAGCCTCTCTCCAATCCACAGATTGCCAATATGTGCACCTGTGTCCCCCACAACTGTGGGCATACACCTATACATCAGGTTTGTAATTACTGCATTATACATAATAATCTTCACATTCATTTTGTTATTCTGTTCCCTTCTAAGCAGCAAGTATAGATTTCCTGAAATACATCAAAACAACATTTTCTGTTCAGCTTTTCAAATTAAGCATAAAAAAAGTAAAGCTTAGAGTTAAGGATTCCATTAACTGTTCAGATTTTATTTTTATTTTTCAGAATACCCTTGCCTAGCTGGGTCATGAAGGGTTGCAATCATTTATTTTAATTCCAGGGTACCCCCACTGGAAATTTAGAAGTGGGGGAATATAAGCAAAGATTGTCCAAATGTAAATTTAGTGAGTTTAAATGCAATAAGCCTAGTGAGTTTAAGGTAATTTTAGTGAGGTTTATTGTCCAAGTATAACTGCCCTACTGAATATGGAGTGATGATGGTCTTCCCTGCACCTACTGCTTATGTGTTTGTAGGAGGAAGGTAAAGAGGAGGAGTGTCTGCCACTCTGGTAGGGTTCAGGTACAAGGATAGTTGCCTCTGGTAAGGAAAAGATTAGGCCAAGAGTTCTTGCACCATGGGACAGAGAACAAGAGTGGGTCCATCAAAGAGAAGAAAGTTAAGAAAAGATAATTGTGACTGGTTACTGCAGCAGAAAGTCATGTACTCCAATCTGAACCTGGTGTATGGCCATCTTAATATTCAGGCTTGTGAAAGGCACACAGGACACAGTATCCATATCACAAAAGCACATCTAAGATTACCTGCTTATTACATGGCCACAAGACCATAAACATAACATAAGCAAACATAAGCAGCCAGTTGTGTAATATAATATATTTTAATGTTGTAGAATGATTTGTTGCTGGCAGTAAAACAAGTCTACACTGCTAAATCTAAAGAAAACAACAACTTGCATTCATCTGAACTTTCTATGAGATATGAATTACAGGCCTTTCCCCTTTGTTCCCAGGATTATATATAAAATGAAAAGGAGATGCCCCTTTGCTGATCTCTGATGTACATGCCGTCCCCTCAAGCAAAATAAAGGAACTACATCTGCCTCTCAAATATATATATAGAAGGATATCCCACCTATTGCTCCTGCTTCTGCATTCAGCATATATTGTGTGATGGTGTGAAAGTGCTCTGTACTCTAACGGTTTTGTTGTGAAGTTTAACACATCTACTAATTGACATTACATTATTTAAGAAAAAAGAGATTTAACTTCCATGTAAACATCAGGTGCTATAAATTCCTAAACATCTGAAGTCCGGTGGGCAACACACTCACCAACTGATACCAAGCTTGAGCAGGTACTTTACCTACGACTTACGTGTTTAGTTAATGTACAAGCCTACAATGCTATTAGGATTTTTGTTTTCTAATTGCCAACCAGCTGTTTAATTTAATTTCTTAAAATAGTAAGTAAAAGTAGTAAGATTTATAACAGCATTTTAAAGCCAGGGCTCAAAAACCCTTAGGCTGGCCAAAAGCTGAGGGGGTTTCAGCCTTATGTTCACTTAGCGTAGCGACTAATGCTTATTTGCTATCATAAATTCATACAAAAAGTGTGTGAGTGCGCTAAATAAAAAAAAAATATATATATATATATATATATACATATATAGGATCAATATAAAGGAAATCATTTTTACAAAATTGGAATTATTTTGATTAAAAAAAGAGTCTAAAGGAGCTGGCCTTCCCATAATTTAGAGCTTTCTGGATAATGGGATTCTGGATAACGGATCCCATATCTGAATTTATAATACTCGTAATATTTGTATGTTTTGAATTCTTTAAACTCCAATAACTCCCATAAGTAGTAAGTTCCCAACCATATGCACCATATGGTTGGTGCTCACACAGGACTTAGGATATTATTATATAGTAATAGTAGTATAGAGCAGTTCCTGAACTCCGGTTATATATATATATATATATATATATATATTGACACTTAGCACATGCTTGGTGCCCAGTGATACTTGTATAGGAAACAGTTGCAGGTTTCACACTGTGTGTAGCAGGAAACACTGATGAGAAAGCACTGAAATGAGGCAATTAGTTGAGACTCTCCTACAGAGCAGTTTGTATGTGTAGCTTCTAGTTTGGATGCCATTAGTCAATGCCTTGTCTATTGTTTGGGTAAATACTTCCCCATCATGAGAATGTATGAGCCCATCACTCAGCCTTATCAGCAACACAGGCAATTCACACTTTTTCCCCTGTACCTTCGCACCTGTTCATCTGATACCATCAATCCTACACAAGCCAGGTAAGAGGTTCCTATTGAGAAGCCCTGCTGCTTATCTCTCCCTAAGTGTTTGTTTTGCCTGGATGTGTGTAATGAAACAAAGAGGATTTAATCACGTTAAACAAAAGCCTTTTGCAGAAGCCCAAAGTAAAAGAAGGGAGGGATTTATTTTTCCTCTTTATTTTGTTTGGGCTTTTGCTTTGCTCTTAGTTCAGATTTCACAGCCCCCTTTCCCCTCACCTGGGGCCTTACAATCTTTGTGCTTGCCCCTTCCTTACTGTGTTGTGACAGCTGTGTCCTTCTGAAATTTTGGAAACTAAGGTATGAGACCTTTGCTTGGAATGAAGAAGAGGTTTAATGGGTGAAGGCCTTAACTCACTTGTCAAACTTTTACAGTTCAAGCTCCCCTTGGAGGTAAAGCCTTTGGCCAGGGCAGGCCCAACCTCTGCTCAGAGTCTCCTTTGGCTCATTAACTTTATAGTGACACTTAAAAAACAACTCTTCAAAATCTGAATGTGCATTAAAAATGACCTAAAGGTCTGATAGGGCTGCAGTTATATCTCAGCCTATAGAACAGACTCCTGCTGCACAAATATGGCAGCTTCCTCATAGATGATAAGTAAGATAAGTAAAAGCATTGAGCTAATACTTTCATTGCAACAGCATGCAAAGACATGTGTTCTGAAGGTGCAAATGAGGTTTTATTTCTGGTGTCAGTATCTCTTTAAGTGTGTACAGATAAAGAAAAATATCTGTGTATCAGTCATTCAGCCATAGTTCCAACAATATCTAAGACAGGGATCCCCAACCTTTCTTACTTGTGAGCCACATTCAAATGTAAAAAAACTTGGGTCTAGCATTATAAACGTTCAGCTTACAGCTTTATTTGGTAGTAAATCTTGTTTTTATTCAACCAAAACTTGCCCCCAAGTCAGGAATTCAAAAATAACTCCCTGGTTTGGGGGCACTGAGAGCAACATCCAAGGGGTTGGGAAGCAATGTGTTACATTTCACCCTAACTGTAACCCTTACTGACTTTCACACTGGGCTTTCAGGTGAATCTAGTAGAGCAAATAGGTAGTCACCCCAAGTCCCCATCAGGCTGAGCCCCACCTGCCAAGACTGTTAGCTCCATATATCGCTAAAGCCTTTGGCATTTACAAGGAACAGCATATGTTCCATGTATCCTGCACAGGCCCATACCAGCAATCTGTGGGTTCTGGCAAATGCCAGAGGGGCTGCTGTAAGATGCCATAGACACTCACTATCTACAGACCTTGTCCTTTTACTAGTACTAAAAATATCCATTTTAAGATTCAGAATTAGAGCTGCTGAGAATTCCACCCTCACAGATTATATAATGTATTTTATTATTCTGTATCTATTGGTACACCCTGCATACATGAGCATTCTCCCTGCAGACGTACCTATATTCCATCTTCAAGGGCATCCCATAGAAGTAGTCAAAATTAAATATCTTATACATAAGAGAAGCCCTGCCTTCAGCTTTCCATCAGGAACCAGTCACCTTATGGCAAGCAGTCAGCTGAGGATGCTGGGAGTTGTTACAAGGCTGTGTGATGGCTGCCCATAGTTAGTATAATTTGGGCTTCACTGTACAATGAAGGCACTTTGCAGCTGCTGTGGCACGGGGGTGATGGTGTAGCAGAGCAGAACAGTAAAGTTTAAGGTAACGGCTTCGCAGCACTTACTCCTCGCTGCCGACGTGCTAACATATTTTACAGTTTTGTCTTTCAGACATGTTGGTAACCTTTAAGCGAGTGCTAATGTTATGATACTTCCCTGTTAGGAATGTTTTCAAACCTTTGCATGTACTGTAAATGGAAAGTTCATTAAACACTTTTGTCTTTGCTAAAAACATGACTTAAACTAGAATTTCCGCAGAAACTCAATGACTTCGAGGGAAAGTCAGCCGCGATTTCTCACTGTACTTCATTTGTACTTAGAGAGATTCACTGTA